>NC_132926.1:5347500-5649165 GCF_047675955.1 Chlorocebus sabaeus | reverse complement strand
ACGCAGGTCCACGTCATTGTCGAGCCGCTGTAGGGGCTGGAAGCAGCAGCGAAGTCAGTGAGACGACGCTGTCCTCGCCCCGCCTCCCCCGCCGCCATCCCCCTCCGTCATCATCCCCCGCCAGCATCATCGGACCCTGGGACTCACCATCCGCGGGTGCTGGGCCTGCAGAGACACAAACTGCCCCAGGGGCGCCATGGGGCTGGGCTGCGGGGGTGGGGCCGGCGGTGGGGGATGCAGGATGTAGTGGTCACTGGAGATGAGGTGGGGGTAGGCCTGATAGGGCACAGGCAGCTGCTGCATGGTGCACGCCTGGATAAGCTGCGGAGAGAGGGGACAGGAGGCTGAGATGTTCTCCTGGGCTCTGGGCCAGGTCTATGCCACGCCACCCAGCAAAAGGCCCCCACCGGGCACACACCCAGCAGCTCCAGGGTCTGCACAAGAAACCGTGTGGAAGGCCCATCCCTGTCCTAGGCCACCAGGCAGGCCACTCTACTCTTCAGGCCCACAGCCTCAACTCCTGGGCCTCTGCCAAGCTGTAAGGCAGGTACAGGGGTACTGGAAGGTCCCTGAACCTTGAAACACTCTGTTACCAAATGTGAATACACGTACGCTTTCCTGGGGCGGCCAGGCAGGCGCTCTGACAGCCTGGATGGCTGGATAGCTCAGCCCACTTCAGGGCTGCCCTGGGCCCACTGAGCCGCTGGCCTGGGCCTGGGGCTTGCAGCTGGTGGAGTAGGAGCTGGAAACACTCACTCACCGGGGGCGGGAGGCAGCAGAGGGGGTAGTGCTGCCCGCTGAACATCACGGAGCATGCTGGGAGCTGCTGGGCACTGCAGCCAGGGATGTGTTGGCCTGTAGGCAAGGGGAAGCCTTGGGTCGTCACTGTGGTGACCGTGTAGGACAGAGGGACAGGTCCCTGGTGCACCTGTGGGTAGAGAGAACGCCAGGAAAGTGTGAGAAGGAAGCTGGCCCTGAGGGCTACTCTCAGGAGAAATCCTCCTGCCACAGTCAGCTGCCGGCTCCCTTCCCTTCTCCACAGCGGCCTACCTCAGTGCAGACCAGACTGTGCCTCTACTCCCAGGTCCCCGGGGCAGAGAAAGCCCTGTGGGAATCCAGCTCTGCCAGTCATCCACTGTGGCCCCTTCCCCGGGCCTCAGTTTACCTACCTGTAAAACAGGGCTAATAATGCCTCCCTGGAACGTGAAATGAAGCAAGCTAGGTGAAATCAAGGCCTTGCTGCCTCTGCTTCTTAGAATGGCTCACAGGGCCAGGGGCGCAGGGGATGGGGTTCTGCCTACCTGCTCGTGGAGATCAACCATGAACGGGCTCTGCTGGGTGGCTGGGTGCAGCATTCGGGGGCTCCCGCCGGCAGGAGCCGAGGCTCGGCGCTCCTCTATGGGGAGGTGTGGAGGTCGGGACGGCGGCTGCTGGGAGGGTAAGCGCTCATCCCGGGCAGGTGGGCTGGCCAGGGGACCCTCGAGGCCGGGGCTGCACCACAGAGAGGAGGCCCCGATAGGACTGAGGGGGGGCCACTCGTGCACAGAGCAGGGAGAGAAGCCAGGGTGACTCCCCCCATGGGGAGGGAAGGCAGCTCAGGGCCCTGCGCCCCACCCCTGCTGGCCCCCGTGCCCCAGCATCAGAACGGTGAGGCTCCTTCCTACCTTCCCCAGAGCTGGCCCGGGGTGCTGCCGGGTCCCGCAGAGAATCGCCGCTGACCCACGGGGGCAGAGGGTGGCCACCTAGTCACTGCCAGAGCCCATGGTCGCATCAGGGGGGCAGGGGGGTGGAGGGGCTGGGCCGGGACTCACAACCCTAGGAGGCAAAGAGACAAGGAAACTGAGGCGCCTGGTCAACATGGTGAAACCTCGTCTCTACTAAAAATACAAAAACTAGCCAGGCATGGTGGGGGACACCTGTAATCCCAGCTACTTGGGGGGCTGAGGCACGAGAATCGCTTGAACCTGGGAAGCAGAGGTTGCGGTGAGCTGAGCTGAGATCGCGCCACTGCACTCCAGCCTGGTGACAGAGCGAGACTCTATCTCAAAAAAAAAAAGAAAAAAAAAAAGAAACTGAGGCACAGAGGAGTCCAGGTGCTTGCACCATGAGGGGTCAGGAGACAAAGCCAAACCTCTGCAGTGTGACCCCAGGGACCAATGGTGTTCAGCCGTGCCCCTCCTCCGAGGCCTGGGCTCCAGTGCTGAAAAGCCAGGACAACTCAGCCTGCCAGCGCCCAGGCCTCCTCAGTTGTGAGCTCAGGGAGCCAGCCAGCGTGCTTCCAGGCCAGTGGGCTCCCCACAGGCTCCCGCTGGGCGGGGTCTCAGGGCACCCTGTCTCGGAAAGGGGCTTAGGGATGGACCTTTTTCTGCCTTATACCAGGGGCTACAACTTGGCCTCCAGGTGGCAGCTGGGGGTTCCTGAGGAGGCTCCAGCATCCTCCCTTCCCTCTGGTTGGCTCCAGCAGGGATTCCAAACAGGCCTGGGACCCAGTTCTCCTAACCTGCTCCTGCCCTCGGGGGCTTCCAGTCCAAGGCAAGACACTATTCTTTCTTTCCTTAACCTGCTCCCACTGTGCCTATCCAAGTGTGACGTCATCTACCTTTCAAGAATGTATAGCTGGCCCATTTTACAGAGGAGGAAACTGAGGCTAAGTCAGAAGAAACTTGCCCAAAGCCCCACGGTAGTGTTAAAGCTGGGAGGTGGGCCAAAGACAAGCCTCTCCCTGTGCTCTGCTGCCAACAGAGAGGACCAGTCCCAGGCTTCACGGGAGGAACTGAAGGAAGCCGGCCTGGGGAGACTGGAGTCTGGCATGCAGCCAGGCCTTTGCTCTGGGGCCCCCAACCCAGCCCTCAAAGTGGGAGGTGGGGCCTGTTGAGAAAAAAGGGAAGCAAGAACCCGAGAGAGGAAGTTGAATAGGAATGGGTTGGGCAGAGTCTCCTGCCTCCGGTCAGAGCCGAGGGTCCAGGTGGGGGATGTCGAGGGACCTGGCTCAACCTCAGGGTTCCGCTCAACTCAAAGTTGGGACGAGGCCCTTGCTGGAAAAGCTCTAGAGCCTATCAGGCCCTGCAAAGCTGAGGGATGCGTCCAATAGGACCAGTTCTTTGTTGTTCCTGCCACAGGGAGGCCCCTTCCATCCCTTCTCTCATCTAACAAAACTCCTATGCATCCTTGATACCCAGCTTTCAAGGTTGCCTCCCTGTTGACACAGCCAGCCAGCGTAACTGTCAGCTCAACACCTAGTTCCTTCCTGCCAACAGCGACAAGAACCATTTCCTCTGTGCTGCACTTCACAAGCCTGGGCCCTACTTCTCAAAAGGAGCCCACAGGGGAGATGGCGCCCGGCCAGCAGAGGGTGTGGGCAGGGCCAGGGACCACCTTGTGTCCAGCTCAGGGCAGGCCTGATGGGATAAATGTGCACGGAACAGAGCCAATCACACAGGTCCGAGGCCACCCAGTCTGGCAGCGATGACTTTAATGCCAACGACTGAAAATTGGGAGGTTACAAAAAACCTGGCTTCTCATGACAAGTCTGGTCCCACTTGTTTCTGCCTGGCCCCTCACTGGGAGCAAGAGCTTTCCCTCCAGGTCACCCAGGCCCATCCTTTGCCTGCCCACCATCAGGGACTGGGTTTGTGACCCCTGGCCTGGGCCAAGTGCACATTGTGACAGGCATGTCTACACACACAGCCTCCCTAATTCCTGCCGACAAACCAGCCAAGCAAACAACGGCCAAGGGAGACTCAGGAAATCCCCAAATAACTGAAACAGCAGATGCCTGGCCCATCCCAAGCCTCCTGGACCAGCTGCTTTGGAGGGATGGGGAACAAGGGCACCTAGATTTTTATCAAATTCCCCAGAAGTTGTCACAGCACAGCTAGGTTTGGGAATTTCTACCCCAGCTAACCTCAGAAAGCCTGGGAGCCCGCAGTTCTGCTGGTGCGGAACAAGCACCATAGTAACTATGCTGTTTCCCCCGCGCCAACTTGGTGAGTCCTCCCAGCAGCCAAGACACCAAGGCTCAGAGAGGTGAGGTCCAAGGCCAGTCAGCCGGAATTGTGAGTGCACAGGGGCGTGACCTAAGCAGTCTGGCCGTAAAGCACCCATGATTAGCCACCAAGCCAGCAGCCTTGACTGCTCCGCTTATGCCAGGATGTCTTGCAGATGGCTGAGCAGTGCCAGACCCAAGGCACTCTCACAGAGGCCCAGGCCTGTGGGTGTCTGCTCTGTAGACACCCTACAAAGGCACCCACTCCCCAGGGCAGGAAAGGTGGTAAGGAGCTGGGAAAGCAAGCCAGAAGACAGAAGGGCCTCCAGCTGTAAGAGCATCGGCCCTCACAGACTCACACATGACAGTGACTTCTAGCTAGATTCTTGCCTACAGACCGTGGGCAAGGGCTTCCCCTCCCGAGCCTCAGTATCTTCATCTGTAAAATGGGAACAGCCCAATAACTACCTCCCAGTTTAGCGTCAGGGACTGCTCCAAGGCAACAGCAGAAGCAGCTTGTAAAGTCTGAACGTAGCTTGGGTGTGAATGATCATTATTAGAGACCACAACACGCTGACCTCCATTTCCAACCCCGAGCAGAGCTTGAAGGGCGCCACTTCCCGGGCAGCAGGCTACTCTAGGGGAATACCTCAGCTGGGAAGAGTGGATCCTGGCTCTTTAAGCCCTGCCAGGAACAGGGGTGGCATAGAAGGGTTACACCCACTTCACAGCTGAGAAAACTGGGGCTGAGAGAAAGGAAGTTACTCTAGGCCACAAGGCCAGAGAGAACAGAACTGGTCCGTCCTAGTTGGCCTCCTAGGCCCAAACTCCCCCAACCCGTAACTCCTTGTGGCATCAGCAGCTGGAGGAAATCACCTAACCCCGAGAGGCCGAGCCGCACAGGAGGCTGGGAGAGCACTCTCTTTCAGGCACCCGTCTTTAGCTCGGTGGTACAGAGAAGCAAGCAAGGCCCAGAGTTGGAGCTAGCAACTTGCTCAAGGTCAAACAGCAAGGGTGGCCAAGTGGCCTCCCCTAACAACTGCTCTGCCGGTCCACATTTCTGTGCTGTGCTGTCACGGAGGTCTGTGCGATCAAGTCTTGAGAGTCCCGTCGCTGAGCCCTGTCCGCCCTGAGGCATGCAATGCATTCTGCAGTTAACACCACCCCTCTACACCCACCCAGGAAAGCCGGCCAACCCCTTAGGTCCAGCGCCCCAAGCACCTACCCTGACCTCGGTCTAAGAGCCCCAGGGATCTGTTTGCAGGAAAAGACACTCCCTTTTGCAGAAAAAAACAAAGTCAGACCCTGGGGGCATGAGTAGACACAGCCAGGAAGAGAAGCCCCCCTTCTTACTTCCCCATACCCCACTCCAAACAAGCAGGCTCTGCCCAGCGCAAGCAGAGCTTCCCAGCTGGAAGCCGCTGAGGGCCGGACCACCAGACGAGGAGAGAAAACTCCCTGGGTGACCTTGGTCAAGGAAATCTCTTTGCTTCTGAGAGCCTCAGTTGGCACAACTGTAAAATGGGGGTGGAAATCTTTCCTTCCCAGAGCGCCCAAATAAAACCACAAGAGTCAAGAAGAAACCAGGTGGTCACAGTAGTGGGGGAGGAGACCAGCGTCCCTGGGGAAGGGGGGCTCTCCAACGCGGGCCAAGTGCATGTTGTGGGGCTCTGGGAAGCTTACCCAGCCACCCCTCTCCAGGCATAGCCCTGGGGAGCCGAGGCGCGGACGTCTGCCCCGAGAGGGGCCTCCCTCGTCCGCTTCCCACTTTTTTGTGCCGCTCTCGGAGGGACACCGGGGGCGGAAGGCAAGACTGCAGCGCAGGGGCCGGAGCGCTGTGACTTTAAGAGCCGAGGATCCCGGACCATGTGCTCGGCGAGAGACAAAAGCAACAACAAAGGAAGTGGCGGCCGCAGGGGGAGGGGGGCGGCTCCTTCCTCTCCAACCGCAGCGTTCAGCCGCAGGAGAGTGGAGACCCGGCCCGGCCACTGGGGGCCCGGAGGGGTTCCTGATCCCTGGGGTCTCGCTGTCCGCAGTCTGGATCGCCCGTGATTAACCCCTGCGGAGCTAGCTAGATCACGGCCCCCATTCCCAGGGGAGGGGAGCAGGAGGTCCATGAGTAGGGGAATAGGGAGTTGGGGGCCCTGGCCCCGACTCACCTTTGGCCGCCCGGCCACACGTTGACTCCTTTGTTTCCGATCTAAGACGGCCAAACTGGGCAGGGGACGGGGGGGGGGGGGGGGCCCTGCCTGGACCCTTTAAGAGCTCCCGCCCTGCGAAACAATGTGCTCCCCTCCCCACCCCCGGGTCCGGGGGCAGCCCGGCTCCTTCCGGGGCCTTTCTCTTTGTTGTCCGCCCGACGGCGTCTGCCTCGCGAGGCCCACACGCGGTCAGTCTCTCTCGGCCCAGGCCCTCAGGGAGCGGGAGGCGGCGCAGGACGCAGCTGGGTCTGCGCGGCAGCCGGCGGCTGGCCCTTTAAGAACTGTCCCCGGCGGCAACGGAATGTAACAAACCCCACATTTGATTCACAACATTCGAAGCGGCGGGGTCGCGCGCCGGGCGGGAGGGGGCCCGCGGGGGCGCGCCAGGAGGATACGGCAAACAGTAGCCCGCTGCAAGCCCTCGGGGGCCCCGCCCCGCGCCGGGAGCTCCGCCCTGAGAGCCAATCACTCGCCGCGACCACGCACGTGACTACTGGGCCGCCATCTTGAAAGATTTTTTTAACCTCCTCGCCCCCACCTTCGCACTTAAAGTGACCGCAGCCCTAGTCAAAATCAAGGGGCGGGGCCACATGGACTGATACAAAGATGGGGAGACCCCAGGGTGGGCAAAACCGATCGGCTGCAACTCGAACTTGCTATGCAAACTCGCTAACTACTCGCGCCTCTGAGACTCAGTTTCCCTGCCGAAGAAACTGTACTGCAGGAGAACCGGCAGTACCGACTTACTGTGTCATGGTCCCCTCCTCGGGGACAGGGTGCCGCCTGAGATACTGAAGTGCAATGGGTCTGACCTCTGACAGGGCGAGAGCGGCCTCAAGCCGGCCCAAGTGGTTAGGCTAGCTCTAACAACCCTGGGCCGGCCACCTTCCCGGAGATGACGTCACCCCCAAGAGCTGCAGCACCGCGCTGACATCATGGCCCGGCCGCCCCACATCTCCTTGTTTATACTACGCGGCGTCTTTAAAAAGCTGGGACGGCCCAGATTGCCCAACAGACCAATGGCGGACCACCCATGCAAACGAGATAACGTCTGCCGGGCAAGGAGATTGGCCCTGCTCGCGCTGACGTCACAGAGATATTTAACCGCCCCGCCCCCAGCGTGGCGGCGACGGAAGAGGGGCGGGGAACAGGTTGTAGTTTAAAGCAAAACTGCAGGCACCGGGCGCTCTAGCTGCTAGGCTGGGCTTGAGAGTTTGGTGTCCCCGCGGAGACCTCCCTACCCAGGGAAACTGGGAACTAAGCCCACTGAAGCCTCTATACTTTAGTTTTCTATTCCTCTCAGCAGCTATGAGACAGAGGGATTGCTAATAGCCAGTTCTTTTTACAGATGGGGAAAGTGAGGGCCTTCCCTTACTCCAGATCACACAACTAGAAATGTGGCGGAGCAGGAATTTGAACCTAACCCAAAGCCAAGCCTCGTTCTCCTTTGCCTCGAAGCCCACCCACCCGGGCAAAATTTATACAAAATGGGGTATTACCTCCACCACAATTATATAAGCAGAGAATCAGTAATTTCCTAAATATCCGAGAGCTGGAAGAGGTCGAATAATGAATATTGGGTGCATGCATATATAATCAATAACGACTCTTGGGCAGTTACCACAAAGAGGCAGCTGGAGGCGACATGGAGCTACCTCCAAGACAGCCATAAACGAGGCGCCAATGCAAAATGTTAACATCTGTTAACCTGCGTGGTGGGCCATAGGGCAGGGGGATGGGGGGCTCACTTTCTTTGCTTCTTTGGTATATTTCATAATCCCAAATTTTAAATAAAAATTGAAACCAAGATGCTGAACAGGTGTAACAGTATGTACAGGTTTTTTTAATTGGACATATACCACATCTGCATTTATTTCTGGAAGGGTATACAGAAAACTGATTAACAATTGTTGTCCTTAGGGAGAACTGGAAGGGAGAAGTGGGTCAGGAGGATAGACTATTGTATATATTGCACATTAGCTCTTTTTAAAAAACCCTATGCATCATAACCCACTGAAATTTTAAAAGAAAACTATTATAGAGACTATGTCTTAAGTCTTTTAAGCTAGAAAACCGTTTGTTCCCTTAGAATCAGAAATCCCCTTTCAGCTTGGGGAACAGACATGTTTATGGCAATGTTTAGACCAGCAACAATCAGTATCACTGTGCAACACAATGACTGAAGATGGAACTGAGCCGGCTGTTTGCAGATCTCTAAGCAACACAAGAGCAAGTTCATGATGCAGTGCTATCGATGTTACCCGGAATGCCAAACTCTATCCATCACAGTTAAAAATTACGTGTGCATGAGAATAAGTGTGGATATACAAGGTTATGTCTTTAACCAGTTCCTTATCATCAACTGTTCCTTCACCTCCAATGTCTCCTTCAACCTTTTGTTTTCCCCACCACATAAAAGCAATTTGAAAACCCTCCCCTTGGCTGGGCGCAGTGGCTCACACCTGTAATCCCAGTACTTTGGGAGATCGAGGCGGGCAGATCACGAGGTCAGGAGTTTGAGACCAGCCTGACCAACGTGGTGAAACCCCGTATCTACAAAAAATACAAAAATGAGCCGGGCATGGTGGCATGCACCTGTAAACCCAGCTACTCAGGAGGCTGAGGCAGGAGAATCGCTTGAACCCAGGAGGTGGACGTTGCAGTGAGCCGAGACCACATCACTACACTCCAGCCTGGGCGACAGAGCGAGACTCTGTCTCAAAAAACAAAACAAAACAAAACAAAACAAAAAAAACCCTCCCCACATTCGAAGGTACCTACATATTTATTAGATTACTGCCTGCCTGCCCTTATGGATAGGGCCTACAGTGGCTCCCTACTGCCAACTGCATGGAAGCCTGGCTTGGAGGCTGCACTTAACAAGCTCTTCCTGCCCAAACTTTTCAGGCTCGCCTCTCCCCAGTCCCTCCTCTCACACCATGGTGGTGCTTCCTCTGGCCTTCTCTCCCTGCCACCTTCCTGCCTTTTTTCAGGCTAGACCGCCTGCCTGGGATGCCCTCTCTTTTCCTTTCTGCCAATCCATTTCACTTTTTGGCCGTTTGAAGCTCTGTTCCTATCTCGCCTTTCACAGGAAGCTGCCTGTGGCATCTCCAGCTGTGCTGAATCCCCCATTTTTGAACGCAGAGCTAGATGCACTCCAGCCTTTACCTCATGCCATTTAATTTGCACACAGTCCTGTCACAATCTCTGTGTGTCTCACTCAGTAATTCCCCTGGCAGAAGGGGTTTGGCTTTTTTAAGTGTGCAGACGTCCAACCTTCACTGGCATATACGAGTATCCCAGCCTCATTTTGCAGATGAGGATCTGAGGCTCAAAGAGGTGAAGTGACTTGTCTGAAGCCACACAGTGAGACCACCTTTACCATCCCCACCCCAGGAAAGCGACCCTCCAGCCACAATCTAATCCTGTACTTTTAAGCCACCAAGCCTCTAACTGTGGCATTCTCCCTGCTTAATATGTCCTCAATATCTCCTACTTACTGGGCAAAATCCTGCTCATGCTTTGGGGCTAGCTCAAGGACCACTCCCTTGGAGCCTTCCCTGCCCTGCCAGCTTGCTTTGGCATCCTCAGTCCATTAGGATTACCATCACATTGCCTCATGAGAGCAGAAGGCCATCTCCATGTGACTGCTCCCCCTGCTCTCAGCAGAGCCCACAACACCCAGTCTAGGGCCTGGCTCACGCTGGGTGGCGGATGCCCAGGGACGGGGCTCTGGGTCTGCCTCTTGTCCTGCAGGACCAGGAAACCCCTGCCCTGTCCTGGCCCCAGGAAACCCTCAGTAAATCCCCAGTCACTTGAGTTTCCCCTCAGCGCCAGAGGCCAATAACACATCTCCCCCAACCTGAAAAACCTTTGTGGGTGATTGTGAAATCACTCTGGATTAGGGGAAGGGAGGCACAATTTTCCCAGAATTTTCCAGTTTTTCAAATGAAGTCACAAATCTGAACTTTTCTTTGAATCCCTCCTCAGGGTCACTGATGGATCTTAGGCTTTGGAACCCTGCTGTGGGGACATGGCCTGCACACCTACAGTGCCAGCCGCGTTCTCCTCACACCCCAAGCCCTTGAAGGCAGGTGTTGTTTACTTTCATCTCACAGAGAGGAAAGCGGTTCAGAGCCATGGAGGGGCCGACCCTCACCACAGAGCCCAGAAGTGTGAAACCTCAGATGGGAGTGGCCCATCCACTCTGGCATCTGCTGTGAGGTTCCATGGGGGAAATGGGGGTCCTAGAGTCTTCCACAAGCTCTGGGCGAGTCCTATCCTGATCCTCTCCTCATCATGATCTAAGAGCTGGCCACCAGCATTGGCCCCATTTTACAGATGAGGTGAGAGGTGACAGGACTCACCCAGTGTCATGCAGCCATCAAGAGGCAAACCTGGGATCCCATTCTAATCTCACATTGTGTGGTTTGTGCAATAGGAATGCCAACACAGAGGCCCCCGTGGTTGCTGAAGAACCAAATGCAGATGTCCCCAGGGAAAGGGGAGAACACAGAGACTCAGGGACTAGTGGATGGCTCCAGATCAGGGTGCACAGGAGCCTGAGGGGGATCCAAAGTTTGATCCTTCCAGCGCAAAGCACTAGATGCCACATTCCGGCTTCCTCCCCCAGGCCTCCTCTGCAGAGGGGAGGGGCTTGGGCAGGCTGAGGCAGGAAGAGGACATGGCCATGTTTCCTGATGGGGCCCTGCCCGACCAGGGTTCTCACCTACCCCAGTGCCTGGACAGCTGGCTGCATCTCTCCCTCAGAGTCAGAAAGTACCCCATTTCTTTCTTCCAAGGCCCCTCAAACCTCCCTCCAAAGAGGCAGGGTCCAGTCACCTTCCCAGGATGGAGCTGGCGGGACACAGAGACTGGGGTACCAGCCAGGGACACAGCACAGCCTGGCAGAGCCAGCTCAGGGCTCACACCTCCCAGATACCAGAGCATCAGATCAGGGTCCAGAGCCTCACACACCAGGGAGCGAGTAGACAAGGCCCTGCTAAGTCCTCTCCACTCAGGGCTGGCCTCAACATCCCTGAGCCCCGAGTTCTGGCTCCCTTGAGTGGCTGTGCAGATGGCGGCGAGGGCAGGGCGTCTGGAGAGATGCTCCAAGTCTGGGGCTCTGGGCCTCAGCGCTCGGGCTCCAGTTTTGAGACCTTGGGTAAGTTCTATGGCTCCTCTCCTCCTCAGTCTCTAGTCTGTAAAGTCGGGTGATCGATAATAACTAGGCCACTGGGGGAAAGGACTACACTGAGGGGTGAGACAGAGCCCCTGAGGCCAGCCCGTCCTGCCTCTGCTTAGCCTGTGACCTTGGGGAAGTCAGTAAAGTCTGTGAGGCTGTTTGTCCAGGTGTGAAGCGGGGTGAAAGCATCCTCCTCGGTGGGTCAACAGAGGTTCTGTGTGTGTGTGCCGGTGGGCTGTACCTGCCGACTTTTCGGGAATGGGTCTGCATTTGGAGGTATGCGCTGTGTGGGTGTGGTGTGGGGGCGTTCCCCTTTCTGACTCCTCCTCCCCACCCCGCAGCTCTCACTACTGGAACCCCCAGATTCTGCAAAGGGGGCAGGAACCGTCACCGCATTGTTCAATGATGAAAACCGAGGTCTGCAGGAGTGCGGTCCCTGGAAGACCCAGGAAGACGAGTCTTCCCGAATCCCCCACGGTCCCTCCATCTCACTCGTCTTCCTCCCCCTACTTCCCAGCCCCCGGCACCAGCTCGACACGAGCTTAGTGGCTTTCAGGCAACGGAAGCTGTGTGACCTTGGGCAAGACACCGACCCTCTCCGGACCCCGCGGCGTTCGGACATCCAGAATGCAGTAAGGACGGCGCTGTAGTGCAGCGGTCTGTTCCCCGGACCTGCAGCCGCTCCAGGGCAGGGCTCTGGCCGCTCTGGCTCCCCGGCGGCTGGCACAGGGGGCGTCGGGGAAATGTCTAGGACGGACATGGCGAGGCCAAAGAACTGCAGCGTCTCCGGCTCGCGGTCCGTGACCCGCCGGGGGTGACGGTCGGGACGTGCGCGGGGCGCAGGGCACGCGGGGGCTCGGAGTTCCCTGGGGCTCCCCGAGCGGGGGCGTTTGGACCTAGCGGACTGGGAGAAGAGCGGCACAGCTCCCGCTGCCGGGCCCGGGACTGCGAGGTCCCACCGTGCGGGCGCCGGCAGAGGCCTGGCGGGAAGCCCCGGCGTGCGCTCCTCCGCCGGCTCGCGGCCGCCCCCTACCGCCGCGTGCTCGCCGGCCCTGCGCCCGGGGCGCTCGGCGCAGGGTCCCGGCCCGGCGTTACCTGGGGCGGCGGCGGGGCTCCACCCCCTCCCGGCGGCCGGCGCGTCGCTCCCGCTGCAGCCCGGGCTCGCGGTGCGGCTGCGGCCCGCGCGCCGCCTGCCGCGGCCCCTCTCCGGCCCCGTGCAGAGGAACCGTCCGCGGACCTCACCGCCCGGGCGCGCGGGGCCCACGCCGGCTGCGCAGCTTCCAGGACCCCCGGCCCTGCCCCTCGCGAACGGAGCTGCCTGGACCGCACCACGCGTGCGGGAGCGCGGGTGGCGCGGGCGGGGCGGAGCCTCTTTCGGCCGCGCCCGCCCAGCGTCAGTCGGCCTGGGGTGCGTAAGGGCGCGGCGCCTGGGGCCTGCCAGCCTCCGTGACCTTGGAGGAGTGACTTCGTTTCCTCGTCTGTGAAACGGGAAACAATACGACCCCGTGGTCGTTCAGAGAATCTTCGCTTCCCGGAGAGTGTGTCCCCTCCCCCAGCCCCGGTGGGCGCGGGGGTAGCTAATAGCTGCTCTGGGGTCAGCAGATCTTGGTTCCCCACTTTGGGCCATTCTTTGAGCCTCAGTTTTCAAGTCTGCGGAATGGAAGTGATGATACCTTCTTCAGGAGGAGGATGGGAGACTCCTGTGACAAAAGACAAGGCGGCCGGCAGAGACGTGGGGAGGGATTACGCTTCCCGCAACCCCTGTGTCCCCATCGCTAGAGCCAACCTGGACCAGGGCATGGCCGGCACCTGCTCAGGCCGCGGGTCCCAGCCCCGGAGGGGAGCCCCACCGCCCCCGCCCCCTGGGCGCATTAGGCCAGCGAGGGCTGCACCCTGCTGCGGGCCGCGCTCTGGCTGGCATGCAGGTGGTGGTAGTCCATGCAGACCGCGCCTCTTGCAGGCTGCCCAACCAGGTCGTCTTCTCAGCCCAGGTTTAGGTCCTCTGCGGAGGGCTGATTAGACGGTGGAGCGGCTGCCTCCCGGTCTACTTAATTTTTAAAGCTGCCGTTCGTTGACAGAACAGCCAACTAAAGGAGAGCTTTAGAGGGAATGAGTGCGCGGAAGGAGGCTCTGGGGTGGGGAGAAGGTGGTCTCATGGGTCCCCAAGTTCTTTCTTTCTTTCCTTTCCTCCTCCCTCCCTCCCTCCTTTCTCTCTCTCTCTCTGTCTCTCCCCTTCTCTCTCTCTCTCTTTCTTCTTTTCTTTGCTTTCTTTCTTTCTCTGTCCTTTCTTTTTTTGACGGAGTCTTACTTTGTCGCCCAGGCTGGAGTGCAGTGGCACGATCTCGGTTCACTGCAACCTCCACCACCTGGGTTCAAGCGATTCTCCTGTCTCAGCCTCCCGAGTACCTGGAATTACAGGTGCATGGCACCACGCCCGGCTAATTTTTTGTGTTTTAGTAGAGACGGGGTTTCACCATGTTGGCCAGGCTAGTCTTGAACTCCTGACCTCGTGATCCGCCCGCCTCGGCCTCCCAAAGTTCTGGGATTACAGGAGTGAGCCACCGTGCCCAGCCCCCAAGTTCTTTCTAGGGTGGAAGGCTGTGAGTCTGTGACATCACGGGGATATTCTTGGGTTGGTTATTTGTAAGAGCAATGAAGGGACTTTGTACCCTTCAGAGTACAGCTTCTGGGCGGGACTGGGGAGTTGAGGGATTGAATGCAGACCCAGACTCTGCAGGTCCTCTCTGAGGCTGTACACTAGGTGGGCGTCAGAGATATTGCAGGTGAAGAAATGGCGGCTCAGAGGGAAGGAGACACTTGCCCAGCTCCGGGGCAAGCTAACACTTGATTTCGACTTGACAAATTTCTGAGTATGTAGTGGGTGCGCATAGCAAAGACAGGTAATGAGAACTTTTCTTTTTTTGGGGGGGGGGGAGGGGACAGAGTCTCACTCTGTCACCCAGGCAGGAGTGTAGTGGTGCAATCTTGGCTCACTGCAACCTCACCCCACCCCACCCCCAGGTTCAAGCAATTCTTGTGCCTCAGCCTCCTGAGCAGCTGGCACTACAGGTGCGCGCCACCACACTGGGCTAGTTTTTGTATTTTTAGTAGAGACGGGGTTTCACCATGTTTCATGTTTCACCGTGTTGGCCAGGCTGGTCTTGGACTCCTGGCCTGAAGTGATCCGCCCGCCTCAGTCTCCCAAAAGTGCTGGGATTACAGGCGTGAGCCACTGCGCCCGGCCGAGAAGTTTTTCTGATTAAAAAAATTTTTTAAGGCACACACTTCAGACAGTGACTGTGAAGGAACCCTGATGTGTATCTAAACTGTTGCCTCATGTACATCACCCATTACTTACCCTGTGCTAAGTGCTGTCATGCATTACATCATTACTCCTTAGAGCAGGCCTATGAGGTGGAGTCTGCATTAGGCCTCTTTTCAACAGGGACACCAATAATGTGGGAGATGATGTACCTTGCCCAAGCCCCCAGCAGGTAAGTGGTGGGGGGGATTAGAACCCAGGTCACCTGAGTCCATATACTGGGCTCTTAGCCCCACTCTGCCTGGCTGCCTGCTGTTCCATGAAGCCAACCCTGGACCTAGACCTGGACCTGGATCGTCACAGCCCAGATCCCCGTGTGCTTCCCAGGCTGCCTTGTGGCAGGTGGATGGTGCCCCTTGAGATGGGCAGGGCACCATCTGGCCACACATCTTGATGGGTCCAAAGGTCTGGGCAGGCCAGGACACACCTCTGGCAGCCAGAGCAGTGACTCGGAGCTGTCGGCCTCAGCCGTAAGGGCAGGGAGGGAGGGCAGGGGCTTGGATTGGGGTCTGCCCTATTTGGGGCACAGCAGAGTGACCAAGCTGACTCCCATGGTCTGAGGCAGAGTGGGGAGCCTGGAGCCTTGGGTGGGGTCACCTGCCTCGCCTCTTACCAGTTAAGCCACCAGTGATGACTAGTGCCTACTTCCTTCAGAAAGGAATCTGATGGCTGTGGCAGGAAAGTCAGGGGCAAGAATCGTTGCACAGACTTGTGCTGATATCCCGGTTCTGCCACCTTCTGCAATCTTGGGTGGTGATCTAACCTGTCCAGGTGTCTCTTTTCCCATCTGTAATAGGGGAAAAAAATCATCCCTGGAGTTACTGGCAGGATTAAATGAGGTGATATTAGTAGTAATAATGCAGTGGTCGCCACCATGCCACCATGAAAACATTCATCGAGACCTTACTGTTTTGGGCACTGTGCCTGGGACTTTCAATGCGTGATTTCATTACATCCTCACCACCACCTTCCCAGGTAGGCATCATGGATTACCTGCAATTTCCAGATAAGGAAACAGTCTTAGAGGGGTGATGTAACTTGCCCTGCCAAAATTGAACCCATTTGTGAGTATATAGTAGGTAAACAAAAATAATAAAAATAAAATAAAAAATTGTAGCCGGGCATAGTGGCTCACGCCTGTAATCCCAGCACCTTGGGAGGCTGACACGGGTGGATCACCTGAGGTCAGGAGTTCAAAACCAGCCTGGCCAACATAGTGAAACCCCATCTCTACTAAAAATACAAAAAATTAGCCAGGCACGGTGGCGCATGCCTGTAATCCCAGCTACTCTGGAGGCAGAGGCAGGAGAATTGCTTGAACTCAGGAGGCAGAGGTTGCAGTGAGCCAAGATTGCGCCATTGCACTCCAGCCTGGGCAACAAGAGTGAAACTACGTCTCAAAAAAAAAAAAAAAAAAAAAAAAAAAAAAACTGAACACAGCTGTCTGCCCCAGGAGGAGCCCGGTCTCTTATCCCCTGCATTGTAATAGTCATATCAAGTGCTGCCTAGTGTCTACAGCCTCCTTTCCTCAGAAACACTTCTCAAAAAGAGGAAAAGTCTCTTGGCTATCAAAACTCAGAACTGCATCATAGCTCATAGCTCCCAGAACCTGGCTATATGCAAAGTAGTTTTTTTTTTTTTTTTTTAGACGGAGTCTTGCTCTGTCACCCAGACTGGTGTGCAGTGGCACGATCTTGGCTCACTGCAACCTCTGCCTCCCGGGTTCAAGCGATTCTCCTGCCTCAGCCTCCTGAGTAGCTGAGATTACAGGCACCTGCCACCGTGCATGGCTAATTTTTGTATTTTTAGTAGCAACAGGGTTTCACCATTTTGGCCAGGCTGGTCTCGAACTCCTGACCTGGTGATCCACCCACCTCAGCCTCCCAAAGTGCTGGGATTACAGGCATGAGCCACCATGCCCGGCCTATGCAAATGTTTTAAAATGAATGGATGCTGGACTTAATGGATCTCAATTCCCTTTTTGCTTTGCCTGCTGGGAAGCTCAGAACCTGATTCATGACCCACCTATACAATTACCCAGAACTTGAAGGCAAATATATATATAATTCGTTTAATTTTTGACAGACAAGATCTCGTTATGTTGTCTGGGCTGGAGTGCAGTAGCTATTCATAGGCACAATCTCACTACTGAGCAGCACCTGAGTTTTGACCTGCTCCGTTTCTGACCTGGGCTGGTTCACCCCTTCTGAGGCAACCTAGTGGTCCTCCGCTCCTTGGGGTTCACCATATTAGTGCTGAATGTAGTGTGGACACTCTGTCAACATAGTGCACTACAGCAGAGAAATCCTGGCCTCAAGCCGTCCTCCTGCTGCAGCCTCCCAAGTAGCTGGGACTACAGGTGCACACCACTGCCCCCAGCTCAAGACAAGTATTTTGTGGCCTCAATTCAGGCATAGATTACCCTTGTTTTTCTCACTTGGCTTCCCTTCATCTGGGCTTCTTCTCCTTTTTCTGCTCATGGCATATATATTTTGTTAATATGTTTTACATTTGGAGAGTTGGGAAACAAACTATTAAAATGCCTGACTATAGCAACTGCCTGATACACAGTCACACATCCCTTAACAACGGGACACCTTCTGGGAAATGTGTCATCGGGCAATTTTGTCGTTGTGTGAACATCATACAGTGACTTACACAAACCTAGATGGTACTACTTGCTACACGCCTAGGCTGTATGCCACCAGCTGTCCTCCTGGGCTGCTAACCTGTGCAGCCTGGGACTGAACCAGACACTGCAGGCAACTGTAACGCAGTGTAAGTATTTGTGCATCGAAACACAGAAAAGGTGCAGTGGACTACGGTATTACACTCTCATGGGACCACTATTGTATGTGTGGTTCATCGTTGACCAAAACACAGACATATGGTGCATGACTGCGTATCTATTGTGAATTAGACATGTCCTCTGCCCACAAGAAGAGGGCCACCCAATGGTGATGACCCAGTGTTGTGCCTTAAGAAAGTTGTGCCCAGGGTCCCCTTTCTGTGTCAACTGTGATGGCTGAGCCAAAGGGAGGATAAGGAGGACTTGTGACTGAGTCCCTGCGGGAGGCCACCACATCGGACAGCGCTTAAAGCCAGCCTGGGAGCCGGGCTCCGTGGCTCATCCCTGTAATCCCAGCACTTTGGAAGGCTGAGGCAGGTGAATCGACTGAGGTCAGGAGTTCGAAACCAGCCTGGCCAACATGGTGAAACCCTGTTTCTATTAAAAATACAAAAAATTAGCCGAGTGTAGAGGCGCACACCTCTCAGTTGCTCGGGAGGCTGAGGCAGGAGAATCTCTTGAACCCGGGAGACCGAGGTTGCAGTGAGCCGAGATGGTGCCATTGCACTCCAGCCTGGGTGACAGAGTGAGACTGTCTCAAAAATAAATAAATAAAAGGCAGCCTGGGGATGGATGAAGCCCCCGGGGACGGGCAGATGCCTTTGGAGGGCCTCAATGCGGAATCGGGTCAGTGTCAATAGGCTCGAAAGTGGGTTGTCCAGGCTCAGGTAGCCCCCACTCCTCCATGAGAACCTCACAGGGACTGGTCTGGCCACGCAGTGTTTGATTGTTACACTGTTTCACCACTTCACTCTCCTGACTTAACCCCCTACTTTCCCACAGATCTCCTGTCACTGAAGACTTGTAGCAGGCAGGGGACGGGGCTCTGGCATCACCTTCTAACTATCACCGTCCCGCCTCCAGCCTGCCCCAGGGCTGGGCCTTGTTCCCAGGTCCTCCGGGCTCAGGGTCGGTCAGGCCCCTTCTCCTGTGGTATGGGCCTCCAGCCCCAGGAGGTCTGGTGCCTTGGTCCCTTCCTCCTGTCCGGGGCTCCCAGCTCTCCTCAGTGCCCCATTAGGAGTCAGCCCACTCCTGGGAGGTGTGGTCTCTGGCAGGGTTAATAATTGTTCAGTGGAGGTGGAGATGGTGCCAAAGTCTGCTGGCTACATAGCTGCAGGCCGCAGAAGGTGCCCAGCTGTGCCCCGGCACCTGTCTGGCGCCTGCCTGCCACCTCCGTGGCGAAGGGGACACAGGTAGGGACCGTCCAGCCCATCGGGAGTCTCTGGGCCAGAGATATTTGGTGGGGGTTGGGGGAGGTCCCTAGAGCCAAGGCAAGCTTGGGGGTCTTTCAAGTCTCCCCTGAAGCTGGGCAGGGGAAGTCCCACGCTGGGTGGGGCAGACCCGGCTGGAGTCCCAGCCTGCTGTGAGGCCTGTTTCTTTGGTAAACGTGGGATAATAATACCTCCTTCCCTGGGGGCTGATGGCTCCCTTCCCATCCAAGTCCTCGCAGGATGATTCTTCGAAGGATGGAAGGGAGGCAGGCGCCCCAGGGAAATGAGGGAACTGGCCTGGCCCCTTCACAGGATGCTCGGGGGTTGAGGAGGGGAAGCTGACCTGGGCTCTTACTCCAGCTGCTCTGTTCACATCCCAGCTCCACCCTGACCTTGGTGGGCTGCTTCACTCTTCTGGGCCTCCGTTTCCTCATTTATCAAATGGGGATGAGAAGAGTTCCAGAAAGGGCCTGAAGAGCCCTGAGGTGAAGTAGGCATGTGGCCCATGACCGAGCCCCGTGCCACCTCAGCCAGTACTAGGAAGTGTCAGGCAGGGACTGACCCAGGCTGGCCCTGGCTCTACCCAGTCTGGGCCCTGCACATCTCTTTGCCCTGGTAGAGGAGGTGGGGGCCTAGCTGATAGTCGGCACCACGCTGCATCACTCAGGCAGGCATGTGCTGGGTTGGGTACCAGGCACAAGGCAGGGTCCCAGTGAGCACTGAGGTCCCATTGATGGAAACAGGTCATGGCCCATGTGTAGACTCCATGATTTTTATCCTCACTCCATTTCTCAGCAGGGGAAACTGAGGCCTGGAGAGGGGAGAGGGCTTGCCTGGAGTTGCATGACAAATATGTGAAATGCTGGCATCTGAACCCAGGGCCGTTTGACTCTGTATGTGTCTGCTGGGCCAGGTGGCCTGGGCCATAGGCACTGGGAAGGCCTGTGGCGGGGAGCTGGTGTTCAGGTTCCACATCCTTGCTCCACGCACCCAGGTTCAGCTGGAGTCCACTCTGTGGGTGCAGGCATGGCCTCCTGGATCAACGGAGCCCAGACCAAGGCTTGCCCAGGGACCCCTGGATTTGGAGGCAACTTGGGTCTAACCTGCTGCCCCTGGCTCACCCATCTCTGGGCATCTGTGAGCCTTGGTTTCCCTGGAATAATAGGATAGGATAATTCCTGCTTGGGAACAGCTGTGAGAAGTCAATGAAAAAGCAGAAGTGAAAGTGCATGGCGAGCTGGCCATGTAGTGGTGGTGGTGCTGGGGGAGCTCTGTAGCATCGTGGCTGATTGCACCCCAGGGGCTCCCCGCACTGAAGGAGTACCCACCTCCCCACCTGGAGGCCCTGGGAAGTCCAGGTATCCTCACTCCCAGTGGTTCCAAATTCTAGAAAATCTTGGCACCGTGGACTGCTCTGAGATGCGGCTGAAGCCCCCTCCCAGCCAAGGCTGAAGAGCTGGCACCTCCTGGGCCAGGTGGGACTAGTGAGGGTTCCTGGAGACTACACATCTCATGGTGTGGGGGCCAGAGCCTCCCTGATTCTCCTGTGTGCTTTTTGGTCTTTCCCTAAGCACTTTCTTTTTGAGACGGACTCTCACTCTGTCTCCCAGGCTCCAGTGCAATGGCACTATCTTGGCTCCCCACAACCTCTGCCTCCCTGGTTCAAGGGATTCTTCTGCCTCAGTCTCCTGAGTAGCTAGGATTACAGGCACACACCACCACACCCAGCTAATGTGTGTGTGTGTGTCTGTGTGTCTGTGTGTGTGTGTGTGTGTGTGTGTGTGTGTGTGAGATGGAGTATCGCTTGTCGCCCAGGCTCGAGTGCAGTGGCGCAATCTCAGTTCACCGCAACCTCTGCCTCTTTGGTTCAAGTGATTCTTCTGCCTCAGCCTCCTGAGTAGCTGGGATTACAGGTGTGCACCACGATGCCTGGCTAATTTTTGTATTTTTAGTAGAGACGGGGTTTCACCATGTTGGTCAGGCTGGTTCAGACCTTTTCTGAGAAGCTGGAAAGAACAGGAGTGGCCAGAGGGCTTGGGAACAAGGAAGCAGTAATTTCTGGAATGTAGATAACCCCCATTTTAACTTATTTTATTTTATTTTTATTTTTTGAGACAAGGTGTTGCTCTGTCGCCCAGGCTGGAGTGCAGTGGCACCATCTCGGCTCCCTGCAAGCTCCGCCTCCCAGGTTCACGCCATTCACCTGCCTCAGCCTCCTGAGTAGCTGGGACTACAGGCGCCCGCCACAACGCCTGGCTAAGTTTTTTTTTTCTTTTTCTTTTTCTTTTTCTTTTTCTTTTTCTTTCTTTTTCTTTTTCTTTTTCTTTTTCTTTCTGTATTTTTAGTAGAGACAGGGTTTCACCGTGTTAGCCAGGATGGTCTTCATCTCCTGACCTCGTGATCTGCCCACCTCAGCCTCCCAAGGTGCTGGGAGCTCCCAAGGTGGCGTGAGCCACCGGCCCAGCCAATAGTTCCCTTTTTTTTTTTTTTTTGAGAGGGAATCTCGCTCTGTTGCCCAGGCTGGAGTGCAGTGGCCGGATCACTGCAAGCTCTGCCTCCCGGGTTTACGCCATTCTCCTGCCTCAGCCTCCCGAGTAGCGGGGACTACAGGCGCCCGCCACCTTGCCAGGCTAGTTTTTTGTATTTTTTAGTAGAGACGGGGTTTCACCGTGTTAGCCAGGATGGTCTCCATCTCCTGACCTCGTGATCCACCCGTCTCGGCCTCCCAAAATGCTGGGATTACAGGCTTGAGCCACCACGCCCGGCCAGTTCCCATTTTTTAAAAGAGCAAACAGAGAAAAGAGCCCGGGGATGTGCTTGTGCAGTGACCGGGACCTTGTGACACACCCATGCATTGGCTGAGGCTGCTCCAGCAGGGAGAAGTGGGTGTCTGTCCGCAATTCCCAGCCCAGGGGCAACTCCATTCACTCCTTTTCCATTGTGCCCCTTGCTCCTGCTCCTTGCTGGGGTACCAGGAAATTAGGAGCCCAGAGTGGGGGCCACCAACTACCTGAACACAGCTCCATAGCTGACCTGGGCCTTACAGAACGGAGAGAATGTGCACATAGGCAGAAGGCAAAGAAAGGCATTCTGGGCAGAGGGAACGGTTTAGACAAATGAAGGAGGAAGGAAAATACAGGGTGTGGACCGAGACCAGGAGCATTCAACACCACTGAACCTCAGAGTGGGAGAGAGCAGCTCGTGTGGAAAGCAAGACCCAGGCACTTAAAGGACCTCGCCTGCCAGGCTGTGGGGGCCTTCCCCAGCCCACACAGACACTGGGCTTTTCCCCAGGTGTCTGAATCCAGAGGCGGATGCTCTGGACTGTAGAACACCAGCCTCACCATGATCATGAGGAGGCAGGACTTCGAGAAACCCAGGGCCAACCCCAGCAGAGCAGGAGGCAGGCGAGGCAGGGATGAGGCAAGAAAGAGCGCTGGCCTGGGAGGCAGACAGGGTGGCACCCCTGCTCTGCCTCTGACACCCTGGGAGCTGCTGGGCAGGAACCCTGGCCTCCCGCGCTCATGTCAGTGTGCATAAAGGGGATCGATAAATCCAGCTCTTCCTTCTGGGGGGCGGCGGGGCCCACATGCGGGGACAAGACTGCGTGTGCGTCACGCAGATGCAAAGGGGTGTTGCTGTTGCTCTGAGTGAGGGTCCACAGGCTTCTCGAGACCCTCCGTCCTGCCCTGTGAGACGGGGAGAGGGGAGTTGGGAGGCACTTCCATGAGGGAGGAGTGTGGCGAGTATGGGGAAGGGGCTGTAGGGAGAGGCCCCTTGGGGACTGGGTGAAGGTCCTGGTTCGGGCTGTTCTCTCTCAATGTCACATGTCTGTGGGCTCAGCATGGCTTGTGGGAAAATCGGGCAGCTCAAGAAGGAAAACCCAGGAGCCTAGAAAAGAGAGAACCCTGGCTTGGGTTCTGGTCCCATTACTGGCTGGGCCACGCCCTTTCCCCTCTTGGACCTCAGTTTGCTGAGGATTAAATGGTAATGGGGGCAAAGTGCTAGCCTCAGCATGCGGCCCTTCCTTGCTGGTTCCCATTTGCCTCTGGGATTGGGAGGAGGGACCCTGAGGGCAGGAGTCTGCTGTCCTGCAAGCTAGACCCAGGGGAACTTTGTAATGATGATGAATCCATCTTGACGCCTGCTGGCTGCACACCCACTGACTCATGGTCCTATGGCAGTTGACTCATTTCTGAAGGATAGAACATGAGAGAAAAAAGTGATGAGGGAATTAGGTCCCAGATTCCAGCCTCAGAGGGATGCCAGGGCTGCATGCCTCCAGCCCCTGGCTGTTCCTCACACGACCGACGCCTGTAGTCTAGCATTACCGCGAATGCGCAGCTCACCTGCATCTCCACCGCCAGCCCGCCACCACCACCGTCTCCCTCCAGCAACTGTCACCTCCACCGGCTCCACCTGCGTCTCCACCTTCATCAGCACACACGTCATCAGCACGTCCATCCCCACTTACCACCACCAGTGCCACCCCTACCCCCGAGGGATCCCTATCCTGATATTGGACCCTGCCTCCATGACCACCTCAGCCACTGCCCTTGACGCCAGCGCTAACCTGTCGCCCTCCAGGGCATAGCTGTAGCCACATCTCTGTCCCTGTCTCACTGAGGATTGTGGCTCAGCACTGCTGGGTATTCTGAGGATTGAGAACTTACTAATTCCCCTGAGCAGAGGGGCACAACTGTATTTATCAGTCTGGCTGAGTGCAGCCCTGCCGTCCAGCATGTGGGCTGTCCCCAGCTGTCATCTTCGGGGTTCTTGGCAAGCCAGCATTTTCCATAGCAACTTCCCAAGGTTCCCCTGGCTAGAGTCACATGGAAGGTAGCATCAGAAAGAGCCCCAGGGCCCCTCCACACATAGCCCTGGCCCTGCCCATTTAGCTCTGACCTCTGCAAGCAGTCTCAGACCCTGGGGAGCGTGGACGGTCACCAGGGAGGGAGGAAGCTGTTTCTATGGTGATTGCAGTGGGAGGAGCAGGCATAAGGTGAGGACAACCCCATAGAAGGAAGAAGGTTTGCATTTGCTGGGCGCCTATTGTGTGCCAGGCGCTGAGGTGGCACATTCTTATTCCCACTCATCCCCGCTGCCCACCCTCATCACTTAGTGGGGTTATTATTCTCACAGGGGAGAGAACGCTTAGAGAAGGGCAGTGAACTGCCCAGCGAAGCTCTGCTGCTTCTTGACTCTAAACTCAAGCCAGCCTCTTCACCTCTCTGAGCTTTGTTTCCCCATCTGTGAAGTGGGTAGAATGGTACCAGTCTAGAAGGGTTTTTGTTTTGTTGTTTTTGTTTTGTTTTGTTTTGTTATTTTTGGAGACAGTGTCTTGCTCTGTCTCCCAGGCTGGAGTGCAGTGGCACGATCTCTGCTCACCACAACCTCCACCTCCCGGGTTCATGCCATTCTCCTGCCTCAGCCTCCTGAGGATCACAGGCCCCCGCCACCACATCTGGCTAATTATTGTATTTTTAGTAGAGACGGGGTTTCACCATGTTGGCCAGGCTGGTCTTGAACTCCTGACCTCATGATCCGCCTGCCTCAGCCTCCCAAAGTGCTGGGATTACAGGCGTGAGCCATCACACGTGGCCTCCAAGGGTTTTTGTGAGCATTACATTAGTGCCCGGCTCAAGTTCTGGCAGGCAGGAGGTGATTCCTCCACGGGTCTCTTGCTATTCATTGCCGTAATGTTTAACAGTTGTTGAACATCCCAGCCAGGGCTTGTCCACATCTTTCTTCATCATTGCCTGTGTTTCATGTTATGGTCACTTCCAGCTTCCCATGATTATAAATAATCACTCCTGGTGAACAACTTTCTGCAGAAAGAGCTTCTTATTTTATGTTAGTTGGATGAGTAGGTCAACAGGGTAAACATTTTGAAGCTTTGGGGTCCACATCTGAACTGGGGTTTTCTCTTCTTGCTAGGGCCCTGGGGCCACGGGAGGGCTGCCTCCTTCTCCCTGCCTCAGGGAGAGGCGAGGGCCTTGGGCTTGGAGAGCGGCTGTGATTCCCACTCGCTTTCAGCTGTGAGGGCCCCAGCAGCACACTCCCAGCAAGAGCCCGTCTGCTCGTCTGCAAAATGAGTTGCTGTGAAGATGAAATTCTATGAATCCCAAATATTCTACCTCCAAACTACAGCCCTGCTCTTGCCACTTCTCTCCAGCCCTGCTGCCCCCAGTTCAGCCCGGCGACACACGGCAGCCAGAAAGATCTTAAGAGGAAATTAGTCCCTGCCACTCCCCTGCTTAAAACTCTGAAATGGACCAGGTGCACTGGGTATCTCATGTCTGTAATCCCAGCACTTCGGGAGGCCAAGGTGGATGGATCACCTGAGGTCAGGAGTTTGAGATCAGCCTGGCCAACATGGCAAAACCCCGTCTCTATTAAAAATACAAAAATTAGCTAGGTGTGGTGGCACACGCCTGTAATCTCAGCTACTCGGGAGGCTGAGGCAGCAGACTCACTTGAACCCGGGAGGCAGAGGTTGCAGTGAGCCTAGATCGCCCCACTGCACTCCAGCCTGGGAGACAGAGCGAGACTCCGTCTCAAAACAAACAAAGAACCCTCCTCTGAAATGACCTTCTGTTTTCCTTAGAATAAAATGAAACATCCTTCCTGTGTTTCACAGGGTGGAGCATGTTCTGGCCCTGAAACATTTCTGAACCTGCCTCCCTCCCATCATTCCCCACCTGTCTCCCTGCAACCCAGCCATAGGGACCTTCTCTGAACTCCTGGAATATACCTGGTTCTTCCCTGGCCCAGGCCATCTCTCATATTGTTTGTGCTACTTGGGACTCTCCCATAACAGTGCTCACCTTATCACAGCAATATGGGCATTTAATTTTTAAAAAATATCAAATAGGCCAGTCACGGTGGCTCACACCTGTAATCCCAGCACTTTAGGAGGCCGAGATGGGAAGATCGCTTGAGCCCAGGAGTTTGAGGCTGCAGTGAGCCAGGATAGCGCCATTGCACTCCAGAATGGGTGACAGAGCAAGAACGTGTCTCAAAAAACACCTAACAGGCTGGTCCAAGTGCAGTGGTGTTTACAGCTAATTTATCACAACCAGTTACAGATCGCTTTATTCCTTCTCCACTCAAACTGCTTCACTTGACTAGCCTTCAAACAAACAAACAAACATATCAAACAATACAACAAGGTTTATAACAAAAGCCGGCCTTTTCCTGACCCACACCCGACGTCCCCAATATCCACTCTCTAGAAGCAACTGCTTTCATCTCCTTTGCCCCCTCCCCTCCCCTCCCTCCCTCCCTCCCTCCCTCCCTCCCTCTCTCTCCCTCTCTTTCTTTCTTTCTTGTCTTTTTTTTTTTGTACAGTCTTGCTCTGTCACCACCTAGGCTGGAGTGCAGTGGTGCGATCTCAGCTTACTGCAGCCTCTGCCTCCCAGGTTCAAGCGATTCTTGTGCCTCAGCCTCCTGAATAGCTGGGACTACAGGCACATGCCACCACACCTGGTTAATTTTTGTATTTTTTGTAGAGATGGGGTCTTACAATGTTGGCTAGGCTGGTCTTGAACTCCTGACCTCAGGTGATCCGCCTGCCTTGGCTTCCCAAAGTGCTGGGATTACAGGCATGAGCCACCATGTCCAGTCCTTCCTTTCTTCCTTCCTTTCCCTTTTTTTTTTTTTTTTTTTTTTTAGCAATGGGGTCTTGCTCTGTTGCCCAGGCTGGAGTGCAGTGGCGAGGTCTTGGCTCACTGCAGCCTCAAACTGCTGGACTCAAGCAGTTCTCCCACCTCAGCCTCATGAGTAGCTAGGACCACAGGCATGCACCACCACACCTGGCCTGTTATTTAACAATATTTTGCTCTTTTGCTTTTTTTTTTTTTATATATAGGGTCTCACTCTGTCGCCCAGGCTGGAGTGCAGTGGTGCATTCATGGCTCACTGCAGCCTCAAGCTTCTGGGCTCAAGTAATCCTCCCACCTCAGCCTCCCAAGTAGCTGGGACTACAGGCATGTGCCACCATGCTGGCCTAATTTTTGTATTTTTTGCAGAGACGGGTTTTTGCCATGTAGGCCAGGCTGGTCTCAAACTCCTGAGCTCAAGTGATCCATCTGCCTTGGCCTCCTAAGTGCTGGGATTATAGGCGTGAGCCACTGTGCCCGGCCTCATAATTTTTAAGACATTATCTGTTTATTTCTTTTTTATTATCACCTTCTTAGATTTTTTTTTTTTTGAGATAGGGTCTTGCTCTGTCACACAGTCTGAAGTGTAATGACGAAATCTTGGCTCACTGCAACCTCGACCTCCTGGGCTAAGTCATTATCTGTTGATTTCTTTTTCTTTCTTTCTTTCTTTTTTTAAATTTTGAAACAAGTCTTGCTCTGTTACCCAGGCTAGAGTGCAGTGGCGTGACCTTGGCTCACTGCAACTTCTGCCTCCCAGGTTCAAGCGATTCTCCTGCCTCAGCCTCTCAAATAGCTGGGGTTACAAGTGCCCGCCACTGTGCCTGGCTAATTTTTGTATTTTTCGTAGACATGGGGTTTTGCCATGTTAGCCAGGCTGGTCTCAAACTCCAGACCTTGTGATCCACCTGCCTCGGCCTCCCAAAGTGCTAGGATTACAGGTGTGAACCACTGCGCCCAGCCTATCTGTTAATTTCTTAAAGTGAAAGATGAGGATTTTATTATCTTACAGCCCAACACAGTTTCCCAGTGCATACAGTAAGACTGTAGTCCATCAACCATGGGAACAGTCCCAGCTGAGCCACTGGCGAATCATGTTCCTGGATTCTTTCTAGTACAGCTTTCCTTTCCTGCATGGTCAGTGGTTTTGCTTGCTTAGTTTTCTTTCTTTTTCTTTTTCTTTTTTTTTTGAGATGGAGTCTCGCTCTGTCACCCAGGCTGGAGTGCAGTGGCGCCATCTCGGCTCAGTGAAAGCTCTGCCTCCCAGGTTCACGCCATTCTCCTGCCTAAGCCTCCCAAGTAGCTGGGACTACAGGCGCCCACCACCAAGCCCGGCTAATTTTTTTGTATTTTTAGTAGAGATGGGATTTCACCGTGTTAGCCAGGAGGGTCTCCATCTTCTCACCTTGTGATCCGCCCGCCTCAGCCTCCTAAAGTGCTGGGATTACAGGCGTGAGACACTGTGCCCGGCTGCTCGCTTAGTTTTTTACATGGTATCACAAGTTCATCCCTTCGCCCTCGCCAGAGGTGTAAATCTCCTGGAAATGTTCACGCCATCAGTTCTATTTCCATGTGTGTAGATAGCCCTCGAAAGCTCGCTGAGCCCTTCTTCCCATCGGGACCCGCTGTGGTCTCAGTGCCCCTTTCCCTCTCTTCTGTGCTGATCTCTCTGTTTCCTTTATCTTGGCTTACTCCCTTCATAGAATGGATTATGTTCTCCAGTAGCTTCCCAAGAAAAGATGCAGAAGAGGTAGCATTTTTCACTTTGCATGTCTAAAAATGTTTTTATTTTGCTCTCATATGTGACTGATAATTTTGGTGGGTGTGGAATTCTAGGTTGGAGATTGTTTGTCTTCAGTATTTTGCAGGCGTTGTGTTCTGGTTATTTACTATTGCTTGACAGAATGCCCCAAAACTTAGTGGCTTAAACAACAATTTATTATTATATTTCCTGATTCTATAGGATGAGAGTTGGGATAGGGCATACCAGGAATTGCTCAACTCTGTTCCATGGTGTCTGGGGCCTCAGCTGGGGGTATGTGAAAGATTAGGGGTTGGACAGTGGGGACTGGCTGGACATCTTGCTCTCCCTCAATGCACAGGCCTCTCAATGTGGGTAGCCTGGGCTTCCTTATAACATGGCGGCCTCAGGGTAGTTGAACTTCTAACAAGGTATCTCCAGGTTCCAAGAGCAAAGTGGCCCAAGAGGCCCAGGTGTAAGCTGCAAAGCTTCTGAATGCTGCATTTCTGCCACATTCTGTTGATCAAGCAAGTCACTAAGGCCAGCTCAGATTCAACAGGAGGGGATTAGACTCCACTTCTCAACAGAACGAATGTCAAAGAATTTGTGACACCATTAACCTCCCACACATAGCTCCAGTAACTCCAGGATTGTTACCGAAAAGCCCCATAACCTTCTGATTCTGGGTGTTTGTATGTCACTTGTTTTTCTCTGCAGAAGATTTCAGGGTCTTGTCTTTGTCCCTAGTACTCTGAAAACGCTTTGGCTTGGGTTTTCTCTTCCTTTCTTTCTAAAATTTGTTCTTGGAATTCTTTCAGTCTGGAAATGTGTTATTCACTTCTACAAAATCTATTGTTTGTCCTCATTTGATAGTTTCCTTTCCCTGTTTTCCTTCTCTGTTTCTCTTTCTGGGACTTCTATTAATCAGACCTTGGACCTCCTGGATTAATCCTGTAATTTCCTATTTTTCTCTCTTAGTTTCCATATCTCAATTTTATATTCTGATTCCTCCATTACATTTTTCATTCCTGCATTGTATTTTAAAAATCTATAACAGTGGCTTCGACTAGGGGTGATCTTACCACCACTCTCCGTCCCCCATCAGGAGACATCTGGCAATGTCCGGAGACATTTTTGGGTGTTGCAACTTGGGGGTTGCTACTGGTATCTAGTGGGTAGAGGCCAGAGGTGTTTAACAGCAAGGAAATATCAGCTGGGTATGTGAGAATTAGATAAAGGGTGGTTGTGGCATGGCTTTGGATTGGTTGGTTTGCATAGGAGAGGCAGGTCTGAAGGCAAGGTGCTTGCCGTCTCCGGGAATTAGCCAGTCTCTCCCTAGCCAGCAAAGCCCCAAAGATGTCAAAGCATCATAAAACACAGAAAATAAAAACAAATGGCTGGGCGCAGTGGCTCATACCTGTGATCCCAGCAATTTGGGAGGCCGAGGCAGACGGATCGCCTGAGGTCAGGAGTTCGAGACCAGCTTGGCCAACATGGTGAAACCCTGTCTCTACTAAAAATACAAAAATTAGCCAGGCGTGGTGGCACACACCTGTAATCCCAGCTACTCGGGAGGTTGAGGCAGGAGAATCACTTGAACCCAGGGGGTGGAGGTTGCAGTGAGCCAAGATCACACCACTGCACTCCAGCCTGGGCGACAAGAGTAAAACTCCGTCTCAATAATAATAATTTTAAAAAAGACGCTGAAAAAGAATGATTAATATACCAGATGCAAGGGGAGAAGACACAGTCCTCATCTCTTGCAGGGAGGTGTATCAAAAGATCTGTGGTCCTGTTTGTCTGCCATGCCGCTTAAAGTGGTTGCCTTCTTTCACTCTCATAGTGCCCACATTTCCCTCCTTCACAGCAGGGATGCAGTGCACTATTTGTTTACTCGTCTGCAGTCTGTCTCATTCAGAACCTGCACTGTTTTGCTCACCATTGCCTTCCCATTGCTGGGAGCAGGGTCTGGCAGGTAGCAGCTCATGGACACCGAATAACTATTTACTGCAGGAATGAATGAGTGAATCAGGGTACTCGGCACATAGTAGGTGCTCAGGAAACGCCAGCAGCTATTTAAGATTGTCAGCCTTCCTGATGTCCCATGTTTCCCCAGCAGGTCTCGGGGGAGCATGGCGAGATGAATCTGAATGAAAAGAGGGAATGCCGTGCTGGGGCTTCAGGGCGGGGGTGCCAACCATGCCCGGGGAGCACACAGCCAGATCAGAAGCAGGATCTCTGACTGTTGAGGGCACACTCGGGGAGGAGGGCCTGCAGCTAGCCAGTGCTGGCCAGGGCAGAGTTCCCCAGAAGAGAGGGACCAGGAATAGGAACTCCAACAATGAGAAGGGCAAGAAACAGACTTTCCTTTTCCTGCAATAATAGCTTCTAACATTTATTATGTACTTACTGTGAGCTAGGCGCTGTTTAAGCCTCAACACAAACCCCTGGTGTAGGTGCTGTTATTATTCCCATTTTACAGATGAGGAAACTGAGGCCCAGAAAGGGTATGTTACTTGCCCGAGGTTACGCCAGATTTGGACCCAGGCTCTCAGGTCCACACACCACATTACACTCTGCTTTATCTTGTGGATGTTCTGGATAAGCCACCTGGGGTTGCAGTGACTCACTGGCTCATCCATGCATTCCTTTCAGAAATACTCACTGAGCCTCCACTGGGCTCAGCCCTGTGCTTGGTCCTGGGGTCACAGAGGTGCATCAGACTTGGACATTGCCCTCACATCTCTTCTGACCTGGTGGGAGAGGCTCGTTTGTAAGGAGATAACAGACACCAAGAGCTACAGAGGTTATTCGAGGGTCTATGCAGCATCCTGTGAGGTCACGACGGATGGGTGGAGGAGGCAGTTCCTCCTGTGGGAGCACTGAGAGGGTGTCTGGACAGAAGGGGATCCTGGAGTTGGTTTTTTTTTTTTGTTTGTTTGTTTGTTTTGAGACGGAGTCTCCCTCTGTCGCCCAGGTTGGAGTGCAGTGGCATGATCTCGGCTCACTGCAACCTCCACCTCCCAGGTTCGAGCGATTCTCCTGCCTCAGTCTCCTGAGTAGCTGGGACTACAGGTGTGTGCCACCTTGCACAGCTAATTTTTGTATTTTTAGTAGAGATGGAGTTTCACCATGTTGGCCAGGCTGCTCTCAAACTCCTGACATCAAGTGATCCACCCGCCTCAGCCTCCCAAAGTGCTGGGATTACAGGCGTGAGCCACCACGCCCAGCCTTGGAACTGGCTTTTAAAAATGAAGAGAGCTCATCAGGCAGCAAAGTGGGGAAGAACATTCCAAAAAGAGGGACAGGCAGTAGTAAGGGCAGGCAGGGGGAGCCTGTGGGCTCACGGGAGATGAGAGGTGGGCTGCGATGCAGGGAGCGGTTCGAGGTGAAGCTGGAGAGGTCGAGGGTGGTCTTTGGGAAGCCCTTTTATGGAGGCTGGACTCTAGCAACAGGGAGCCATCGAAGGGTTTTGAGCGAGGGCGGAAAAGATTAGATTTCGTGCAGAAGGATTAGTTTGGTTGAGTGGGATGGATTCGAGAGGCTGGAGGAAGGGAGGCAATGAGGAGGCTGAGGACAGTGTCCCCAGGGAGGGCGGCCAGTATGGGATGGACAGATGCAGGCTGATTAGAAAGAGACAGAGTAGGCCGCACGGATTGGGTGTGGGTGTTCAGGAGAAGGAGGTGTCAGAATGGTGTGGGCAGGTGGGTGGCTCCCCGAGGCTGGAGCTCGGGAGGAGGGGTGGGTGGTGTGAAGGAGAGGAGTTCTGGTTTTTGATGCTGTTTCACCATCACGGCTCGGCTCTGGAAGCCATCCTCCTCCCCACTCCTCCCCAGGGCTGCCTGCCCACGTCAGATGCTCTGGGGCAGGAGGGAAAGGGACGTGAAGAGGTGCCCAGGACCAGGTGAGCGTGCTTGGTAGTGTTAACTTCTTAAAAAACACAAAATATCAATCTAGAAAAAGAGAGGGGACTGTGTGCAGGTGGCCATCCCTCTGGCCAAGACCAGAGACAGACACTTTGAAATGGGGTTTGGGAAAGGAGCTTGGTGCTAGACTGGGTGGCTACACATACATATTCAACAGGTTACGGGAGGAGCTACGCATATTAATAAAGGAGCTCCTGTCACATGCATGTTGAACACACGTGCACGTAACATAGGATCCATGCTCACTTGGGGTGGCGACTTAAAATTTAAATGTATCACAATTACGCCCTGTACATCAAAACGTCTTTTTGAGACACGGAAGCTGCATGAGTAAGCAATCTCTGTATGAGCTGGAGCCAGTCTGTGGTCGGTGGGCTCTTCTCAGGAGAAAGTTACTGAAATCAGTCTCTTGTCCGGTCAAGGCTGTGGTTATGGGCTGGGCGCAGTGGCTCACACCTGTAATCCCAGCACTTTGGGAGGCTGAGGCAGGTGGATCGCTTGAGGTCAGGAGTTCAAGACCAGCCTGGCCAACACGGTGAAACTCTGTCTCCACTGAAAATACAAAAATTAGCCCAGTGTGGTGGTGGGTGCCTGTAATCCCAGCTACTTGGGAGGCTGAGGCAGGAGAATCACTTGAACCAGGGAGGCAGAGGTTGCAGTGATCCGAGATCGTACCACTGCACTCCAGCCTGGGTGACAGAGTAAGACTCTATCTCAAAAACAAACAAAAAAAGCTGCAGCTATGGCTGGTAGAACAGGGCCTCAGTTCGTCAGCATCTGTGAACTGGATGAGCTATAATTGCTTTAATTTGGCTTCTCTCGAGGCCAGTGCTTATTTAGCTGCTAGAGAAAAAGAAAACCTCGTGGCAGTTAGAACAGAGTTTCTTCTTTAGGGCTGCCTGACTTCACCCTGGCCTGGCATGGCCTCAGGTCCTGTTTATGATTTGGCATCTTATTGCCACGGAATGTCTATTCTTTCAGTCCTGCGATCTCTATTTTAACATTAATGCTAGTCAGTTATTGTGTGTCGACTGTAAAAGAGAAGGGTGTAATGAGGCATGATAGACCTCTCATCCCCTCATCCCGCCGTGGCTGGAAACTAAGTTTTTTATTTTTTATTTTTTTTTGACACGGAGTCTCGCTATGTCGCCCAGGCTGAAGTGGAGTGGTGCTATCTCAACTCACTGCAAACTCCGCCTCGCGGGTTCACACCATTCTCCTGCCTCAGCCTCCTGAGCAGCTGGGACTACAGGCACCTGCCACCGTGCCCGGCTAATTTTTTTGTATTTTTAGTAGAGATGGGGTTTCCCCATGTTAGCCAGGATGGTCTCAATCTCCTGACCTCGTGATCCACCCACTTCGGCCTCCCAAAGTGCTGGGATTACAGGCGTGACCCACTGTGCCCGGCCTGGAAACTAAGTTTTCAAAGTTTTACTGGTGTCTCCTGGGCCACAAGCGGGGCCATTTAGTCAGTGGGAGGCGTATGATTTTATTTTTAGTTTACAGTAGCAAATGTGTTCCTTAGTTTGCTTTCAAGCTTTAGTTTAATTCATTTTTGGAAAAGTTAATATATTCAATTAGCACAAAAGAGTATACAGTAAAAAACTGGGCACAGTGGCACACATCTGTAATCCTAGCTACTCAGGAGTTCAAACCCAGAAGTTCAAGGCCAGCCTGGGCAACATAGTGAGACACTATCTCAAAAGAAAAAGTATACAGTAAAAAGCCCTGTCTAACAAAAAGATTATAGAGTAGCATAGCGAACATAGAGCATACAGACAATTTTCTAGACAGCAAGAAACAAAACACGTGGGGGCCCCTCCTGCTCTCCTGCGTTCTGTGGAGTGACACGTCAGTTGTCTTTGGGAACCTTTTTTTTTTTTTTTTTTTTTTTTTTGAGACAGGGCCTCACCCTGTGGTCCAGGCTGGAATGTGGTGGCATGATCTCATCTCACTGCAACCTCCGCCTCCCGGGTTCAAACGCTTCTTCTGCCTCAGCCTCCTGAGTCTCTGGGATTACAGGCACCCACCACCACACCTGGCTAATGTTTTTTGTATTTTGGTAGAGACAGGGTTTCGCCATGTTGCTCGGGCTGGTCTCGAACTCCTGACCTCAGGTGATCCGCCCGCCTCGGCCTCCCAAAGTGCTGGGATTACAGGGGTGAGCCACCACACCCAGCCTTGTCTTTGGGCATTAAAAGAGCCTTGGCGTTTCAGGTCTCTCTGTGACAGTGAATCAAGTCCCTCTTTTCTCCTTTTCCCAAATGAGGGGCAGCTTGCAATGTAAGATAACCAAAAAGCCTGGCCCAGCAGGGTTTTCTAAGGGTCTCTGTCCAGTTATCAATCAACAAGAGGATGCCAGAGTTATGCAACCCTCCCTAGACCCACCTGACTGGGGAATCCTTCTGCCGTGGCGCATCTCAGAGGGCCAGGGTTCCATGGAGCACAGTTTGGGAAAGGCTGCAAAGACAGCCATTAGATGTATCAGCAGGTGAACAAAGGACCCTGCCCACCCATAGTCTCTGGATGGTCCTGGACAAATTATGGTCCCTCTTCAGAGCCTTGATTTGGAAGGATGCTATTAGTTTGAACACTTCTAACAGGCAGGTGGAGATAGTGCAGTGGTTGAGAGAATGAACTCTGGACTCCAAAATGCCTGTGTTCCAAGCATGGTCTTGTCATTGATTCCCTGTGGCCTCAGGCAAGCCCCTTCCTATCCTGGTGTCTTAGCAGCCACCTCACAGTTGTAGGAATAACACAATTGCACGTCCAGTGCCTTAGAGCAGTTCCTGGTGCATGGTGGGTCCTGGATTCAGGTTCAGCTGTCGTGCTCCCCCCTACCCCACCTGGCCTCCCCCTTGGTTCCCCCGACCCTGGAGCATCTGGAAAACGGACAAAGGGTGATAGAGGCCCTGGGGAAAAGCTACTAAGCGGCGGTGGTGGGTGGGCTCGGGTCAGACCCAGGCAGATGGGGGTCCACCAAAAGGAGGGAGGCCTGAGTCCAGGAGCCATTCCCTGACCTCTTCCCTTAGGTCCCTGCGGATGTGATGGCCCGGCTATGGCTGTCCTGCTTCCTGCTTCCTGCTCTCGTGGTGTCTGGTAGGTGTCTCCCCTCCCTGGCCACGCAGCCCTAACCTAGAGACCCTTGGCAGGACCCTCCGGAAGGGAGGGGGATCCCTCATCAGCAAACACCAGCTCCTATGGGCCAGCCCTGTGCTTGGCTGAGCTGGGGAGGCCTGGGGAGGAACCCAGGCCTGGACGGGTGGCCTGGGTGGCCATAAAGACTTGTGTGGGCTCCCAGGGGAGCAGGTAGGGGCCGGTTTTGCAGGGGTGTTCCAGCACTCTGTGTCCCTGCAGTGGCAGCCAATGTGGCCCCGAAGTTCCTGCCCAACATGACGTCAGTGATCCTGCCCGAGGACCTGCCTGTGGGTGAGTCCCAGTCCCTGTGTCTGCCCCATGCCGGGTCCTGACTCACAAGAAAGTCCTGGGGCACCCTCTTGAGCCCCCACCGTCCCTGCAACTCCACGGCTTACTGTGGGACAGAGAGGACCTGAAGGCAGTTCCTTTGATTCCAGCAGTTTGTTTTCTCCTCTTCAGATTCTGGGTCAAGAGCAGTGTCCCCAAAGGTGTGAGATGCTTCTCCAGGGGCCCTCACACCAGCGTCAAATTATCCGGCCTCCCCCATTGCCCATCGCTTTCAGTCTCTGACTGGAGGATCCCTTGGGCCAGGCTTCCTTCTCCTTCCTCACACTTGCTAATCTCTCCCACCCTGACCCTGGCTTTTTTGTTTTGTTTTGTTTTGTTTTTTTGTTTTTGAGGGAGAGCAGGTGTCAGGCTCAGACCCTTTCACAGAAGCTGATGACTCACTTTGCTTCGTTTTTATTTGTAAAGTTACTTTCTATCTATGGCAGGTGAGATGGGTTTTGCGGTGTAAAGTTTGCTTTTAAAGTGCATGTCTTTACATGGGATGGAAAGTCAATTTAAAGAACGAGCACCAGGAATAGAACACGGACGTAGCAATGGTCTCGGCAAAAGTCACAGCAAAAGTCATGGCAGTGGTGCAGGAACAAATGAAGTTTGGTAACATTATTTTGGAAGGAGCCGGGGGGGGCTAGATATCAGATTCCCAGAAGGCAGGATATAGATTGGGGCAGTAGAAACCATAGGTGGCCGTATTGGTTGGGACCCCAAATAACAGAGATGCAAGCAAGGCAGAGGTGAATTACTGTCCCCCTGAGGCCTCCCAGGAGCTGGGAGCTGTGGGGGCGTGTTCCATCAGGCTGTCCTCCCTGTGGGGCTTGGGGCGGCCTTCTTCCTGTTCAGTGCCCCACCTTCCCTAAGGCATGGTCCCACCCACATGGGCCAGGATGGCTCAGACAAGAAACCATTCCAGCCACAGAAGGAGGAAGGGGCCAAGACGGCTTCTTCCTTTCTGGATTTTACACACATTGCATCTGCTTTTGTCTCTTTGGCAAAAACTAAGCCGCAGACCCACACCTAGCTGCAAGGGAACCTGGCAAATGTGGCCTTCATTCTGGTTGGCCATGTGCCCAGCTCAAAATCTGGGGCTCCATTGTTTTCAGAAAAGAGAGACAAATGGATACTGGGGGACAAGTCACAGCCTTTGTTATAGTGCAAAATGGAATCCAGGAATATCGAAAGCTGCCAGATGAAACAAGAGACACCAAGGAGTATTGACAAATACAAAACTTGTGCAAGCAATCCCCTGATCAAGAGAAAGTATTTCCGTCACCCCAGAAAGTTCCCTGTGTCCAGTTCTAGTCAGTCTCTGCTCCCTATAGGCAACTGCTGTTCTCATGTCTACCCCGTGGAGGCTGGAGAGGGAGGAGTGTATGGGACTTTTTTTTTTTTTTTTTTTTGAGACAGAGTCTGGCTCTGTCCCCCAGGCTGGAGTGTAGTGGTGCGATCACGCTCACTGCAGCCTCCACCTCCTGGGCTCAAGCGATCCTCCCATCTCAACCTCCCAGGTAGCTGGGACTACAGGCATGTATCACCATGCCTGGCTAGTATTTTATTTTTCTAAGTAGAGGTAGGGTTTTGCTACATTGCTCAGGCTGGTCTCAAACTCCTGGGCTCAAGCAATTCTCCCACCTCGGCTTCCCAAAGTGCTGGGATTACAGGCATGAGCCACTGTGCACCCCTACACCTGGCTAATTTTTTATTTTTATATTTATTTATTTTTGAGACAGAGTCTCGCTCTGTAGCCCAGGCTGGAGTACAGTGGCACAATCTCAGCTCACTGCAACCTCCACCTCCTGGGTTCAAGCAATTCTCCTGCCTTAGCCTCCCCAGTAGCTGGGATTACAGGCACACACCACCACACCCGGCTAATTTTCTGTATTTTTAGTAGAGACGGGGTTTCACCATGTTGGCCAGGCTGGTCTCGAGCTCCTGATCTCAAGTGATCCTCCCACCTCCGTCTCCCAAAGTGCTGGGATTACAGGCATGAGCCACCTCGCCTGGCCTAATTTAAAAATTTTTTTGTATAGATGGGGGTCTCGCTATGTTGCCTAGGCAGCTCTCAAATTCCTAGGCTCAAGCAATGCCCCATCTCAGCCTCCCAAAGTGCTGGGATTACAGATGTAAGCCACCACACCTGGCCTTCTGTTTTTAAAAGAAATTCAACTTTCTTGTGGGCCATGAAAGTATCAGGGGGTGTAGGCTCCCAGGCCGGTGGCTGAAGCCCTCAGAGCCCTGTGGTGGAGCTCAAGGGAAACACATCTTCCTGAAGAGGAGAAAGTCCTTGCTAATGAACAGCGGGGCCCGCGGAGGTGCTGGAGCAGAGGCTAAAGGAGGTGGGGGCTCAGGGATAGGTAATGAACAGCGGGGCCCGCGGAGGTGCTGGAGCAGAGGCTAAAGGAGGTGGGGGCTCAGGGATAGGTAATGAACAGCGGGGCCCGCGGAGGTGCTGGAGCAGAGGCTAAAGGAGGTGGGGGCTCAGGGATAGGTAATGAACAGCGGGGCCCGCGGAGGTGCTGGAGCAGAGGCTAAAGGAGGTGGGGGCTCAGGGATAGGTAATGAACAGCGGGGCCCGCGGAGGTGTTGGAGCAGAGGCTAAAGGAGGTGGGGGCTCAGGGATAGGTAATGAACAGCGGGGCCCGCGGAGGTGCTGGAGCAGAGGCTAAAGGAGGTGGGGGCTCAGGGATAGGGTGGGTTTGATGAATCTGTAAAAAAGTTCCTTTCAGGCTAGAGAGTGGACGACCAGCCTGCTGCTGTGCTCAGACATGCAGTACAAGAGTTAGGGCTCTCAGGAGGCCAGCAGCAGACTGGATACAGCTTTGGCTCACTTGAGCAGAAAGGGGGTGTCCTGGAAGGTTCTCCAAAGCTCTAGTCTGCACCCAGCTGCCGCAGCTGGAAAGGTTCACGCCAGCCACGTCTAGTCTTGTGTCACGGGAACTCGGTATTCCGGAGAGGGCAGGGCCACAGGCTTGGCAAGGGGAGGGGCAGATGCCTGGGTACAGCCCCCGCCCCCCGCACTGTGTCCAGTGCCCTTCGAGTCACTGGGCACAAGGGAAGTCAGGACGCTGCTATCCAAAGGCTTCAGAATGCATGTGGAGGAACAGAGGCCCTGAGGGCTGGGGAGGTCCCAGATGGCAAGTCCAGCCTGTGTACGGAGCAGCCAGGCACCCAGCCCAGCCTCACAGCCACTTGGCCAGACCAGCACTGAAAGGGTGGCTGTGGACCTTGGGTGGCCCCTGTCCCATCCCCAGGTGCCCAGGTCTTCTGGTTAGTAGCTGAAGACCCGGACAATGACCCTCTGACCTATGGGATGAGCGGCCCCAATGCCTACTTCTTCACTGTCACTCCAAACACCGGGGAAGTGAAACTGGCCAGCGCTCTGGACTACGAGGTAAAGAGCATCAGCTGGAGAGGGCACGGGACGCGGAGGAGGGGCTGGGAGGGCTCCGGGAGCCCGCGTCCTGGTGGCAGCACCCCCTGTGCTACCACCCAGGATGGGCTCCCCACCGGCCCCTTCTCTCTGGCTGCTGCAGACACTCTACACATTCAAAGTCACTATCTCCGTGAGCGACCCCTACATCCAGGTGAGTCGGGAGGTGCCGGGGGGTCGACAGGGATCGTGAGAGCCCGTTTCTGACTGCGTCCCCACCTCTGGCAAGGGAGAGAGCTCCAGTTAACAGTGACTTTAATGTCTATTTATATCAAGATTATACAAGTCCATTTCCTTGTCATCCGATATTATCAAGATGTCAGTATTTTTAAAAAATTATTTAAATTATATAAATGTATTATTTGTATCATAGAGGGCTTTTTTGTTTACATATAAATATATTGGTCATATTTTAAATAGAAATTAAATGTATTATTAATGTGTATAAATAATGATTAGAAAAGTGCCAAATACCTCCCCACCCCAGGGCTCCAGAGGCAAAAAAATCACTCTCAGCTGCTGTGGCTGAGTATGTTGGCGACTACACTCTTATTTCCCACTTTGGGAGGCCAAGGTGGGCAGATCACCTGAGGTCAGGGGTTCAAGACCACCCTGGCCAACATGGAGAAACCCCATCTCTACTAAAAATATGAAAATTAGCTGGGCGTGGTGGCGCCGGCTTCTAATTCCAACTACTCAGGAGGCTGAGGCACAAGAATCGCTTGAACCCGGGAGGTGGAGGTTGTGTTGAGCTGAGATCACACCACCTCACTCCAGCCTGAGTGGCAGGGCAAGACCCCATCTCAAAAAAAAAAAAAAAAAAAAATTACAGGTAAAACTAAAGTTCCATTGGAAAATCCTTCCTGGCTCACTCCCACTGAAATGTTGACCGTCACTGTTGCTTTGACAGCCCTCAGCACTGAGGTGCATGCCTCCATGCATTTCTTGGTGTATTTTCTGAAACCCAGTGGGACCCAGCTGTCTATATTGTCTTGAAAGCTGCCTTGCCCATTCAGCGATTGAGCTTAGAACTGTCTCTGGGTCTGCATACAAATCCCCAATTTTTGTAACGTCTGTATCTAGGATGGGAGCCGCTCTTAAGCTGGTCCCTTCTGGTGGCCACATTGTTGTTCACAGATTTATACTGTGGCAAACAAAGCAAAAATGACATTCCTGTAATAGGACAGGAATTTTTTTCCAACTTTTTATTTTATTTTTTTGAGTTAGGATCTTACTGTTGCCCAGGCTGGAGTGCAGTGGTGCAATCACAGCTCACAGCAGCCTCTACCTCCTGGACTCAAGCAATCCTCTTAACTCAGCCTCCAGAGTAGCTGGGACTACAGGCGCTCGCCAGCCATACTCAGCTAATTTTAAAATTTTTTGTAGAGACAGAGTCTCACCATATTGCCCAGGCTGGTCTTGAACTCCTGGGCTCAAGTGATCCTCCCATCTTGGCCTCCCAAAGTGCACAGGCATGAGCCACTGCGCCTGGCTGGCTGGTACATTTTATATTTAAAAAATTAACTGCTGTGCATGGTGGCACACGCCTGTAATTCCAGCACTTTGGGAGGCCAAGGTGGGCGGATCACCTGAGGTTGGGAGTTCGAGACCAGCCTGACCAACACGGTAAAACCCCATCTCTACTAAATACAAAAAACTAACTGAGTGTGGTGGTGCATGCCAGTAATCCAAGCTACTCGGTAGGCTGAGGCAGGAGAATCGCTTGAAGCTGGGAGGTGGAGGTTGCATTGAGATGAGATTGCACCATTGCACTCCAGCCTTGGCAACAAGAGTGAAACCCTGTCTAAAAAAAAAAAAAATTAACTAATGATGCCTGCAATTTACTTTCAAATGGTTCAGAAAACAACATGTGGAGAGAACCTGGTCTCTACAAAAAAAAAAAAAAAAAAAAAGTCCCCAAAAACATATGGTGCGAAAGAGACCAAACAGTAGGTTGATCTGGATGAAGGACACCAGCTCTTTGTACAATACTTGCAACTTTTCTGGTGTTTTGAATCCTGTTTTCTGGGGTCCCCTGGGCTTTCTCACTTGCAGGTGCAGAAGGAGATGCAGGTGATTGTGGAAGACAGAAACGACAACGCACCCGTTTTCCAGAACACCGCATTCTCCACCAGCATCAACGAGGTGACGCCTGCCTTAATGTGGCTGTGGGGCAGGGGGCATCCCAAAGAGCTTCTGAGTAGGAAGAGCCAGAGGCAGTCAGGGGGGCATTCAGGGTTGGGAAAAACCTCTCCTAGCAGGGGCATCTTCAAGAACCAAAGCCAGGGGGATGCAACCCCACAAACAATGGTGACAGCAATATTTTGCAGTCGATCAGGTTAGGAATTATTTCAGTGATGAAAGCAAAAAAAAAAAAAAAAAAAAAAAGGGAGTTGATGTTTTTCGTGTATCTGAAAAATGTAGAGGTACCTCAGCATGGCTAGATCCAGGCACTCAAATCGTATCTTGATTTGATTTGAGCCAAATCATATCGTGAAATTTGATTTGAAATCATATCTTCAGGCATGGCTGGATCCAGGTACTCAAATCACATCAAGATATGATTTGAGTTTCTCTCCTCCTCTCAGCTCTGCTTCTCTCATTGTCTCCATCCTGGGGGATGAGAGGCAAGTCTCTCACGTAGTGATAAATGTACAGGCTCGCCAGGCGCGGCGGCTCATGCCTGTAATCCCAGCACTTTGGGAGGCTGAGGTGGGCACATCACCTGAGGTCGGGAGTTCGAGATTAGCCTGACGAACATGGAGAAACCCCATCTCTACTGAAAAAAAAAAAAAAATTAGTCGGTTGTGGTGGCACTTGCCTGTAATCCTAGCTACTCAGGAGGCTGAGGCAGGAGAATTGCTTGAACCCGGGAGGCAGAAGTTGCAGTGAGCCGAGATCGCGCCATTGCACTCCAGCCTGGGCAACTAGAGTGAAACTCCATCTCAAATAAATAAATAAATAATTTAAAAAATTAAAAAAATAAAAAAGAACAGGCTCACATTGAAGAGACCATCTCTTTCTCAATCTTTCCAGCCCAAAGCCCAGGGCTGACTTTCATTGGCTCATTTTAGGTCATGTGCTCTCCTTGAGTCAATTTAGGGGTGTGGAAGCCTTCACAGGTTAGGTCTGCATCATGGGCCTTCCCCGCAACAAGGGGGAGGAGTGGGACCAGTTCCACTTAAGCTACGTGGGTGGAAAGGAGGTTCCCCAATGGTCACTGGGCAGCAAACACCACCACTCCTGAACGCCGTTGCCATGTGCCTGCAAAGACCTTCCAGGTGGGGGGCCCCACACCAGGCCAGACATGTGTGGTCTGGACAGCCATGTGACAGGCTCTGATGGAATGCCTCAGCACCCGGCACTGTCCTAGGGGCTGAGGTTACCTGGGGAGCAAGACAGACCTGGTTGCTACTCTTAGCAGCTCACCTTCTAGGGAAGGCCACAGACAGGAACCAATGAAACAAAATGAGCAGAATGATTTCAGGTGGCGGTGAGCCCCGCCCCGAGCACGAGACAAGGCAAAGTGAAGGAAGTGGCTGCAGAAGGCGCTGCGTTAGGTTGAAGGGTCAGGAAAGGCCTCTCTGAGTTGTGGGCATCTGAACAGAGACCTGAATGGCAAGAAGGAGCTGGCAGGGGATGCTCCAGGAAGGGGTGCTCCAGGCAGGGGGAACAACAGGTGCAAAGGCCCTGAGGCAGGAACAAGCTCAGCCAGTGCGGCTGGAGGGGGAGGGGGAGGAGGAGGTGAGGTCAGAGAGGCTGGTGGCAGCCCAGGCTCGAGGGAGTCTGGACTGTGATCTGGGCAGAATGGGGGCACCCTTGGGGGATTTGAAGCACAAGAGTGATGTGGTCTGATTCATGATTTTCAAAGATCTCTTTGGCCACCATTAGGAAGTAGAGGTCATGGCTGGGTGTGGTGGCTCACGCCTATAATACTAGCACTTTGGGAGGCTGAGGCAGATGGATCACCTGAGGCCAGGAGTTTGACACCAGCCTGGCCAACATGGCAAAACCCTGTCTCTACTAAAAATACAAAAAAAAAAAAAAAATTAGCTGGGCTTGGTGGTGGGTGCCTATAATCCCAGCTACTGGGGAGGCTGAGGCAGGAGAATCGCTTAAACCCAGGGGGCAGAGGTTACAGTGAGCCAAGATTGTGCCACTTCACTCCAGCCTGGGCGAAAAAGTGAAACTCCGTCTCAGGCAAAAACAAAACAAACAAAAAAAGGAAGTAGAGGTCGTGTGTACAGGAGCCCAGGAGCAGAGGGCTCCCAGAAGAAGCCTCCAGCTCTGTAGGGTGCTGTTTGAAACCCATGGCTATAGGCTGTAGAGAGCACATGGGATGTCTGAGTGTGCAGTGGCACCGTGAGGCTGGGCTCTAGAATGATCCCTCGTCCTGGTTCTGAGGGGCTCCGAAAATCAGAAACCAGCTCAGGTGGTGAAGAGGCTGTGTAGGGAGGGGAGGAGGGAGATCCTCCCTGCCGCCCCACACCCCCAGCTGCCTTCCACCCACAGCCCTGGTGGGAAGGACAGGGGAACACTGTCCCCTGAGTGCACAGCTGAGGACACTGAAGCTCGGGGGGCAGTGACAGACGAGGGAGAGGAGGAGCTGGGTTTGAGCTGGTAAGCGACGGGTCCCTCCCTGCAGACCCTGCCCGTGGGCAGCGTGGTGTTCTCCGTGCTGGCCGTGGATAAAGACATGGGACCTGCCGGCATGGTCGTGTACTCCATAGAGAAGGTGAGTGTGAAGGGGGCCCTGACCGCCTTCGTGACCGCCAGGGGGCAGCATATCCACAGACAACCCACTGGGCCTGAGTGTTGGGGTGGGGACGTTGGTCCTGCCTTGGCCCAGCCCTGGCCCCCAAACCTTCCTCTGGCCACCAGCCCCCCTCCCCGGAAACCTCACTTTGCCCACTTGCCTAAAGAGGGTGCCTGCTGCAGACCAGACCCTTCTTCCTGCCCGCCTGCTCCCAGGTCTTGTCCAGGTTCCACAGACAGTAAGGGGCGTGTGAACCCATTTCTCATGGAAACAGAGTTGCTGTTGATAGCGCCATTTACCAAGCACCAACCGCGTGCCTGGCACATACCATGCAGTCACCCCTTGGTATCCGTGGGGAATTGGCTCCAGGATCCCTGAGGACACCAAAATCCCTGGCTGCTCAAGTCCCTGGACATGCAATGGGGGTAGTATTTGCATGTAACCTAGACACATCCTCCTGTGTACTTTAAATCACCTCTAGGTTACCTCTAATACCAATGCAATGCAAATACTATGTAAATATAGCATATTATGTATGCTATATTGTTTAGGGAATCATGGCAAGGGAAAAAGTTTGTACACTTTCAGTACAGACACAACCATTGTGAGCATAGCTACAGTTTTGATCTGTGGCTGGTCAAATCTGTGGATGTGGAGCCCAAAGAGATGGAAGGCTGACTGCATCTTATTGGATCCTCCTTTCAACCCCCTGAGGGTTGTCACCAGCCCCATTTCCCAGAGCTGGAAACTGAGGCTCAGAGAGGTCATGCGACCTTGTGCCAGTGGCATGACTGGTCAGTGGTAGAGCTGGGGCCTTCCCTGTGTTGCTGAGTGGGATCCTCGGGGCAGGGCTGTCCCTAGGGAGACTGACCCAACTCTGCTCTGCCCCAGGTCATCCCTAGCACTGGGGACAGCGAGCATCTCTTCCGGATCCTGGCCAATGGCTCCATCATCCTCAATGGCAGCCTGAGCTACAACAACAAGAGCGCTTTCTACCAGCTGGAGCTGAAGGCCTGTGTGAGTGGGGGTGCCAGAGGGTGGGCCTAGGACCCACGGCGCTGGCTCATGGGCGGCCATCTCCCTGCAGGACTTGGGCGGCATGTTCAACAACAGCTTCACCATCCAGTGCTCCCTGCCTGCCTTCCTGTCCATCTCTGTGGTGGACCTGCCTGACCTTGACCCCCAGTTTGTCAGGGAGTTTTACTCGGCCTCTGTGGCTGAGGACTCAGCCAAGGTGCCCGGGGGACCTGTGGGGTATGGGTGGAAGCGGGAGGTGGGGGAAGTTTGAGGAGCACTGACCAGGTACCATTCCAGGGAACCTCAGTGCTGAAAGTGGAGGCTGTGGATGGCGACAAAGGCATCAATGACCCTGTGATCTACAGCATCTCCAGTGAGAATGGGGTGTCCCCAGGCCAGGGCTGGGCCAGGGCCGGGGTCAGGGCTCCGTCAGAGCCACTGGAGCAGCTGTTCCAGCTGTTCCACCTGTCCCCTCGCTTGCCAGACTCCACGCGGCCCGGCTGGTTTGACATCGGGGCAGATGGGGTGATCAGGGTCAACGGCTCCCTGGACCGTGAGCAACTGCTGGAGGAGGATGAGGAGGTGCAGCTGCAGGTCACGGTGAGCAAAGGCCCCACCACCCTTGTCAGAATCCTGCTCTCTAACCTCTGGCTTTTGATCTCTCTGAGCACTGGCTCTCTGACCTCTGACCTCTGACCTCTGCTCTGTGCCTCAGGCCACCGAGACACACCTCAACATCTACGGGCAGGAGGCCAAGGTGAGCATCTGGGTGACAGTGAGAGTGTTGGACGTCAATGACCACAAACCTGAGTTTTACAACTGCAGCCTCCCAGCCTGCACCTTCACCCCCGAAGAGGCCCAAGTGAACTTCACTGGCTACGTGGACGAGCATGCCTCCCCCCGCATCCCCATCGATGACCTCACCATGGCGGTCTACGACCCGGACAAGGCAGGTGTGGTGGCGTGGGTGTGGGCGGGGGTGGCTGGGGGAGGCCAGTGGAAGCCCAGATTGAGTGACAGTGCCATGTGGTGCTGCGTGGTGGTGCTGGTGGTGCAGGGCGCGGTGACGGAAAATGGGGGTGCTGTGTGTTCTCTGGAAACCTTCGTCGGTAAGCAGTGTCATCCTCTGGGCGATCCGCGTGGGGCTGAATAGGAGGCCGTGCTGAGTGGAGGCTGATGTTGAACATCAGATGATGCTGAGTAGAACGTCATTGTCCGTGGTGATGGGTGGCTGACGAGGTCTCCTGGCATTGGGTGGCCATGATTTGGGTAGTCTTGGGAACTGGGGGAGGCTGAGCAGTGTTGGGACAAGTGGTCTGAGGATGTGAGGTGGGAGGGTGCTTTTTGTTTTTTTTTTTTTTGAGATGGAGTTTCACTCTGTTGTCTAGGCTGGAGTGCAATGGCCCAATCTTGGCTCACTGCAGCCTCTGCCTCCCAGGTTCAAGTGATTCTCCTGCCTCAGCCTCCCGAGTAGCTGTGATTACAGGCGTGCACCACCTCACCCAGCTAATTTTTCTGTTTTTAGTAGAGATGGAGTTTCACCATGTTGGCCAGGCTGGTCTCGAACTCCTGACCTCAAGTGATCCGCCCACCTTAGCCTCCCGAAGTGCTGGGATTACAGGCGTGAGCCACCATGCCTGGCCATGGGAGGGCACCCTTAAGTGGAGGCTGCAGTGAGAGGTGGGTTACATGGTGGCGCTGGAGGATGAGTAACTCCGGAGGGTATGTGATGTTAGGTGATACCGAGGGGGTGGGAATGTTGCATGGAGGACAGCGTCGGGCAGGGTTAGGTTGGCCAGAAGGGTGGCACTGGCCAGGGGGGTGACGTAGGGTGTGAGTGGTGTTTGGTGTTGCTGTGGGGGTTGGGGGTGGGGGATGTGAAGTGTGGGTGGGAGGGACAGTTGACAGGGGCGAGGGGTGTGTGTCCAGGCTCTAGCCCAGGCCTGGGACCCACAGTGCCTAGGGAGCTGTCTTCTACGGAGCCCACATTTGCAGGGTCTGGTCACCAGCCCAGCCTTCTGCACCCTCTCTCGCAGTCTTTTGAGAGGCCCCTTCCATGGGACCTCATCGGGTGGGGCATCCAGAGATAAGAGCCTGGGGACTGGGGGAAGATGCAGGTAGGCAGAGCAGGGGGGACAGGTCCCTGCTAGACAGCCTACCTTTACAGGGCAGCAATGGGACCTTCCTGTTGTCGCTGGGGGGCCCCGACGCAGAAGCCTTCAGTGTCTCCCCGGAGCGGGCAGCAGGGTCAGCCTCCATTCAGGTGCTGGTGAGAGTGTCCGCGCTGGTGGACTACGAGAGGCAGACGGTGATGGTGGTGCAGGTGAGGGCTGCTCTGGAGTGCCGGGGGCAGAAGCTGTGGGGCACTTGGGCCCCACAGCTGCTGCCTCCTCCCCTGCCTCCAGGTCGTGGCCACAGACTCAGTCAGCCAGAACTTCTCCATTGCCATGGTGACCATCCACCTTAGAGACATTAATGACCACAGGCCCACATTTCCCCAGAGCTTGTACGTCCTCAGGGTGCTGGAGCACAGCGCCACCGGCTCTGTGGTCACCGACAGCATCCACGTGAGTGATGTGGACACGGTGGGGCTGTGGGGTCCCAGCAAGCAGACATGCGTGTGTGTGTGAGAGTGTGTGTGTGTGTGAATGTGAGTATGTATGATGTGAGAGTGTGTGATTGTGAGTGTGTGTGAGAGTGTGATTGTGTGTGTGTGAGTGTGAGTGTGTAAGAGAGAGTGTGAGTTTGAGTGTGATTGTGTATGTGTGAGTGTGAGAGTGTGAGTGTGAGTGTGTGTGACTGTGTAGAGCGTGTGTGTATGTGAGAGAGTGTGTGTGTGTGTGAGTGTGAGAGTGTGAGAGTGAGTGTGTGAGTGTGTGAATGTGAGTGTGTATGATGTGAGTGTGAGAGTGTGATTGTGAGTGAGTGTATATGTGTGTGTGATTGTGTGAGTGTGTAAGAGAGTGTGAGTTTGAGTGTGATTATATGTGTGTGAGTGTGTGAAAGTGTGAGTGTGAGAGTGTGTGTGAGACTGTGCAGTGTGTGTGTACGTGAGAGAGTGTGTGACTGTGAGTGTGTGAGTGTGTGACACTGTGTGAGTGTGAGACTGTGTGAGTGTGTGAGTGTGACAGTGTGAAAGTGTGAGTGTGATTGTGAGAGTGTGTGAGTGTGAGAGTATGTGAGTGTGTGTGTGTGTGTGAGACTGTGCAGAGCATGAGTGTGTGCAACTGTGTGAGAGTGTGTCTGAGACTGTGTGTGTGTGTGACAGTGTGAAAGTGTGAGTGTGATTGTGAGAGTGTGTGAGTGTGTGTGAGTGTGTGTGTGAGAGTGTGTGAGAGTATGTGAGAGTGTGTGTGTGATTGTGTGAGTGTGTGAAAGTGTGAGTGTGTGTGAGACTGCAGAGCGTGTGTGTATTTGAGTGTGTGTGACTGTGTGAGTGTGTGAGACTGTGTGAGTGTGAGACTGTGTGAGTGTGTGAGTGTGACAATGTGAAAGTGTGAGTGTGATTGTGAGAGTGTGTGAGTGTGAGACTGTGAGTGTGTGTGAGTGTGAGAATATGTGAGAGAGTGTGTGAGTGTGACAGTGTGAAAGTGTGAGTGTGATTGTGAGAGTGTGTGAGTGTGTGTGAGTGTGAGAGTATGTGAGTGTGTGAGTGTGAGTGTGTGTGAGTGTGTATGTGTGAGATGGGGGTGACATGAGTGAATCCGAGTGTGCCAGGGATTCTCCCTTCGTGTCAGGAAGCATGACAGCTCTGTCCCCACGAATGGCATGGGTGGTGGTGTGTGCATTGCCTCCACGCAGCAAGCACGCTGCCGTGTCTCTGCCTCACAGGCCACGGACCCAGACACGGGCGCATGGGGCCAAATTACCTACAGCCTGCTCCCAGGAAATGGGTAAGGGCTCAGGGTGGGCCGTGGGCAGGTGGGTGAGCAGGGCCCAGGCCCACCTGTCTGCTTCTCTGCCGAGATAGAATAGCTGGGGAAGACCGAAGGCACTCAGTTATATTTCAATTTCAGATAAACAAGGAATGATTTTTTAAAATAATGAATATGTTGCATATACTGCATGGGATATGCTGAAATATTTGTTGTTGTATATCTGAAATTCACACTGAAATGGCCATCTTGTGTCTCTATTTGCTGAACCTGGCCCCTCTGAGCAGGGTAGACCTCTTCCAAGTGGATCCCGTATCAGGGACGGTGACGGTGAGGAACAGTGAGCTGCTGGACCGGGAGATCCAGGCCGTGTACTACCTGACACTGCAGGCCACAGATGGCGGGAACCTGTCCTCCTCCACCATGCTGCAGATCCACCTGCTGGACATCAATGACAATGCGCCCGTGGTCAGCGGCTCCTACAACATCTTCGTCCAGGAGGAGGAGGGCAATGTCTCCGTGACCATCCAGGTGTGAGCCCGCCTGGACCTGGTGGGTAGGGCTGGGGGAGGGGACCGAGCCTGCTCTGTGGGTATGCTGGCCCTGGGTAAAGTCAGGGCTCTGCTGTGTGGCTCTGAGACAGTCATTCAGAATCTCTGGGCCTGTTTCCTCTCAGGAAATGAAGAAAATTACAGCCTTACTCTCAGGGTCATTGGGGAATAATTTGATGACTTGTGTGAGGAGCTCAGCACTGGGCCTGCCACAGAGCAATCCCTCAAAAACATACACTTCTTTTTTATTTACCCACCTGCCCCACTCCAGAAAGGACTTGAGGTGGCTTAGGTAAATAGTAAGATACATATATGAAAGAAATAAGAAAAAAGAGAAAATAACAGTGGCATTTGTTAAAGGGCACAAAGGTAAAATTAGAACCCAGTGCTACAGAATTGCTCGGAGTGAGCTGCGACTTCTGATCTGAGCTTCGTGGAGGCCAAAGCAAAAAGGGAAATGAGATCAGTGGCCAGGTTCATAGAGTTCATGAGATAAAAACCCACTAGTGGCTCCACAGAAACACCAGGGAGTAGCTTCCTCCCTTGTCCTGAGGAGTTTGGAAGCTTCGCCCCTGAGGCATCTTGTGAGAAGTGAGAAACCAGGTCCTCAGAGTGACAATCTGGTGGCCACAGAGCCCTCCCTTCTTTCCAGCACTGTGTAGTTTCCAGGCCATGTTCCTATCCCTGATCTCTAGACCAGCTTTTGAAGCAGGCGGTCTAGTACTTCCCATTTTGCAGGAGACAACAGGCTCAGAAAGGTTAAGTGATTTTCTATGGTTACACAGCCAGTAAATGATGGCGCTGGGGCTGCAGCCCAGACCTTTCTGGCCCTGAAGCCTTGGCCTTTCCTCCTTCCTGCTTGGCACTTCGCCCCTGGTCTGTGAGCTCCTTGGGGCAGGAGCATTTCCGGTTGGCTGCTGTAACCATGGTGCCCAGTGTGAGCCCCAGGAAGCACTCAATGAATTAACTGACCTGAGTTCAGGGCACCAAGGGATGAGCAGACAGGGTCAGGCTTTTGGAAAAAAAACGTCTCCAGCTGCTTTCAAATGATACATGTAATAAACAAGATCCCAGCAGAACGAAATGGAGGAGCTGAAGGTGGGGACTGGCAGGGAGGAAGGAAAGAATTGGTTAAGTCAGAGTGGTCCCACTCTGGATTCAAGGCCACGTTTGCTGAGCACCTACCCAGTCTTTGACTGGGTCCTGGGTCCTCAGAGATGAGTCCACCACCATTCCTGTCCCCAGGCAGCTCCCAGTTGGGAAGACGGCATCAGTCACCCAGCGGTGTCACCTGTGCTATGTTGAGACCGAGAGAAAGAGCCACCCTGGCCAGGAGTCAGGCAGGGAAGGTGTGGGGGCATCGGGGTGAGGGAACAGAATCTGCGAAGTCCTGGCAGCACGGAGGAACCCACTGTGTTATCCACACTGGTTCACCCCAAAGGCAAACCAAGCATGCCTTCAGGGCCCTGGCAGGGCAGGAACACACACGCACACACACCCTCACATACACACGCACTCACAGACGTACAAAGTGGGTGAAGGATCAGCTATTTAAAACACATAGCACTGACGACTGGGCATGGTGGCTGATGCCTGTAATCCCAGCACTTTGGGAGGCTGAGGTGGGTGGATCACTTGAGGTCAGTAGTTCGAAACCAACCTGGCCAACATGGCGAAAACCCATCTCTACTAAAATTACAAAAATTATCTGGGTGTGGTGGCACACGCTTGTCATCCCAGATACTTGGGAGGCTGAGGCAGGAGAATCACTTGAACCCAGGAATTGGAAGCTGCAGTGAGCTGAGATCACGCCACTGCACTCTACTCTGGGCAACAGAGCGAGACTCCACCTCAAAAAAGAAAAGAAAACGAAAGGATAGACATGGTAGCTCACGCCTGTAATCCCAGCACTTTGAGAGGCTGAGGTAGGTAGATCACCTGAGATCAGCAGTTCAAGACCAGCCTGGCTAACATGGCGAAACCCTGTCTCTACTAAAAAATACAAAAAAAAATTAGTCTGGCATGGTGGCGGGCACCTGTAATGCCACCTACTTAGGAGGCTGAGGCAGGAGAATCACTTGAACCCAGGAGAAGGAGTTTGCAGTGAGCAAGAGAGATCGTGCCATTGCACTCCAGCCTGGGCGACGAGTGAAACTGTCTGAAAGAAAAAACAAAAAAGAAAAAAAATCTGTACATAGCACTGACATAGTCATTATGGGAAAATGAGAATCTTGCGGGGCTTCACACTTACGAGTTTAAAACTTTCTTTGAATGTCTACAATTTCCTGCCCCCATATCCCCCTTCCTACTAGAGTATCAGTAGCAAAAGGGCCTGTCTTGATGGTGGTTCTATTCCTTGCACCGGGAACAGGGCTGGGCCCGTAGGTCCACAGTGGCCATTTTTGAGATGAAAGAATGACCTCAGTGCTGAAGATCTCAGAAGCTCTTGCACACTGTTGACCTGAGCCCCTTAGATGGGAAACTGAGGCTGGGAGATGGGCCCACTGGCTCCAGGCCTGATTACTGCCTGCGTGGGCCAGCGCTGGAGAGGAGGGTCTGGCTGCATCAGAGGGGCTGGGGGCTGGGGGCTGGGAATGCCTGTGGCCGATGGCCGATGGCCAACCCCTGCTTACCTGCACAGGCCCACGATGACGATGAGCCGGGCACCAACAACAGCCGTCTGCTCTTCAGCCTGCTGCCTGGCCCCTACAACCACAACTTCTCCTTGGACCCCGACACAGGGCTCCTCAGAAACCTGGGGCCCCTGGACAGAGAGGCCATCGACCCCGCCTTGGGGGGCCGCATTGCGCTCACAGTGCTTGTGTCTGACTGCGGAGAGCCTGTCCTCAGCACCAAAGTCAATGTCACCATCACTGTGGAGGTAAGACCTGGCTCAGCCAGGATAGGCCCGGGGGTCTCCCAAGCCGACGGCCAGCCCCTCCAGCTTGAGTCACACTTCTGCCTTCTGCAGCCAGCCTGCCTGGGTTACAGTCCCGCTCACTCGTATGGTCCCAGGCAATTACGCAACCTCCCTGAGCACTCAGGCTCCTCGTCTATAAAACGGGGGTGAACAGGTTAAAGATTAAGTGAGTTAATGAATGGAAAGTGCTTGGTAGCATGCCTGACCTATAGACGGTATCAGTAAATATCAGCTCTAACTGTCACTCACAAAGTCCCACCTGATACCCTCCTGTCTCTCTGCCACCATTGAAAAGCAAAGGGAAGGGGTGAAAATCAGCACTGCTGGTGTCTACTGCACATCAGCACATCCCCCAAAGTCGGGCTGGTTATTACCTTTTTGTATTTATTTATTTATTTATTTATTTATTTATTTATTTATTTATTTGACAGGGTTTCCCTTGTCACCCAGGCTGGAGTGCAATAGTGTCATCATGGCTCACTGCAGACTCAACCTCCCAGGCTCAAGTGATCCTCTCGCCTCAGCCTCCTGAGTAGTTGGGACTATAGGCACATGCCACCATGCCTGGTTAATTTTTTTATTTTTGTAGAGATGGGGTTTTCCCATGTTTCCCAGGCTAGTCTTGAACTCCTGAGCTCAAGCAATCCACCCCCCTTGGCTTGCTAAGTAGCTAAGACTATGCGTGCCACCATGCCTGGCTAATTTGGCTAATTTTTAAAATTTATTTTTCATAGAAACAGAGTGTCACTTATTGCCCAGGCCAGTTTTGAACTGTTGGCCTCAAGCGATCCTCTCAACTCAGCCTTACAAAATGCTGAGATTACAGGCATAAGTCACTGAGCCCGGCTTATTACCATTTTATTGATCGAGCAACTGAGGCAGGCCTGGGTGCGGTGGCTCATGCCAAAAACCCCAGTACTTTGGGAGGCCAAGATGAGAGGATTGCTTGAGCCCAGGAGTTCGAGACTGGGCTAGGCAACATAGCGAGACCCCATCACTACAAAAATAAAAAATTAGCCAGGCATGGTGGCATGTACCTGCAGTCCCAGCTACTTGGAAGGCTGAGGCAGGTGGATCGTTTCAGCCCAGGAGGTTGAGGCTACTGTGAGCTATGATCATGCCACTGCAATCCAGCCTATGAGATAGAGCAAGACCCTGTCTCAAAAAATGAAACTGAGGCACAGAGAGGTTCAGTACCTTGCCTGGGGTCACAAAATGGGGTTTTGACTCCAATCAGTCTGGTTCTAAGGCTGCCACCAGCCCACAAGTCACCTTCCTCTGGAACAGTATTGTAACAAATGTGCGCCTCTGCCATGTCTGTGATGTGGATGGCACCCCGTAGGGTTGTGCAGTGCACAGCCAGCACCACTGCACATAGCAGTCCTGTGTCCCCTGGATTGGGCTGTGCCATTTTCACACAAGGGTCAGAGAGTGAGACCTCAGAAATGAAGAAACCGCAGCAGAATGAGGACTTGCTGGTTGTCCTTGGGATGAGAGGGCTGCAAAGAGAGAACTTCATTTCCTGAGTGCACAGGTTTCTTCACCCCTGTGAGCAGTCCTCACAATTGCCCTGTTAGTGGGACTACTACCCCGTTTTGCAGATGAGGATGCTGAGGTCCAGAGAGGTCAAGGTCACACATGAGGCAGAGGTGCAGCAAGATGTGACTCAGCGCTCTTAGCCACTCCTGTGAGTTAGGGTGACCTTGAGAATGCAGCTGGTCTTGTGCATGGAGCCAATGATGTCATCTCTGGGAAATTAGCAGCAGAAAAGACATCTAGCTAAGGTGCAAGGACGCTGTCTTCCAAATGTTCACTCTAGGGTTATTCAGAAAAACAAACACCTGTTATGTGACCCACAAACCCGGGAAGGCCTGGCGTGCTCAGGGCATCCCCCAAGCACATGCCAGTGTTAAGGGACACAGGGGAGGGCAGAGTCACCTCCAGGCTGTGACAATAGTTGCAGGGCTCCAGCTGTGCCCAGTGGGCTAGGGCTGGCCACAGAGGTGACAGCTGAAAACAGCTGGTGTCCGAGGCAAGGGCAGGTCTAAGCTTCTGCAGGTCCCCGGAGCCCAGCTCTGCCTAAGCACAGAGCTGGTGTCGTGGGCTCAGTGGTGTGCAGGAGGGACAGGAGTAGGAGGGGACAAGGGAAAGTGTGGGCCTTGGAGCCTTTGTGAACATATAATGGTATTGGTGCCAACACAGTAAATACGAGAGATGGAAGTCAAGCAGGGCCAGGCAGGGCCGCAGGTGGGGACCCAGAACTGTGTTTCCAGAAAGCAGGGTCTAGAACATTCTAGAGCTGTGGTCAGAGAAACAGGAAGCAAGCAGGGCTTCCTGAGGATGGATATGTAAGGCCAAGGTCCCACTGTAGGTCCCGAACCCCAGGTGTGTGACCTGGGCAAGTTCCCTCCTCTCAGAGCCTGTTTCCTCATCTGGGAAGTGGGCAGTGAGGTCTGGGCACTAGCAGAACCCATGCCTCAGAGCACAGGGACTATTGGTTTCTCAGGTTGGCTCTGGGGAGGGTGAGATGGGATCCCGGGGACTCAGACCTATCTCTGCCTGCAGGACATCAATGACAACCTGCCCATCTTCAACCAGTCCAGCTATAACTTTACAGTGAAGGAGGAGGATCCAGGTACTTGCTCCCTGGGCCAGGAGAGTCACTGGGGCTGGGGCCTGGCGTGGCTTTGTCAGGGTGGATCTGGAGTTCCAAGAGAGGCGAGGGCAGAGGAGGCTTCCTATGGCGGGGCCAAGAGTCCCTCTGAGCTCTGCCCCTTGTCCACAGGAGTGCTAGTAGGCGTGGTGAAGGCCTGGGATGCAGACCAGACGGAAGTCAACAACCGCATCAGCTTCAGCCTGTCAGGGAGTGGCGCCAACTACTTCATGATCCGAGGCTTGGTGCTAGGGGGTGGGTGGGCTGAGGGCTACCTCCGGCTGCCCCCGGACGTGAGCCTGGACTACGAGACACAGCCCGTCTTCAACTTGACAGTGAGTGCCGAGAACCCAGACCCCCAGGGGGGTGAGACCATAGTAGACGTCCACGTGAATGTGAAAGATGTGAACGACAATCCCCCCACCCTGGATGTAGCCTCACTCCGGGGCATCCGTGTGGCTGAGAATGGCTCGCAGCACGGCCAGGTGGCTGTGGTGGTTGCCTCGGATGTGGACACCAGCGCCCAGCTGGAGATACAACTTGTGAACATTCTTTGCACCAAGGCCGGGGTCGATGTGGGCAGCCTGTGCTGGGGCTGGTTCTCAGTGGTGGCCAACGGCTCTGTGTACATCAACCAGAGCGAAGCCATTGACTACGAGGCCTGTGACCTGGTCACGCTGGTTGTGCGGGCCTGTGACCTAGCCACGGACCCTGGCTTCCAGGCCTACAGCAACAATGGTAAGGTGGCCTGACCTTGCAGGGCTTGGCAGGCCACAGCTTAGGGGCCGTGGGAAGGAGCCCTGGGCTGGGACTTACAAGATCTGGGCTCAGATCCTGGCTCCAGCCCTTTCCAGCTGCAAATATTGGGAAAGTCCCAAACCCTCTCCAAGCTTCAGTTTCCCCATCTGTCCAGTGGAGTTGGGCAGTAGGGTTGGCTGTGAAGATTCAATGAGAACGTGGATGTAAGGCATTTATTGCAGTGCCTGGCATGCGGTAGCATCAAATTAATGCCATTATTTTGCAAGATGCTGTGAAAGAAAGATCATACTTCAGAGTCAGATGTGTACTTGTATCTCACTTCTGACACCAAATAGCAATAATAGCCACATTAACAACTAGCATATATTGAGTCCTTATGACAGCCAAGAACTACACCAGGCACCTCGTAAGCATTTTTGCACTTCCGCACAACCTGTGGGGTAGGTGGTCCCTATCCAATTTTATAGATGAGGAAACTGAGGCAGAGAGTAGGCATTTAAACAACCAGCTTACATAGTTAGAATGTGTCCATATAATGTCATAGGTGAGATCTACCTAGGCTGGGCCCAGTCCTGGCCCACCACTATTGCTGTGTAACTTTGACAAGCTGCTTATTAGCTCTGAGGTCTGGGATGATACTCCCACCCACACAGGACAGAGAAGACTGAGCAGGCATTCTGGATCAGGAGCAGGGGAGGGGACTGGGCACAGGGAACACATGGGAGAGAGGCTGCAGGGCATGGGGTTGAGGCTGTGGGGCATGGGGTTGAGGCTGGGGAGCACCAGGTTGAGGCCCAGGCTCCTTGGGTCAAGCTCTTGCCCAGAGCCAAAGCCAGCTTACCTTGTCTCCTAGGAAGCCTCCTCATTACCATCGAGGACATAAATGACAATGCACCCTATTTTCTGCCTGAGGATAAGACTTTTGGTAAGCAGCAACCCCCTTTACACACCATACCCCTGCTCCATGAGGCCACCTTTGAGCAACCCCCACAGACCCTCCTTGGACCCAGGGGGGACCTTTAGAAAGCGGGGAAGGCCTCTAATTCTGCCTCTTCCTAGGGCTGCAATAGGAGACGACACTGGAATTTTTTTTTTCTTTTTCTTTTTCTTTTTTTTTTTTTTGAGATGGAGTCTCACTCTGTTGCCCAGGCTAGAGTGCAATGATACGATTTTGGCTCACTGCAATCTCTGCCTCCCAGGTTCAAGCAATTCTCATGCCTCAGTCTCCCGAGGAGCTGGGACTACAGGCATGTGCCACTGTGCCTGGCTAATTTTTGTATTTGTAGTAGAGATGGGGTTTCATCGTGTTGGCCAGGCTGGTCTCGAACTCCTGGCCTCGAGTGATTTTCCTGCTTTATGATTTGGCCTCCCAAAGTGCTGGGATTATAAGTGTGAGCCACCACGCCCAGCCAACATTGGAGTTTTCATTCCGGCTCTGCCTGACCTAATTGTCTGGCCCTGGGCCAGACCTTGCCTCTCTATGCCTCCATTTCCCCATGGTCCTGTGGGCCTGTGACAATGGGAGGTGGATGACTTGCTAACTACTGGCCCAGTGGTGACTGTAATGGGGGTCTTTTTTGGTAGAGAGGTTGAGGGCAGATTTAGAGGGATGAGCCCTGAGCTGCACTCATGGCCAGCCTTGGTCCAGGTGGGCAGTGTCCTGACCCTGCTGACCCCCTTCCCATTCACACCTGCAGTGATCATCCCTGAACTTGTGCTGCCCAACCGGGAGGTGGCTTCTGTCCGGGTAAGTTCTTGGCTCCAGCCTTTGTTGGTTACGTGAGCCCCAGTGGACACAGAGCTGAGGCCTTCAGGCCTTTAATGGTAGAAAGAAAATATATGGGCTCCAACATATGAAAAAGAAAACCCCAGAAGGGAAACACCTGTCCAATCAGTGTAATCAAACTTCACTGTGTTAAATGTAGCATTCATAAAAATGTCATGACCGCAAACACCACTCGCAGTCTAGATATTTCTTACTCTGCCAGAATTCTTGAGTGGTACAGAGAACTCGTAGCCAATTGTAAATTAAACCAGTGCCTTGTCGTTAAATAATTCTCAGAGCCAGCCAGGCATGGTGGCTCACTCCTGTAATCCCAGCACTTTGGGAGGCCAAGGCAGGTGGATCACCTGAGGTCGGGAGTTTGTGACCAGCCTGACCAACATGGAGAAACCCCGTCTCTACTAAAAAATACAAAATTAGCCGGGCGTGGAGGCACACGCTTGTAATCCCAGCTACTGGGGAGGCTGAGGCAGGAGAATCACTTGAACCTGAGAGGCGGAGGTTGCGGCGAGCCGAGACCGCGCCATTGCACTCCAGCCTGGGTGACAAGAATGAAACTCTGTCTCAAAAAAAAAAGTTATCAGAGCCAAGTCATAAAAAGGCTTTCAGCTGTTTATGGTGTCGGATGTGGACGAGTTTATTAGGGGTGGCGGCCATGCCGTGTGGGGATGAGGCCTCCCACACCACCGAGGGCTGGGCCTGGCTGAGCTTCTTACTGACCTGGAGAGCTGCCTACTCTCTCTGGGACTCCGTTTCCCTCTTCGACAAGAAGCTGGCAGTTTCCAGAATGTGACATGGGAGTGCCACTCCCTATGCTGTGGAAAGGACATAGGGTATAGGAGATGGACAGGGCTGGCCTCCCCCACTTAGAGCTGAATGTAAGGACATGGTCTCTCAGAGCTTCAGCTTCCTCTTGTAAAATGGGGATAGTAATTCTCCCTCTCTACATTGACGTTCATGCTAGAGACAGTGACTGTGTGACTTTCAAGCCTTAAGACAGTTTCCCAATCTTCTGCCAGTTTCGTTCTAATGTCATGAGTTTAGCCACAGCAATTTTCTTTAAATAGACTTCTTTTTAAGACTTAAGCACCGGTATTGGCCTATCCTCAGCAGTAACGTTGGTGAACTCGAAGCTCTGTGTGCTGGTTAAATTTTTCTCTGAAAGGCACTAGAATGAATAAAAATGTTTGTGTCCCCTCCCCAACCAGTTTCATGGTCCACTAGGGGAGTTGGTACTCACATTAGCACCGAAATGAGGGATCCCAGGGGAGGTGCTTAGGAAATCGGAGCATTGCTGTGTGTGTGCGCCAGTGTGTGTGTGTGTGTGTCCAAGTGTGAATGTATGTGCGTATGTGTATAAAGGTGAGCGAGTGTATGAGAATGTGTGGGACAGTTTGTGGGTATGTATAAGTGTGTGACTGTGTGTGCATGTGTGTGTGTGACTGTGCAAGTGTGTGCGTATGTGAATTGAGTGTATTTGTGTGTGTGAATTGTGTGTATTTGTGTGAATTGAGTGTATTTGTGTATGTGAATTGAGTGTGTGTATTTGTGTGAATTTTGTGTGTTTGTGAATTGAGTGTATTTTTGTGTGTGTGAATTGAGTGTATTTGTGTGTGGAGTGTGTATTTTTGTGTGTGAATTGTATTTGTGTGTGCATGTGAATTGAGTGCATGTATTTGTGTGTGTGAATTGAGTATATTTGTGTGAGTGTATTTGTGTGTGTGAATCAAGTGTGTGTATTTGTGTGTGTGTGTGAATTGAGTTTGTGAGGGTGAGTGCCTGTGAGAGCGAGGGTGTGAGTGTGTGTGTGTGTGAGGACAAGTGTGTGAATGTGAGAGGGTGTGTGAGGGTATGTGTGTGTGCATCTGTGTAAGTGTGAGTGTATTAAGGTGAGAGAGTGTGAGAGTGTGTGTGAGAGTGTGAGAGTGTGAGGGGGCGTGAGTGTAGTGTGAGAGTGTGACTGTGTGAGTGTGGGGTGTGAGTGTGTGTGAGAGAGTGTGAGGGTGTGTATGAGTGTGTGTGAGTGTGTGAGTGTGAGGGTGTGAGAGTGTGTGTGAGGGGTGTGTGTGAGAGTGTGAGCGTGTGTGTGAGGGGGTGTGAGGGCATGTGAGAGAGAGTGTGAGGGCGTGTGAGAGTGTGAGGGTGTGAGAGTGTGAGGGTGTGTGAGAGAGTGTGAGGGTGTGTGTGAGAGTGTGAGGGGTGTGTGTATGTGTGTGTGAGAGTGAGTGTGTGAGAGTATGAAAGTGTGTGTGTGAGAGAGTGTGTGTATGTGTAAGTGTGTGTGTGTGAGAGTATGGCAGTGCAGGGGTGAGTGGGGAGCAGGGCAGGATTTCAACGTGTGAGGGACTTAGGGCAGTGATCTGTTTAGAATTGGGGAACAGGGGCAGGGACTTGTCCAAATCTGGATTTGCAGAGCAGGCACATTGTTTTTTTGAAACCATTTGCTTATTCGGGACAGCGTGGGGATGGTGGATAGAGACGTCGAGGACCAGCCTCCCAGCCACCCTTGCCTCTGATCCCTGCTGGGGTGGAGGGATGCCTGGCCTGGCTGGGCCCCCAGATATTATCAACTCTTGCTCCTAGGCCAGAGACGATGATTCAGGGAACAATGGCCTTATCCTGTTCTCCATCCTCCGAGTCGACTTCATCTCTAAGGACGGGGCCACCATCCCTTTCCAGGGCATCTTCTGGATCTCCACCTCCTCCGAGGCCGACGTGTTCACTGGGAGCATTCAGTAACCGCGGGTGGCCCTGGGAGGGAGGTTGTGAGGAGGGGCCTGATAGGAGCTTTCAGGCAGCAAGTCCCCCATCCTGGAGGTTACAAGTCTCCTGAGGATTCAGCTTGGGTTCCAAGACTGACCTGCACCTCCTGCCTTCCACAGGCCAGTGACCAGCCTTGATTCCACTCTCCAAGGCACCTACCAAGTGACAGTCCAGGCCAGGGACACACCTTCCGTGGGTCCTTCCCTGGAAGCCAACACCACCCTGAATGTGAGTGCCAGTCCCACTTCCAGCCCCCAATGCCCTCTGCCAGCCCCCAGAGTCCCTCATGCCTCATCTCCCGCACACCCTCTTCCCCCAGCTCTTCACTGTGGACCAGAGTTACCGCTCGCGGCTGCAGTTCTCCATACCAAAGGCGGAGTTGGGCGCCAACAGACAGGCGATTAATGCGTAGGTCTGGGGGGCCCGGGAGGGAGCGGTGGGAAGAACAGGGTGTAGGAGCCTGGTCCCCGACAAAACCTGGATGGGATGTCTCTCAATCCTGTTCCTGACCCACGTTTGACCTTGTCCCTGTCTTTAACCCTGTACTTTAACCTGCACCACGTTCCTGCATGTCCCCAGAAGCCCATACCCAGCCAAGGGCAGAGGAAGGCCTTGGAACAGGGCTGCCATGTACAGTTGTGAAGGCTGTGCCCTGCACAAGGGCACTCTGCTTGCTAAGCTATTAACCTAGCCCCAGAGGAAGGGATTTCCTTTTGTAATTTTCACAGAGGTGCTACCTACTCAGCCAACAGAGCTGTCCAGAGGAGGTGCCCCTTTCTTGCTCACACAATTCTTAATTCCACTGGCACAGCCCTGGTCACAGACCCAGGCTAAGACCCCTCTGTGACATATGCCTCCTTTGCAGGGCTCTTACTCAGGCAACCAGGACTACAGTATATATTGTGGACATTCAGGATATAGATTCTGCAGCTCGGTGAGTGCCCAGAGGCCTGGGGGTGGGGGTGAGGGGGATAAGCGGTAGCAGGAGGGGCCTGCTGGGTGATCCAAGCTGCTGACTCTTCAACTCTGTCCCCCTCCAGGGCCCGAGCTCACTCCTACCTCGATGCCTACTTTGTCTTCCCCAATGGGTCGGCCTTGACCCTTGATGAGCTGAGCATGTGAGTGGCGCTGCCCTTGGGGCAGGTGTGAGGGTGAGCAGGAAGCCTGGGGTGTACCAAAGTCCCTCGGGCCTAAGTGAAGTTCTGTGGCCAGGATGATCCGGAATGATCAGGACTCGCTGATGCAGCTGCTGCAGCTGGGGCTGGTGGTGCTGGTGAGTGCGGGCAGGGCGGGGCAGCAGGTGGGGCTGCTGGGACCCCACAGCCTCCCTCACATTTGTCCTTCTCCAGGGCTCCCAGGAGAGCCAGGAGTCAGACCTGTCGAATCAGCTCATCAGCGTCATCATAGGATTGGGAGTGACTTTGCTGCTGGTCCTTGTGATCATGACCACGGCCTTCATGTGCGTGCGGAAGAGGTGCGACTCCCATTGCCTCTGTGTCTACAACCTTCACCCTCTCCCACTACCCAAGATATTGGGGGGCGGGGGTAGAAAGAGCTGGGGTTTAGGCACAGGTATACATGCATTCACTCCCCAGTGACCCAGTGTGAGATCTTGGGGGAGTCACCTCCCCTCCCTGAGCCTCCGTTTCCTCATCTGCGAATGGGCACAACACTAGATTCCTCAGTGCACTCAAGGAAGTAACGTGCATCTCACACCCAGCAAGACGTCTGGCACACACTATGCATTTAATAGATGTTGCTGCTTTTTCCAATATGTATAGAGTCAGCAACCTTATCTAGGTGTGACTTCAAGCCTTGTCACTGGCTATGTGACCTTCAGCACATCACTTGCCTTCTCTGGCTCTTACTCCTACTCTCTGTAAAATAGAGCTAACACTCACCTCCCAGGATCTTGTGAAGCAACACACTCAGGGCCTCCACTGGGGACACAATAGGTGTGCAGCAATAGTGTGACCCCTCTTCCGGTTCCCCACAGCTACAACCGGAAGCTTCGAGCTATGAAGGCTGCCAAGGAGGCCAGGAAGACAGCAGCAGGGGTGATGCCCTCAGCCCCCGCCATCCCAGGGACTAACGTGTACAACAATGAGCGGTGAGCAGGGGTCAAAGGGTAGGTAAGAGGCCTGGTGGGGTGGCTGAGGGCCAGGCCACTTGACTAGGCTTTCTCTCCAGAGCCAATCCCATGCTGAACCTCTCCAACAAAGACCTGGGCTTGGAGTACCTCTCTTCCTCCAATGACTTGGACCATGTCAGGTGAGCAGTGCCCCTCACAGCCAGGCTAGGTGGTGGTGGTAGTACAGGTAGTGATGGTGATGGTGATGATGATGGTGGTGGTGATGATGGTGATGAGGATGGTGTTGGTGGCAGTGATGGTGTTGGTGGTGATGATGGTGATGACAATGGTGATGGTGGTGGTCATGGTAGTGGTAGTAGTTGTGGTGGTGGTGGTGATGGCGGTGAGGTGATGGTGATGGTGGTGATGATGGTTTTGGTGTTGAGGTGGTGGCGATGGTGGTGATGGTAGTGGTGGTGGGTGATGGTGATGGCAATGGTGATGGTGGTGGTCATGGTAGTGGTGGTAGTTACTGTGGTGGTGGTGATGGTGATGGTAGTGATGGTGATGGTGGTGATGATGGTGGTGGTGATGGTGTTGGTGTTGTGGTGGTGATGGTGGTGATGGTAGTGGTGGTGGGTGATGGTGATGACAATGGTGATGGTGGTAGTGATGGTAGTTACTGTGATGGTGGTGGTGGTGGTGATGGTGATGGTAGTGATGGTGGTGATGATGGTGATGATGACAATGATGATGGTGTTGAGGTGATGGTGGTGATGGTAGTGATGATGGTAGTTGTGATGACACTGGTGGTGGTGATGGTGATGATGGTGGTAGTTGTGGTGGTGATGGTGATGGTGATGATGGTGGTAGTTGTGGTGGTGATGGTGATGATGGTGGTGGTGGTTCTTGGGCACAGCAAGGGAGGACTGGGCCTGCCAACACCTGCGCTCCATCACCTCTCTTACAGCATCAACTCCCTGGACGACAACTCTGTGGATGTGGACAAGAACAGTGAGGAAATCAAGGCAAGATGGGGGATGAATTGGTGCCTGGAGATTCCAACTTGGGTTCTCCTGTGGAGGGGTTTAGGACAGAGTTCAAGGGACCTGCTACTGACATGGGCAGTTCTGCTTCTCTGCACCAGGCCCCAGGAAGCCCTGCGGCTTTGGAATGGGGTCCAATTCCTGCTCCTCCACTGGTTCACTGTGTGACCCTGAGAGGTTAACTTCTTGCCTCTGCGTCTCAGTGTTTTCACCTGTAAATGGGGTTGGGAACATCTACCATGCAGGGCCATTGTGAGGATTAAATAAGGGCAGGCATAAGAACCACTTGGCACAAACAAGCGCTCACCAATCTGCCTTCAGCCCTTTATGGCCGTTACAGGAAAGCCAGCTGGGGGTGGGGAAAGAGATCCAGAGGTGAACGAGCATAGTCTAGCAAAGGAGAGAAGACAGGTTCAAATAAACAACAGTACCGCCATCTGTTAAACAGGTGAGTTGGTTGGATGAGATCAAGTGTTCATAGACTGGTCTGCTACGTAAAAGCACCTGAGGAGCTCTCGAAGAATACTGATGCCCAGGTCACACCCAGGTCCATGGGTGCAACATTCTAGTATTTTAAAGACCAAGAGTTCTGATTCTGCTGGCCCACGTGGAGCCTGGGTGTGGATCTGTTGTAAAAGCTGCTCAGGGGGTGCTAAGGTGCAGGCAGGGTGGACACCGCAAGAGCAGGTCAGCGGGGTAAGTGCGGGGTGGGTCCTGCACATGGAGGGGTGGCTCTCTGGAAACAGAAGGAACTGCCCTCTCTCCTTCCCACTTTGAAAGCCACCTCTGTAGGAGACACTCTAAGGCCCATTGGAGCTGTGATAGTCTGAGGTTCTGTGTGTTGTGTTGCGCAGGATTCACCCACATTTTCTCCCAGTCTGGGTTCTGGCCTTGGCCGGGTCCCTGCCTGCTAGGGGCTCCCAGCCTGACTTCATGGTTCAGAATTTGTTTTCCCTGAGGACTCCTTACATGGAAAGATTTGGTCAACCAAAGCCTCTCTTGGTCTTTAAAATGGTAGAATGTTGCACAGGGGCCCAGGTATAACACGGTGCAGGGAATCTGGCACAGAAGCCTCTGGAGAGGCCCCAGGTATGGTTGTGTGGGTGGTAACGCAGGCAGCCAGGCAGCACTGGAGGCCTCTGGGTAGATGCTAGGAGATGGTTAGTGGCCAAAACTGTAATGAACATGTCTGGGGAACTGAGACAAAGGAACAGTCTTGTCTGCTGGAGTGCATGGCCTGTAGCAGAGGCTGATGCTGCTCCAAGCCCGAGGGAGTGGAGTTAAGGACCCCCTGAGGTGCGGCTGGATCTGTGGACTGGGAAGGGGCAGGGAACTAGGAGAAGGGTCTGGAGAGGGAGGGGGACAAGTCACTGAAAGTCTTCAAAGCCAGAAGACTGCTCAGATTTTGTCCTAGGAGGGCAGGGGGTTGCTATATTTCTGCGAAGCTGCCCAAGGCTCCGCCGTCTCTCCTGCAGCAGTGAGTGAGTGAGTCTTGTGGGTCACGAGGCATGGGGCCTTCTTGGGAGCTGTCTGCCCCCTGATCTCCCATGGCTGGGGTGGCGCAGGTGGATCCTTTTCCCAGGAATCTCTTGGTCCCCTGACTTGTCTAAGCTCCATACACATCTGTGCGGCGGGTGTGAGTGGCTGCAGAGATGATCACTCTAACCTCCCCAAATAACCAGCAAGGAAACTGACATCCAGAGAGGGGTGCTGACTTGCTCAAAGTGGAACAGCAGGCAGGACAGGAGCAGACCAGAACCCGGGTCTTTGGTCTTTGGCACCAGGTCATGTTATCGTGGGTGGCACTGAGCCTGCAGCTCTCCACTCAGGGTCTGTCTTGAGGGCTCTGAGGAACACAGGCAGAATACTTAGCCCTCTGGGGCCCCTCAGATGTTCCACTGTTTACTAGGGACCTGAAGAGCCCCAGTCTGGAAAAAGCCCTTGGAGTGCCCTGGGGAGGGCAGTGGTGGCTGGGGCTCTGGCCCTGTGGGTGTCTCTGTAGCAGAGCAGCTGAGCTTGGGGACCTGGCTGTTCCATAGGAGGGGGTGTGTGTGTGCACACACACAGCATGTTGCATGGGAAGGTGGAAGAGGAAGGCCAGGGGAGATGAGTGTGTGCCATGATGAACTGCAGGTGGGACCAGCCTGTGGGCTGCCCTCTGAGGGCAGCAAAAAGAGACGTCAAATTCAACCAGGGCAGTGTCACACCATGGACACGCTTTTGAACCAGCAAGACCAGTGGTCTGCCCCCTCTTCACCAGTAGAGCTCTCTAACCCTCAGTTTCCACATCTGTGAAGAGAGGACATGTTCCCTCCCTCAGAGGTTTTCAGTGGGTGGTTGAGGTAATGGATGGACCTTGACCCACACGGTGCCTGCCGTGGGGTGCAGGGGGCAGGAACTGCACTGGGCTGGCTCCTCGGCACAGGACACAGGGCCTAGCATTATCCAGAACAGGGCTGAATAGCAGAGTGCCGCAGTGTTGGTGGGCAGGGGAAAGGCCAGAGTGGACTCCCCAGGCCACACCCTCCCCCTCACCTGATCTGCATCACCATTAGCAAGAGCCACCTCTGGGACACAGCCTGGACCAGAGGCCCCAGGAGGGGCAGGGTGGGACCCCTGCCAAGGAACCATTGGTCCTGAGCTTGAAGCCCAGGCACTCCCCTAGGGCCTGGGGCGCTTGCCCCACCTTACCTTGCCCTTCACACCTCCTCTCCCTCTCCATGCAGGAGTACAGGCCACCGCACACACCACCAGAGCCAGATCCAGAGCCCCTGAGTGTAGTCCTGTCAAGACAGCAGGCAGGTGCGAGCGGACAGCTGGAGGGGCCGTCCTACACCAACGCTGGCCTGGACACCACAGACCTGTGACAGAGGCCCCTACTCTTGCCCCCCTCGAAGAGGCCCCACCACACCCTAACTGCACCTGTCTCACTGGAGATGAAAATATATGACACTGCCCTGCCTCCTGCTTTTGGCCAATCATGGCAGACAGGGGTTGGGGAAACATTTTATTACCAATGTATGCTGTGACAGTTTGTAGCCAAAAACTGCGGCTGGAGGGGTGGGGATGGGGCACTGAGTGGTCACAGGGGACTTGTGGGGCTCACAGCACGGGGTGACAAGGGGCTGGAGAGGGTGGCCTTTAAAAGACAACCGTGGTTATAGAATGAGCTCTCTGTCCTGTCCCCAATACCTAAGAACAGCTGTCACCCAGGATGCCAGGGCCCAAGAGCTTCTGTGAGCCCAGCTGTGACCTCCAGACCTTCCTGAGACCCTCTGGCCTTTCTGTGACTCTCTCTCTCTCAGCTGAGCCCCCAGGGTACTTCCTGCAGCTGTCTTTGGCCTCTCTGGGAATCTCAAACCTGTGACTCAGTGGGAGAGGGCATGGGGCTGGAACCAGGCGGGTGGGAGATAGGAACTGGGGAAGGACCACCAACAGCATGCAAGAGACGCCCCGGCCACGGGGTCAGCCAGAGTGGAGATGCTCACACTTGTTCTACCTAATGTGCCGCCCGGGGCCTCACATTCAGAGCCGTGCCCACTCAGGGGTCTCACACACCGATCCTCACCCACTTGAAGCTTCTGCCACTCAGACTTGCATGCAGTCTCTCCCTGTTCTGGGGATCTGGCCCCACCGGAGACCACAACGCACCAGTCTGGACATCCCAGGAGCCTGCCCCAGCTCTCAGGGGGTGGGAGGTGGGGGTGCTGAGCAGGTCCCCGTGGTCGCCCAGTGTGACCGGGAGTAGAGCTGAGGGCTGTGAGGGAACAGTGGGGCGTCAGGGCTGGCCGGGTTCGTGGGCTCTTGGCCATAAGGGAGCTTGGTAGAAGGGGTTCTTCTGTGTTTGTGATGGGAGGGGCTATAAAGATGGGGATGCAACAGCCCTAGAGGCTGCACATCCCCTCGGAGGCGTGTGGCACGCAGAGGGGACCCCTTCTAGGGGCCTGTGATCAAGAAGGGAGCCTGAGAAGGTCGGAAACTCGGGCGTACAAAATGGGGACAGATCACTCGGCCGTGGGTCCTGCTCGCGAGCAGCACCGCGGCCGGCGCACACTCTGCAGCAGCGCGCGGAAGAGGCCGGGCGGACGCTTGGCGGCTCCATCCGGCGGCGCAGCGCGCACCGAGCCCGAACGGCCGGGGCCCGCATGGGCAGCGGGCGGCGGCGCGGGCGCCCCTTGGCGGCCGTGCTCCTCGATCTGTCGCTCCAGATGCTTCTGGATGGCCATGCCCAGCACCTCCACCTCCATGGCGGCGCCGTATACCTCCCACGTCATGCCCTTCTCGTCCCAGCTCACGTCTCGCACGGGCTCAGACGGCTCCGGGGGCGCCACGGCGGCCGCCAGCGCTGAGCCCGGCCGCACCCGCACTTCGGGGAAGGCGGGCGGCGCGGCAGCTTGCGGTGTCATGGGCCCAGTGGCCACGGAGCGCGTCTCGGCGGCGCCCAGCGACACCTGCAGGCTCGCATCTCGGCGCGAGGGCGGTCTGGGTGCGGGGCTGGGCGCGGGAGGCGCCGCCTGGAAGCTGAAGGCCGGGCCCCCAGCGCCGTCCTGCGGAGACATGGGGCTCACGGCCACTGAGACGCAGGCCTGCGCGCCCGCCTGAGTGCCCGCGTCCTCGCGCGGCGGCGGGAGGGCGCTCGCCTCCCACGATGGCGCCTTGGTAAAGTTGTCGCGAGTCCGCGGTCCCGGTGGGGGCGCTGCGGCCTCTGGGCGGGGGCTTCTCTCGGCCCCAGCGGCTTCCAGGTCTTTCTGGCCGAGGCTGGAGGCCTCGGTGCTGGACACGGGCTCGGGCTTTGGCTCCACGCGGCCTTCACTGCCCCTGGCACCCTCGGGAGACCGGGCTGAGCCGAGGGCTTTGCCGTCTAACTGCCTGGAGGAGGAGGGCGGCTTGGTCTTCTCCAGAGTCAGGGAGGCCACCTTCCCCAAGGATGGGGACTCCATTTTTCTGGAAGGTGCAGAGTCGGCCTTCCCCAGGGACACAGGCTCTCCCTTCCCTGAAGCAAGGGAGATGGACTCTGCTTTTCTGCAGGATCCAGGATCCACCTTCTCTGAGGCCTGCAGTGTCTCCTTTTTCAAAGACACAGCCCCTGCTTCTCCTGGTGCTGTGGCGCCCTCTTGCCCAGGGAGCTTCGTTTCTGCTTTGCCGCCAGACTGCGCCTCTGCTTTCCCTGAGGCCTTGGGATCCGCCTTTGTGGTGTTAACAGGATTCCCCTTCTCTAGAGGCAGAGAACCCACCTTTCCCTCTGGGATAGCCTCTGCTTTTCCCAGGGACACAGGATCCACCTTCCCCGAGGGCACCGGGACTGCTTTTCCTGGAGTTGAGACCACTTTACCTCTAGACACAGAGTCCCCTTGTCCAGAGGCGGCAGCGTCTGCCTTTCCCCTGCTCACAGGGTCCTCCTTGCCTACCGCCAGGGGCTTGGCCTTCCCTGAGGCTGTGGGAGCCGCCTTTCCAGAGGCCGCCAGACCTGCCTTCTCCGAAGACAGGGGATCTCCTTTTCCGCCAGTCGCTGGCTGGGCCTTTACTGCAGATGGGGGACCTGCTGTCCCCAAGGACCTGGTATCACCTGGACCTGAAGACACAGGGTTTGTCTTTCCCAAACACTCAGGATTCACTGTTTCAGATGATGTCTTTCTACTTTCCACAGATATGGGGTCCTCTTTTCCTGAGGATACAGTTCCCACCTTTCCCACAGACACACGTTCTGCCTGTCCAGGAGACAAGAGCTCTGGCTTTCCTGAGCACATGGGGTCCATCTTTCCCAGAGAAACTGGATCCACCTTGCCTGAAGACACGGGATCCACATTTTTCAAAGACGTGAGATCTGTCTTTGCTGAAGCCGTAGTATCTGTGTGGCCAGACACAGGACACCCCTCTCCTGAGGAGGCAGCGTCCATCTTTCCCAGGAGTCGGGAGTCCTCTTTTGTGGTGGGCACAGTTTCTCCATTTCCCACAGATACGGGATCTGCCATCCCCAAGCATGTGGGATCCAGCCTTCCCGAGGACCTAGGAGCCCCCGTCCCAGAGGGTACAGGCCCATTCTTGCTGGATGAGCCTGGAGTCAGCTTGCCCAGGAGTCCAGGCTCTGTCTTTCCTGTGGACACAGAATCCATGCTTTCCAAGGACACAGGATCCGCCTTTCCCAAGGACCCAGGATCTCTCTTTCCTGACAACACAAGATCTACCTTTTCTGCAGATGTAGGAGCCACCTTTTCTGAGGACACGGGATGCTCTTTTCCTGAATACCTGGCCTCCTCCTTTCTTGGGAATACAGGGTCCACTTTGTCTGAGGACACAGGATCCATCTTTCTCAAAGACCCAGGATCCTCCTTTCTCGGTGACACTGTATCCATCTTGCTGGAGCACAAAGAATCTACTTTTCCCAGGGATCCAAGATCTTCCTTTCTTAGAGTCATGGGATCCATCCTTCCAGGAGCCACAGGATCCCCCTTTCCTAAGATTTCAGGCTCTGCTTTTCCTGTAAACATAGGATCTGCCTTCTGCGAGGACCCAGGATCCTCCTTTCCTGTGGAGGTGGAATGGGCCTGCTTTGAGGACTTGGAATCCATCTTCTCCAAGAACATAGGAATTCTGTCATCTGAGGATTTGGGCTCAGTATTCACGGAGGACACAGGCTCTGGCTTCCCAGACATGGTGGTTTCTGGTGTCCCTGAGATGGAGGCTCCATGTGCCTCCAATGTCTCCTCAGAGGGTGCCTCCTGGGGAGAGAAGCAGGTTGGGGAGGGGCAGGCTAGGCTCCCTCTGGGGCCATCAGAGCAGGAGGCCCCTTCCCCAGCCCCACTGGGGCTTCTGTGTCTAGACTCCATGCCTGGACTTTGGTTAGGGGTGTACCTGGGGGGTGCAGGGCTCGCCTTTTGCTGGGAGGGGCAGTAATCCCTCATGGCCGGGCTGCCAGCCCCCAGGCTCCCATCCTGTGGGCAGAAGAAGGCTGTGGGTCGGGGTCCTGGGGGGCTGGAGTCCTTTTGAAGCAGCTGGAGCCAGGCCGGGTCTTCAGCAGTGCCCATCTGCCCTCAGGACCACGCCTGCACCCAAGGCTGCTGTCTGGTTCTGAAACAAAGAGAGAGCTGACTCAGACTTCCCAAAGCTCAGTGGGGGAGGAGCCTCTTCCTTTTCCCCTTCCTCACTGAGTGCTGTGTCCCGTCAGGTCCCCACCTGTCAGAGGACCTGGATTAAAAACACAAACCCAAGCATGTCACTCCCCTGCTTCACTGCTCCCAGTGGCCCTCTGTATAAAGACATCTTAAAATGACATTCAAGGCCCTTCACAATTTGGTCACAGCCTAACTTTCTTTTTCTTTCTTTCTTTCTTTTTTTTAAAACAGTTTTGCTCTTGTTGCCCAGGCTGGAGTGCAATGGTGCCATCTCAGCTCACTGCAACCCCCGCCTCCTGGGTTCAAGCGATTCTTCTGCCTCAGCATCCCAAGTAGCTGGGACTACAGGCATGTGCCATCACGCCCAGCTCATTTTGTATTTTGTTGGTCAGGCTGATCTCGAAGTCCCAACCTCAGATGATCCACCCACCTCGGCCTCCCAAAGGCTGGGATTGCAGGCGTGAGCCACTGCGCCCCACCCATAGCCTAACTTTTCAACTTTGCTTACCATCGCCCCTCCCTGTTCAACCCCACCCCATGCAACACACTATCCAGAAGTTATGCTTTTGTCCTCTAGGCCAGGGGCTGCAAACTCTGATGTCCAGGGGTCAGGTAGGTAATTTAAGTGAGGGAAGTGGGTTAGGTATAAGACAAAAGGGAGTGGTGGGGACTATGGCAAATTAGAGAGCACATGCTCTGTCTAAAGCAATGGCCGGGTGCGGTGGCTCACGCCTGTAATCCCAGCACTGTGGGAGGCCAAGGCTGATGGACCACTAGAGGTCAGGAGTTTAAGACCCGCCTGGCCAACGTGGTGTAACCCCGTCTCTACTAAAAATACAAAAAACTTAGCCATGTGTGGTGGTGAACGCCTGTAATCCCAGCTACTCGGGAGGCTGAGGCAGGAGAATTGCTTGAACCCGAGAGGCAGAGGTTGCAGTGAGCCAAGATCGTGCCACTGCACTCCAGAGTGGGCAACAGAGCAAGACTCCATCTCAAAAATAAAACAAAAATAAATAAAAATAATAAAGGGAGAACTACTACTGTATCAGCCAAGTGCTATCCTGGAAAAAGGCAACCTGGTAGTACCAATTCTTCCAGTTGCTTAAGTGGGAAATCCAGACTTTAATGTAAAATATGCTAATTAATTCAAGGTTTTTTTAAAAAAACCCCAAACACTAGGTGGGCCAAACAAGACTTGCCTGTAGGCCACCAGTTTATGTCTATGTAGGCCCTGGAGAGCTGTGAATGGTTTATAGTCAAGTAAGGGACATAGTCAGATATGTGTGTTTTCAAAGGTTCTCCTGGGATGGTATGGAGGCTGGGCTGAAGGAGGACAGGGGTTGGCCAAGACCGATTAGGAAGCTGGTAAATCATTCATTTAATCTTTCATCCATTTAATCCTTCATTCATTCACCTAGCCCTTTCCCTGCAACAGGCCCTGAGCAGTTGCAGGAATCTCGATGAGAGACAGCACAGCAGAGGTACTGGAGATGGTAGTTAAAGGCCGAATTGAGAAATCCAAAGGAAAACTGACGTTGGATTTACCAATACAATAAGCTGTATTGGGAACAGCAGGCGTGGTCTGCAGGGTACTGGCTAGGGTGAGGGCTGGTGGGTGATGGTGCTGGGCAGGAGATGTAGGAAAGGGGGAGATCCGTTTTTGGACAAGCTGAGTTTGTGGTGCCTGGAGGATATCGAAGAAGAGGGTCCAGCAAGCAGCTGGACCTACAAGCAACCCCGTTCCATTACACATTCAGTAGCCAAAGGGAGCAGAGCTCCTGATCCCTCCAAACCTGCTCCAAAACCGTCGCTTTAATGTTCAGGCCCAAATCCCAAATCACCCTTGACTTTCACACCCCACGTCTATCAGCAAAACATAATGGAGTTAACTTCAGAATATATCCAGCACCTGGCCACTGCCCTCGGTGAACCCCCACCATCTCTCACCTGGATTATCCCTACGTTTTCCTTTGCCCCATAGCTTATTCTCAACACAGCAGCCAGAGGGATCTTAGTAAAACCCGAGACAAATCATGTCCCCCCTCTGCTTGGAACCAGGCAGCGTCTCCCCATGGCACGCAAAGTAAAAGTAAACTCCTTAGAATGGCTCAGAAGTCCCTGCACCTTCAGGATCCATCACCTCCTCTGCCCTTTCTGCTGCTGCTCTCCCTCTCCCTCATGCTGCTTCAGCCACGCTGGGTGCTTCGCTGAGCCTTGAACACGCCTGCCTCCATGCCTTGGCACTGCCTGCTTCTTCTGCATGGAGAGATTTCTCTCCAAACATCTGCATGGTCGGCTCCCCAAGGTTTTCCCTGACCCATGCAATGTAAAACCGCCTCCTCCCCAGCTCTGGCTGGCATTCTCCACCCTTTTATTCTGCTCAGTTTTCCTCCATAGTACCTGTCACCATCTGACACATCACATACATTCGTTTATTGCTTGTGGTGTGTTGCTCTCATTAAAATGCCAGCTCCAGGAGGTGGGGACTTCGCTGTGCTATCTGATATATCCCAGAGTTGAGACCTCGCACACAGGCAGTAAGCAAGGAAGATCCCCATACGGATTTGTTCCATGAATGACTGAATGACCTAAGATGCAGAGCCAACCGTGCCCTCCCTGGCTCAAAACCCTCCTCATTCTTGCCAGAAATGTAAATTGGTTGTAATCTTTTTGGAAGGACATTTATCAATTTCTATCACAGTTTACAACACACATAGCATTTGAGCCACCAAGCCCACCTCTAGGCATGGTCCTAAAGATAGACCTGGGGTCCTGAAGATGGTCCTGGGGTACCCAAGGGCATGGTTAGTGATAAGAACAATACTGGGAAGCAGGTTCTGTGAACTGTGGGACAACCACACGGGGCACCGGGCAGCTACTAGAAGGTGTGGGGTAATAAGGGAAAGCACCCAAGATAAATTAATTGAAAAAACCAGGGGACAGCATGGCTACTAGGATCCCACGCGTGTAGCCAAGGAAAAGGACCCACATGGATGGGTTTATTTATAAAGAGAGAATTTCTGGATGGAATCCTATAAAACTTTGACAGTGACTGTCTCCCAGAAGGAAGAGCAGGGATCTGAGGGTGCGAGAAACTTTTCTTTGTGTGCCCCTTTGTGATGTTTAACTTGTGGTTATGTGTGTGCCTAGTCCTGTCTTTTTTTCTAATGGACAATAGAGAAATCTTGAATGACTCCCTCTTACATCTGGGGTAAAGTCCAACTCTTAATATGCTCCTAAGCCCCTGTGTTTCTACTCAAGTGCTGGGATTTATCTTTCATTACCCCCTCCCACCCCTAAAACATGTACACACACACACACACACACGCTGTCTCTCCCCCACGATCTCAGCTTCTACACACCCTCTTCTGGAGGAATCTCTCCCTCCCTTCTGGCCTGGCTGTCTCTTATTACACCTTCAGGTCTCCGTTAAAACGCCTCCTCCTCTAGTGGGTCTTGTTTGGCTATCAGCTTCCTGGGGATTCCTGCAGCCTCTTGCTCCTCCTGTAACAGGCTCATGTCACTCTGCGTCTAGCCATTTACACCTCTGGGTCCCTAGCCAGACCTCAGGTCTCTGGATGGGGACGCAGTCGATGCTGTGCACTACTGGGTCCCCCAGGCTCTGGCTTATGAGGTCGGGGAGGGGGACCATCACTAAGAGGAGGACACAGGAAGAGGAACAGTTTTGCAGAGGACGATGGGGCACTGGGTTTCGGAAGTGGAACTGGAGTTCTCATGGGCTTATGGAGGGTGACATCCAGGAGGCAGTAGGAAGCAGGCCAGAAGCACGGGAGAGGTCTGCTGGAATTCTTGGGATCACTGGATGGTCACCAGCCTGCAGGGGTGAGGCAGGCATCAGATTTGAGTGGCATGAATTGAGTCCATCTTCATCTTTGGCCTTTTGATAGTGATATGGGCACAGATAAATATTTGTTTTCTCCTGTAAGGAAAACAATTGAGCAAGGGAGATAATGAAAGACTCCTGATATCCTTAGACTGAGGGAGACAAGAGGGAGTGGTGGGGACTGTGGCAAACTAGAGGGCACTGGCCCCTTCTAAAGGGGCAACTGCACTCAATTCCTGCCAGTTGTGGCCAATTAGGAATTATTCCATTAACTCAGCATTTACTGAGCACACAGGCAATGTTCTAGGCATTACTCTTGGGACTAGGGATACAGCAGTGAATAAGAAATGTGGGGTCCCTGCCTTATAGATGCAGAAAGATTGGGAGGAGGGTAATAAACAAGTAGCAAATAAGTCATATTATTTCAAATAATGGACGCTGTGAAGACAAAGGAGTGGGCAGCTGGTTTAGACATGTGGTCAAGAAAAGCCCCTCTGAGGCGGTTACCATCTGAGCCAGCCATGAAGAGCCGGAGTGGAGTCGGAAAGGGGGTGGCAGCGGAAAAGGAGGCAGCCAATCAGGAGGCATGGTGGAGGAGGGGGGGTTAGCCTAAGGGAACCGGAAACCCGGAAGTATTTTCTTTTTCTTTGAGACAATGTCTCACTCTGTTGCCTAGGCTGGAGTGCAGTGGCTCCATCTCGGCTCACTGCAGCCTTGACCTACTGGCTCAAATGATCCTTCCACCTCAGCCTCCCAAGTAGCTGGGACTACAGGTGTGTGCCACCATGCCAGGTTAATTTTTGTATTTTTTGTAGAGACAAGGTTTCGCCATGTTGTCCAGGCTGGTCTAAGAGCCAAACTCCTAGGCTCAAGCGATCCTCCCACCTCAGTCTCCCAAAGTAATAGGATTATACCTTGACCACTTGAGGCCACGAGTTCCAGACCAGCATGGGCAACACAGCAAGATCCTGTCTCTAGAATAGGATTATACTTAGCACCTAGTGAGCCAGTGTGTCCTGTCCCTTGGAAGTATTTAAGCAGGGAAGTGAATGTGGCCTCTGTGCCTCCAGGTTTCCTAAATTTTTTTTTTTTAGCTAAGTCATAAATCTGGATATCTGTATTTTTATTAATTTATTAATTTATTATTTATTTATTTATTTATTGAGACAGAGTTTTGCTCTTGTTGTCCAGGTTGGAGGGCTGGAGTGCAATGGTGCTATCTTGGCTCATTGCAACCTCCGCCTCCCAGGTTCAAGTGATTCTCCTGCCTCAGCCTCCTGAGTGGCTGGGATTACAGGCATGCGCTACCATGCCCATCTAATTTTGTATTTTTAGTAGAGATGGGGTTTCTCCATGTTGGTCAGGCTGGTCTCGAACTCCCAACCTCAGGTGATTTGCCTGCCTTGGCCTCCCAAAGTGCTGGATATCTGTATTTTAAATATTGGCTCATTTTAAAAATATCATACAGGCTAAACAAAACACTTTTTTTTTTTTTTTTTTTTTGAGACCAAGTCTCACTCTGTCGCCCAGGCTGGAGTGCAGTGGTACAATCTCAGTTCACTGTAACCTCTACCTCCCAGGTTGAAGCAATTCTCGTGCCTCAGCCTCCTGAGTAGCTGGGGCTACAGACACACACCACCACACCCAGCTAATTTTTTAAATTTTTATTAGAGACGGAGTTTCCCCATGTTGGCCAGGGTGGTCTTGAACTTCTGGCCTCAAGTGACCTGGCTGTCTTGGCCTCCCAAAGTGCTGCGATTACAGGCATGGGCCACCACGCCCGGCCAAAACACTTTCATGAGCCAACTTTGACCCCTAGGTCGCCAGCTTGCAACCTCTCATCCATCTGGCCCTTGGGCTATGGAAAAGGACGTTACACGCCAGGGTGACTGGGAAGATGGTCAAGGGAAAGGGCCCTGGGGCTGAGTACCACGGCTGTAATCCCAGTGCTTTGGGAAGCCAAGGTGGGATGATTGCTTGAGGCCAGGAGTTCCAGACCCCCATGGGCAACATAGCAAGATCCCATCTCTACAAAAAATTTAAATTAAAAAAAAAAAAAGAAATTAGCCAGGTGTGGTGGCATGTACTTATAGTCCTGCCTGTACCGGAGGCTGAGGCAGGAGGATCTCTTGAGTGCAGGAGTTTGAGGCTGCAGTGAGCTATGATCAGCCTGGGTAACAGAACAAGAAACTGTCTTTAAAACAAAGAGAGACAGGGAGAGAGAGAAAGGGCCCAGGTTCCAGTGAGGGCCAAGATCTGCCTCCCATGCCTGCCTGTTTCCTTCTCTGGAAAATAGGAATTCAACAGCTGCCTGGCTGGTGTACAGGAAGCTTAGCTGGAGCTGGAAGAAGTAAGCAAAGGATATAGGAAGGGTGCTCTGGGCCCTCAGTACCCTTCACTTCAGCCCTGGAAGCCCAACCCTGGGGTCCTCACACACCAGCCCAGCCAACAAGCTCCTCTTCCTGGATGAAGCCCGGGCAGAAAGTCAGGCCAGCCCACTGCTTATCAGCTCTGTGACTTCAAGCAACGCCCTTCTCCTCCTAGGGGACCCTGAAGAACCCACCTCCTGCTCCCCCAGGGCTATAATGAGAATTAAAGAAAATGAGGGGTGTGCCTGACTCTGCTCACTTTAGGGCTGGTCTGTGTCTGTGGAAGGCCTGTTTTTATCTACTCGGCCTGTCAGAGCCCAGCTGTGCTCCCAGGAGGGGGCAGGGGAGGAAAGGGCCTGCAGCAGACACAGACCAGCAAAATCTGACCCTCAGACGTGCTTGTTTGACCCACAGCGCTAAACACATTTTAAAATCAGTTTTAAAAAGGAATTAACTGATTAACTTCTAAACATTAGAAGATTTCATTTGCCAGTAAGATTTCCAGCTTCTCTTGGAAAACGAAAATGTGGCAATCTGAGCGTGCTTCCTGCCTGGCGACATTCAGCTGGAGCCCCGAAGGGACAGCCTCCTTAGATGGGGGTGTACTCCCCCATCAGCCACAATCCGCCCCCCTTCCCCATGGTGTCCTAGACACTGAGGCTGACTGTCTGCTGCCCTCAATCATGGAATTTGCACTGTCGTTTTTCTCACAGCCGGCCCTTCCTGTATGTCACCCTACTGGCCTGTAGCCACCTGAGTTTGGACCCTGGACCTCAATGCCAAGAAAGGCAGGAGGTGACCTTGTACAAATCAAGCCCTTACTATGTGAAAATCCCACCCACCTGCCAGGCAGGTGTTGTAGTCCTGTTTTCCAGAGGAAGAAACAGGTTCTGAGAGGCAAGCTTGGCTCAGCTGATAACATGCCCCTTTTGAAAGTCCCTAGGCTTCCCCATCTCCAACTTGTATTTTCCAGCCTCTGAGATGGGATAAAGTCCAGGGTAGGGACAGAGAGCCTGGTCAGGGAGGTAGAAAGATGTGGGGTCAAGCCCCAGCTTAGTCACTGACATCCTCTATGACTCCGAGTAAGTTTTTCTACTCAATGGGTCTCAGTTTTCCAATCTGTGAAATGGGGGAAGGGAGGTAGTTATATCTGGAAGAGCTATAGGCCAGCCCTGGGTTTAAGAAATGCCCCAAGACCATTCCCAGAGGCTCTACTGCTCACAGTTCTGCTGGGCCCTTCCTAGATCTTAGGGAGGCCTGAGGATCCTCGAGCTGCTTCTCCGAGAGGCAGCCCAGGCCTGGGGCCCCACATTCTCACCCTGCGACTATCCCATTAGAACCTAGCTCCATTACCTGGGCCCAGCATGCTCACTGACTTCCTTTTTTTTTAGACCAAGTCTTGCTTTGTTGCCTAGGCTGGAGTGCAGTGGCATGATCTCAGCTCACTGCAATCTCCACCTTCCCAGGTTCAAGTGATTCTCCTGCCTCAGCCTCCCGAGTAGCTGGGATTATAGGCATGTGCCACCACACCAGGCTAACTTTTGTATTTTTTGTAGAGACAGGGTTTCACCATGTTGGCCAGGCTGGTCTTGAACTCCTGACCTCAAGTGATCCACCTACCTTGGCCTCTTGAAGTGTTGGGATTACAGGCGTGAGCCACTGCACCCAGTCTCAGTCTCTTTTTATCATCTGGATCCCACAACAATCTCATGAGGGTGGCGTTATCATCCCATTTCACAGATGAGGCCACTGAAGTCAGAGGGAGAAGACTTGACCAAGGGCACACAGCTGTGGTGGGAGGGAGGAAGACTGTGGTTCAAAGCCAATTGTGCCCAAGCACAAAGCCTGGGTTCTTTCTAAGATTGTGGACACTGACACTTGGCTCTGTTTTTTTGTTTGTTTGTTTGTTTTTGGTTTTTTTTTTGAGACAGGGTCTCACTCTGTTGCCCAGGCTGGAGTGTAGTGACACAATCATACCTCACTGTAGCCTCCAACTCCTCAGCTCAAGCAGTCTTCCCTCATCAGCCTCCTAAGGAGCTATAGGCATGTGCCATCACACCCAGCTAATGTTTATGTTTTTGTAGAGATGGGGGTCTTGGTATGTTGCCCAAGCTTGTCTCAAATTCCTGGCCTCAAGCAATCCTCCTGCCTGAGCTTCTCAAAGTATTGGGATTACAGGTATGAGCCACTGCACCTGGCCTGACACTTGGTTCTTAAAACTCCCTTTCTGGTTTTTGAGGTCAGGCCAAGGCTCCTCCCAAGTAACAGTGCCAAGGAGCACGCAATAGAAGAAGCAGGAGCTCCCCATGCCCCTGCATACCTTCCCCCACCTGTGGGAATGTGCACACCCTATGAGCAGATGAGCCTGCACACTTGGGCACAAACAGGCTGAGTGTGGCCCGACTGAGGCAGAAGGTAGGAATGACTGCTAGGTATGTGGGCAGGCTCACCTGCTGTGCAAAGGAGTGAGCAGACTGCTTGTGGATATATGTACCAGCCTGGGCCACTCTGGGGCCAGGACCTGGCTCCTGTGTTCTGCTCAAGAAGAGCTTGTTTTGCATATGTCCACCCTGCATGTGCAGAATGGCCTGTGTGTTTGTGCCTCATGGGGGCTACTTGGACCCTGTGGGCATCTCCCTCTTGGGAGAGCTTATCTGGGTGTTGCACAGGTGCCTGTGTCCTGCTCCCAGGAAGAGCAGCAGCCCCTATCACTGCCCATTCAGGCCACAGAGACCTGGCCAGCCATTCCTTTCCCTCTAGGATTTCTTTCCAGCATGGAGCCATCCTTACACCCATAAACAGGGCCAGAGCTGCCAAGCACCTGCAAATACCTCTTCCTATGCTGACAAGACCAACAAAGGCTTGAGGGGCTTCGGCAGTCGTGTACGTCTGAGAATCTCAGTCTGCTGCCCCTTGTCCCCTTCTCTCCTAGTGCCCTCAGAGCAGCAAAGTCTCCTGCTCTGGGATGTCGGGGCAGAAGGAATCTAAAGGTGTTAGCCAGACCTTCTTCCAGAAACGGTCCTCAGACCATACATACATACATACATAGGAGGGCAAGAAAGGACGTTCATGGACGTGCAAACGTGGGACAGTGTGGGTGGGAGTGGGCAGCACGCTAAGGAGTGTGTGTGTAACAGGGAGTGTGTGCACAAGGGTGGCAGTCTACTCCAGGGTCTCCGGGTAGGCAAGGGACACCATGAGCAGGGGTGAGCAGGCCAGGGCAGGGTGGCCCCGAGTGTGTTGTGATCGGGGAGTATTGTCGAGTGGACCATGCTGTGATCCGCGATGGCTGGTTTGAGTGCGTAGCTGTGCCTGGGTGTGTACGCAAGGCTCCCACTCAGTACCCTGGGTGACAGGTGGCTGTGTGTATGAGTCTAATGGAATGACCAACAGCCATTGTGTGTGTGCGTGTAGACCTGTGGCCTCACTGGAGGAAATGAGGCGCCCGTGCGTGAACGCGGTGGTGAGTGTGTGATCGCGCCCCGAAGTGTGTGCCACAATGGGTGTGTGACGGCCAGTGTGCTCAGTAGTGCGAGTGGAGCCAGTGGAGCGTTGAGCTCGCTCCGGGGAAGATGAATCAACGCGGGAGGACGCCCTCCCCCCAGTGGCGGGAAGCGCCCCCCTCCCGCGCGGCCGTGCCGAACAAAGCCAGCGGGCGGCGGCGAGGCTGGGCGCGGGGCCGACCCCGCAGCCAGGGCAGCCTGGCCCGCCGGGCCCCTCGGATGTTCGACCCGGGGCTGCGGGACCCGCCCCCGCCCCGCCCCACCCGCCCCGGCAAGGAGCCTGGAAACAAGACCCCCACTGCCCCCTGCCGCGCGCACACACCCAGGCTCATGCCGCGCGCGATGTCTGAGCCCCGCCGCCGCGGGGCTTCGAGGACCCTGGACAGCGGCTCCGGGGCGGCAGCCAGCGGATGAAGGGGCTGCCGCCGCCCGCCGGGAAAGACAGCGGGTGTGGGCGCGGCGCTTACCAGGCAGTGCCGCTGCTCCGGCTCCTGGGCGCGCTGCGCTCCGGCTCCCGCCGCCGCCGCCGCCCGAGCGGCCTCGGCTGCCTCCGGCCGGGCTGGCGGGAGGACCCGCAGACTCCGCGCCGCCGTCCCCCGCGCCGGCTCTGCGCTCCCGCCCCGCGCCCCGCCCCGGGCATGCGCACTGGCTGCCCGGCCGCCTCGGAACCGCGAGGGGGCGGTGACCGCGGGGAAACCGCAGCCCGAGGGAGCGAGGGAGGGGCGCCCCTCGCTGGCCAACCCTAACTGCGGCTCCTGGGCTCCTGGGTTCCGCGCCGTCCTCGGGCGGGTTCCCACTTCACAGACAGGGAGACTGAGGGCCGGAGAGGCTGCCCCTTTGTGGCGCGCTTGCTGAGGGCGGGGCGCGCCGTCTCGCAGATCTCAGTCCAGCCCCTCGAATGCCCTCGCCTGGCTTGACCAAGGAGGGAATTGGGGCTCAGAGAGGGGCAGTCGCCTGCCGAGGACTTGCGTCGCCTGGATGGGGACCCAGGTCGGCGCGATCTCCCGGCTCCGCCAGCGAGGAAATTTCCCGCCTCCGCCCCCCACACCCCGGTCGCACTTCCGGCCTCCTCTTCCCCGCCCCCGGCCCTTTGTCTCGCCGCTGCCCACGCTCCAGCGAATGGCGGGGACGCCTGGAGGTAGTGGTGCGGCAGAGGCGTCTTCCAGTCCCTGGCTGCGGCCTCCCAGTCCAGGGGCCCGCCCCCTCCCCCAGGGTACCCTCGGGCAAATTATTTCACCTCTCTGCACCTCAGTTTCCCGATCTGTAAAACAGAACTAACATTAAGCACCTCGTGGTGGTCTTGGAAGGGCAAAGTAGGTGTTCAGGGACTTCCAGTGGTATCTGAATCACCAAGGACACGGAGACTCGCTGCCCACCCCCTCCACATTTTCCTGCAGAGAAGGAGTTCCCTTCCCCTTGACTTCCCAGAGAAGAAAAAATAATTCCGTAATTGCCCTAGATGTGACAAAACCCTCTCGCACCGGTACTATGAAGCCACCACCATCTATTAATTAACGGTAACAACTATTGGCAATGATGCTTATGTAGGGCCAGGCACGGCGCTAAGATTCTGTTTACAGGTTTTATGTAATTTCAATTTCCAATCGTTTAGGAGCAAGTTAATATTAATGTATTATATCTCCATCTTTCAGGTAAGAAAACAGAAGCAGATAAGTAACTTGTTTGCAGTCACACATCTAGTTAGTAGTGGGGCTAGGATTACAAACCCATGCAGTCTAACTCCTGAAACCTCACGTCTTATTCTTATGTTTTACTCCCCTCTCTTACTTAGTGAACCCTAAGTCACCGTGATCCTTTATATATATATATATATATATAATTCTAAGTGGTAAATGAAGAAAATCCGTGGGACTGGCGTCTCCAGGCAGCATGACAGGGAAGGAGAAAACCTCAGCGTGTCGGACCTGTTTCAGAACCACGGACAGCACCACACCGGGGCTGCTTCCTCACATTTCCGGTCCTGAAAATTGCTCATTCACTGCCCACAAGGCCATTTCGCTTCAGAGCTTACAAACCCTTATTTCCACATTCATCATTTCATTTTTTTCTCCCTACAGCCCTTCAAAGTAAACATTACTGGCTCCATGACACAAATGAAATTAAGGCTTGGAGAAGTTCACAGATGTGAAAAGTGGCAAGAACCAACCTGTGATCGAAAAAGGTCCCCCTGGGACAGGACGAGGGTGGACAGGAGCAGGGACTAGGCAGGAGTGAGGAGGCTGTGGCAGGTGTTCAGGTGAGCGATGACGATGCCTGAACCACGGCAGCATTTGTAGGGGTTGGAGAGGAGGGGTCAGATTGGATAACTGTTTAGGGGTTAAAATCAATAGGGCTTGACCATGAGGTGGATGTGGGTGGGAGGGGAGAGAGATCTCTGCTGTCTCTCTGAGATTCTGCCTTGGGGAGCCAGGTGGATGAAGGACAGATAACTTACAAGTTCTGGGGGGAAAAAGGGGCTTATAGGATGGCCGTGCTGATATATTTGAGTCCAGAACTGAGTTCTGTAGTGGCCAAAGCTCAAGTCAGACAAGGGAGCCCATCCACCTCCAGCTGGTGCTGGAGGTCATGGGAGGGGTGTTGGCACGTGGGAGGATAGTACACACCAGGCAGGGAGACACAAGGGCCCTAGGCCAACTCTGAGGCACACCAACATGAAGGGACTGGCTGGGAAAAGGAGGCTGCAGCAAAGAATGAGAAGCAGTGATCTGAGAAGCCAGAAGCAGCCCAGGAGAGTGTTATGTCTCAGAAGCCAAGGGAGAGAGTGTTCCAGAAAGCAGGCAGGGTCAACCACATCAAGAAGACAAGATATGGCCTGAAAGGTGTCCTCTGGACTTTGAAAGTTGATGATACGCAGTCAGTGGAGTAGGGGGGTGGAAGGCAGCCATGGTCGGGGGTAGGCTGATGAGGAAATGGGAGTAAGGAAATGGGGTGGGCAAGTAGACAACTTCCTCAGAAAGTCTGGGCTTTGAGAGAGAAAAGAGGAATGACAGTCTCTCCAGAGGGATGGGATTTGAGATGAAGGAGACTTGAAGGCATTTAAATTCTGATGGAAGGTGCCCAGGACAGAGGGAAAGGGCAAGGTGTCAGCAAAAGAGAGGACCAGGGTTGGGCCTGGATGCTCAGGTGGAAGGCAGGGATGGACTCCAGAACCCCAGGGCAGCTCCCAGACCTGGAGATAAAGATCAAAGGCATGTGGTTTATTTGTGAGGTGCAAGGACACCAGCAGGGGAGTGGGAAGGTGACCCAGGAAGGGAAGGCAGCCAGTATGAGGTTATTATTAAGTCGGCTACCACAGTGAGTGAGTGAAGCCTAATCCTGCAGCAAACTCTTGGAAAATGGGGTAAATACACATTTTGGAATTCTCCTGGCTGAGGGCAAGGGAGGTGGGGTATTTATATCCCAACACCAGCAGATGTTGGTTAAGGGCCATCCCTTGAATGTGTTGCATGGGCTGTGTGTTAATTCCCAGGCACTCCTGGCCCACAGTGAATGTGGGCAAAGTGGGTCCCAGCAGCCTGACAGCATCTCTCTGACAAAGATGCAGTACTGCTGCTGGGAGTCCTGCTGGTGGGCACAAAAATGATAAGAGCACCCAAGGGGATATGGTCGGAGTTCTGGCAGTGCCTGCTATGTGAACATCGGAGCCTCTTTACAATCTAGGTCCTCTGCCATGCTCTGCAACCACTCTCGTTCCACAGGGACTTGTTGATAAAAACATTTTTTAAATGAAAATTTCCAGACAACAAAACAAAGCACTTGCTAATGCAGAGGAGCTCAAAACAGGTACGGAGGCAGTTGATGTGGGTTCAGTCCTGGCTTTGCCAGTTACTAACTGTGTAGCCTTTGTTGAAGTCTCTCTTAGCCTCGATATCATCATATACAATGCTTAGCTCTCAGAGCTGTAAGGAAGATGTAGGGATGAAAAATACACCAAATGCCCTTGCTGTGGACAGCAGTGTTGTGGCAAGCCCAGCACTGCGCTCCCTTTTCTGACTACGGCACCTCCATTCTCCTTGGGAGACCACCTCCCCCCCACCAGCCCATGTGGTGGGGTGGGATGGATCCCAGTGCCAGCTCTAGGGTGGGCAGTGACCCAGGTCACTGATTTGTTCTGGGGGGAGAGGGAGTCAGGGATGGAGCACAGAACCAAAGCCACCTGCCTCTCCCACTCTCCTGGAATTTTGGGCCTTGCTGAATCGGTGCTGCATACACCTGGAATTGTTGGGGGTCATCTTTGTCCCCGTGTGGAGAAAATCCATCTGGTCCCAGGTTGTGACTCATCCTAGGGTTCAGGCTCACCCTGTGACAACCGACATGGTCACCCACCCCCATGTGAGTGTGTGTATGTATCTCGGGTTGCTCTGCCGCTGGGGAGCCATACACACTCGTACGCACCACAAGATAAACAAGTGCCTGCAGCTTCTTGGCTGGCGCCCAGGCCGGGGGTGGAATAAACAATCCCAGTGACTTTCTGAAAAGCAAGCGTGTGTGGCAACAGGCACCATGGAGACAAGCAGACTGTACCAGAGCAGAGACAGCAGCCACCCCCCAAAGCCACCCCTGCACACACACACACACACACACACACACACACAAAATATGTATCTTGCCCTCTTTCCCCCTCTCTTTCACGTTCATATCTCCTCCATAAAACACAATCCCCTTCCCACACCCAGGCGGCTACTCCCACTCTAGCTTTGTTTGAGGCTAAAACTTTTGAGAAGGTCTGAGATTCCCAACACAGCAGCATCCACAGTTCCTCAACTCTTTGCCTGGATACTGGCCCTGGTCTAGGCCATATTTCAGCAAATTGAAGCCACTAGAGGTGTGTGCTGTGTGTGTGTGCATGTGTGGGGGTGTGTGTGTGTGTATAGGTGGTGGAGGGCAGGCAGTGCCATACAAACCCAACTTTCTGTAAAGCTCTTGTGTTTGCTTCAGGGGTGCACACACCACACACACGCACACGCTCCTTCAAGAAATACTTACCTATAGCTGGCTATGAAGATTGAACGAAATTTTAAAAAAATTTATTTAAAAATAAAAATAACAAATACCCAGACCCCACACACCTGCACCCTCTGAATATAGACACTCGGATCCACACCCATTCTCCTGTGTGCCATGTATAACCCAGGACTCCCCAGATGATGACAATGATGGTAGTATACCACTTACTGTACATACGTGTTTTACAGTCTTCACCTCACTCTATTTAATCCTAAAGAAAACCATGTGAGACAATACAATTATTCCCATTTCATAGGTGAGGAAACTAAAAAGTTCAGAGACGTTAAGTAACTTGCCAGGGTTGCACAATTAGAAAGTAACAAAGTTGGGAGTCAAACTCTAGCCCGGCTCAGACATACATACAACAACCTCATACATGTGCACATGCTACACACACACACACACACACGCACACACACGAGGAAACCCGACCTTCTCAGTCAGCCCAGATAACTGATGCACATCGGGTCACCTTCCCCACCCTGAGCTCCTCATAGGCACTGCCCCCAGGCCCTCACAGTGCTGCACTGGTGGTCACGAGAGCCCTGGCCTGGGCACATATGCACACAGCCTGCTGCTCACACAGGCCCCCTCCCCACTCGCTGCACCCCTTCACCCCCAGCAGCTGCAGCCCGACCTGGATGAGGGAGGCTCCAGGATTTGGATGATGACTCAGGCTGAATCACGGCCCAGCTGCTCCTTGGCAGCCCTCTCTCCCATACTGCCCAAGAGCCTTTTTTTCTTTTTCTTTTTGGAGACAGGGTCTTGCTTTGCCTACGATGGAGTGCAGTGTCATGATCACAGCTCACTGCAGCTTCCAATACCTGAGCCCAAGCAATCCTCCCACCTCAGTTTCCCAAGTAGCTGGGACTACAGGTGTGAGCAATTGCACCCAGCTAATTTTTAGTATTTTTGGTAGACAGGGTCTTGCTATGTTGCCCAGGCTGATTTCGAACTCCTGGGCTCAAGTTATCCCAGAGAGCTTATTTGGAAAGCAAAGTTGAACCTTAGGGCAGGGGACAATGAGTTGGGGGTGGACAATAAGGGATGGAGCACTTGAGAGGGAGAAATTGGGCACAAGAGGACCTCTGTGCCCTCCTCCACTCCCTGATATCCTGCAGGTGTTCCCAGGAAGCCCCCACCCATGTCCCTCATTCTGCCAGGGAAAGGAGTCCTTCCTGGACACTGGCCAGGGGCTCCCTCTCTAATCTCAGGGCTGATTTTGGCTCCCCTGCCCTACCTCTTGGCCCTAACAATGACAACAACAATCAACAATATTAACTATTCTAACTGATCACTCCCAATTTACAGCACTCTATAATTTACAAAGCACTTTCTCATCAGTATTGCATGTAATTCTCCTACTAGTCCTATGGGGAGTCCTCATTTTGGGACTCAGGAAACCAATGCTCAGAGAGGTTATGTGAACTTCCGCTGCCACAGTTGGTGGCGTGACGGAGTCAGGAAGCAGGCCTGGTCCAATCTGTGGAAGTAAGCACTAGGGCCAGAAGTTAAGCTGCAGTTGCGTGTGGTGGGCGCACAGTAGGAGGTAGGTGGGGGGACTGCAGGGGCATGGTAGGGCGCATGGTAGAGGGCATGGTGGATGCATGGCCAGTGGCTTGCTGTGTGGCAGGTTTGTTGCAAACTTTTTCCCTCCATCCTTCTGTAAGTAAATAATTACAGAATGATTTATGCTTTCAAGCTTTCTTTTCAGTGTGTCAGGCCGATATCCTAAGTCTCTCAACCCCACAGCATGGAGCTGCCACTGAGAGGGTACCTGGGCTGCAAGACTTTTGCTTCTTGAAACCTCCATTTCTTCATCTGAAAAAAATGGGTCCAGGCTTCAGGCAGGATAGGCTATTGAGAGGTGCGAGTGAAATCATGATCATGGTGCCCTTGAGGAGCCAGGGAGGACTTCCCAAAGGCTGCTGCTTGTCACATTTTGTTTTCTCTTTAAAAAAAAAACACCATGGGTGCTGGGCAGAGGGAGGGGTGGGCTTCTGGGAGCCTGGGGGTGGTGCTAACAGGGGAGTGGGTGACAGCTCTTCCTTCCCCTGCCTGGGCTCGGCCTGGCCTTCCCCCACCCTCAGCCCAGAGCCCGTTTCTAGGCAACAGGATGGATGCAGGGATGGTTTGAAGGGGAGAGAGCTATAAATAGGGAAGGGAGAAAACAAAAATAAAGTTCCAGAGAAAGCTGTGGAGCTGCATTACTGGGGGTGGGGGTGGGGAGACCGACGAACAGTGGGGACGGGGGACCCTCCCCAGCCCTCCATCAGTGGGAGAGGGCAGTTTTCAGGTTAGCCGCCCAGCAAGGGTCCTCAGGGTGCTGACATGGGTGGGAAGACAGTCTCTATGTGCACAGCAAAGCAGGATGGGGGTGAGGAGGAGAAATCACTTCCAGTTAGAGGACTAAGGAAAGCTCAGAAGAGGGAGGGTTGCAGCAGGCAGAGGTGACGGCTGCTGTCTGGATGGAGGAGGAGGCCGGCAGACAAAGGGAAATCATGGGCCAGGTGAGGTGGGGTTGAATCCACAGATCTCAGGAGATCTGGGATCAGCCTCATGACCACACTGCTGGGGACACACAGACACACAGTGAGGTGGGCTTTTCCTCCACCCGTGACACTTGCCACCCCCCAGGTCTTCCCATACCACCCTCTTCTCCACTAGGTTTCAGCTCCAACCTCCCCTCCTCAGACAACTGACCTGGTCGCCTTATTTTAAGGTTGCTCACCACCTCCTCTTCATCACATTCTCTCACACTGCTCTGCTTTGTTCTTCGTAAAACTCAAGATTACCTCGTTCCATGTATTTCTTGGCCATTTTGTGATCACTAGGTGAGCTCTAGTTGGAGCAGTGACCTGAGGGCTGTTCCCTGCAGCCCCTCCTTCATCTAAGGACAGAGCAGCTGTGCCACGCACACTGTTGGACTAAACGAACCCACAACACTTGTGGGCAACATGTGTACATGCGTGAACACTGATGCAGACGGAGCACACTTCATGCCCATACCACCTTTGTAAGTGTGCACACACAGCTCAAACCCACCCACGTGCATAGCCTCACTCCCTGGCTCCATGAAATTGCACAAGTGTCCGTAATCTCCACGCTGCTACCTCCACATTTTCCTGTTGCTCGTGTCTTTTGTTTATCTCCCCTCAGAGGCAAAGCAGTCCCCTTTTGGAAATTCCAAAGGAGTTGAGCTTTGGAGACAGGCTTGGGGCCGAATGTGGCCTTTGCCACTTCCCAGCAACGGTGATGGTGGGCAGGGTAACTGCCTCTCCAGCCTTCATTCCTTCATCCATAAATTGGGGGTAAAAAACAAGAAAGACTTGAGGGCAGTTTCCAGTGAAATTACTGGAGATAAGCGTTTCATGGTGGGATGTACTGGGCACTTCGGAAATGGCTTGGTCCCTGTCACAAGGGAGAGCCAATGAGATGTGGGGGCTCTCACATGCACACGGTCAAGGCTTCTGACACAAGGCTGGTATCTTGGCTGACACTTCTAGCCTGTGCCTGGAATGCATTGACCCTGGCGGATAAGAACACTGGTCTCTGAGCAGAACCATTCTCAGTGGGACCAGATGTGAGGCTTGGCACCCAGGAAGCAGGAATGAATCTCCCCACAAGCCAGATGGCAAACCTGGTTTTTGGTGTTTAAAAATGGGGGTCAGGTGCTGGTAGCTGGATTGGAGGAGGCAAACTCAGTCTTTAGAGGCCAGGCAGTGCATGAAAATGAGTGAAGTGGATGGGTGTGATACAAAAGGAGGGGACGGACCGTGGCCAAGCGGAAAAGGTGTGTCCAGCCTAAAGGCATTCAAATTTCACAATTCTAAAACCTCGTGCTCACAAATCAAACATATCTACAGGCCAAATTCAGCCTGAGGGCCACGAGTTTGCAATCCCCACGGATTGTGGTTGTGAGAAGCATCTTAATTCAACCAAAAGGGATCTGGAGCTCGTGACATCCTCACGTAAGTGACTCAGAGAATCCAAGACCACCGGTTTGTTCCCCGCGCCCCCCCACCACGCCCGCACCACGTCTGCCAGCTGCCTCCTACTTCAGGAAATAAAGGTCCCTACCCTGCGGGCCAAGGTGACCTGAGCAGAACGGTCTCCCGCAGCGTTCAAGGCCTTCATCCCAGCTTGGCACCACTTCTCGCCTCCAACAACTTAGGGAAAGAGGCGCTAACACTCGGGGGCTAACTGAATAGAGCAAACTTCTTCCAGCTAGGGGCTGGAGGGCGACGCAGTCTTGCGGCACAGAATTGAGGTCGTACCGAGGTTTAGAATAGGGTAGGGTCTTGCGCAGGCGAGTTTGGGGGCCTCTGCGGTACAGCCACACCAAGATCCCGTCCGGGTGGGGGCGGGGCCTCTGCGGGACGGGGCGGGGCCTCGGTGCAAGCGCGGAAATAAGGCCTCTGCGGCAAGAGGGCAGGGGCGGGGCCTCGAGCAGGGAGTGCCTGTGCCAATAAAGGCAGCACATGGGGGGGCGGTGCCTCAGCGCGGAGCCAGCAGTATCTCCGCCTCCATCTGTCTCACTCTGAGGCGGTGTTGGGGGCCCCCTAGTGCTGATCCTGATCCGCTCAAGGCTCCCAGGCGGCATCCCAGACCTTTGCGGGCCCTCGCCCACCTCAAACTTTTGGCCTCAAACATTCCGGCGACTTCGTGGGGGTGGGAGGGTGGAGCACCGGAGACCAGGGCTCTGCTGGCTCCAGGGGCAGTTGCCCATTTCCCCTCCCCTTAGACAGGTTTTTCTGCGTTGGGTAGGTATGCGCGGGGCTTTGTGCGTGTTCACGTTCTGGAGTGGGAGAGGTCTTTCAGCGCTCGAATGGGAGCGCGCTGGTCTGCACATGTTGGCCAGCGTGCGTGCACGCGTGTTTGCACGCTTGCGCGGCCAAAGTGCGCACACTCGGGTTCGCGCACTTGGACCCACTGACAGGCACGCGGGGTCCGCACGTGAGTGGGCATCGGCGCGCCTGCGCTGCCTGTGCGGCCAGATGTGAGCCCTTCCGCCCCAACACTGCGGCGTCATGGGGCTTCCCTAGATCCTGCACTCCCAGCTGGCACTTTAGGGACTAGCAGGCGGCGCCCGAGGCCACCTTCCCGCCTCCCAGCCAACTGCGTGTCCCAGCCCCGGGGGCACCCTCCCCGACCTGCCATCCGGGGGACAGAGTAGCAGATGGAGACACGAAGGCAGAGGTGGCCAGTCTTGTACCTCGGCTGTGTGTGCCAGACCCCGAAGAGCGCAGAGGGGCAGACTGGGACCTGGAACACCCGCTGCCACGTGCCGCCCCTACCCGGCGCCCAGCCCAGCCCTGCCCGTGCGGCGCCGGCTACAGACAGATTAGCTTTATTCATGGACTCGCGGGGGGCGGCCGGGCCCACCCGCCCGGGACACGCTCACACGGGGGGATGGGGACTCTCCATGCCACAATCACAACACACGACGCCCGCGTTCGGACCGGGCCGGCTGGGGGCGCTGGGAGGGGGGACATGGCACAGCCTGGCTCCTGGTTGTGGTTAAAAAAAAATGTTCTCGGGGTTAATGGGAGTGGGGCGGGGTGCTCTGAGGCTGCCCGGGGGCCCCTTGGAGAGCCACTGTCGGGGATCGGGGAGGAGCCGTCGCTTCGGATCTTCGTTTAAAAACACATAGAACATGCTACATCCGCGCAGACGCTGGACGGGAGGAGGCAACACTGCAGGGGCGAGGCTCCCAGCCGCGGCCGCAACCCCGGCCCTGTCCACGCCCTAGGGTTGGACGTGGGCGGGTAGGACAGACAGATGGACAGACACTAACACAGGCTCCGAGGAGGTTGCCTCAGAGCAGAAGGAAGATCTCGTGATTGGGGAGAAGGAGTCAAAGGACAGCCCTGGCTCTAGGGGGCGGGGCAGGGACAGGGACAGAATTGTGCTGCTGGTGGGGGCTGTCCTGGGCCCCTACGCCTCTGGCTCATACTCCTGATATTCCTCCTGCATCACAGGGATGGGGGTGAAGTAGAGAAGAGCAAAAGGGAGGAGTTGGAGACCAAATGGCCAAGCCCTGGCCCAATAACCCTCTCCCTCAAGGAAGAATAGTACCTTCCCCTTTTCCTGGGCAGGGGAGGAGCCTGGAAGTTGGGGACAGCAGAGAATTCCTGGGCAGGGGTTCCTGGGGCCCAGCTCTAGACCCTATCTGCCCTCTTCTCCCTGATCCCACCTCCTGGGGCCTGGGTTCTAGAAGAAGGGTGTCAAGCTCCCTGGCCCAACCATCTCATGCCAGGGATGTCCCACCCCAGCTAGGGATGGCAGCAATCATCCTGGATTCCCAAAGTCCCGCCCAGCCCTGCTGCCCCCTCACCTGGGGTGGATCCTCGTAACTCTCCCCTTCTGGCTCCATCAGGGGCTCAATCAGCGGTTCCTCAGCGGCTTCCTGGGCCACTTCCTCTGGCTGTGGGCAGAGAAGGGCAGGGCTGGTGAGGACAGCCAGGATGCCCCCCAAATTCCCACACTGGGAAGCTCTGGGCTGGTTGGAGTGGGGAAGGCTAGGGTGGGTTGGCAGAGCAAGGATAATTTCTAATTCGGCTGTTTATTTGGAATGCCTTGGAAGTGGGAGGGAGGTTAAGGGGGAATTCCCCTGAATCACAGTTGAAGTGACAGTGTGGAGTGGGAGCTGGCTCTCCACAGTGCTCCCCCCATGCATGGCGGCCTCTGCACTTCCACCATTTGGATACTCAGTCACCAGCTTATGCCTCATCCTTTGTGTCAGGCTCTGTGCTGGGCATCGGGACCGCAGAGATAACCGTGGGGGTTCCCCTGGGCTGAAGGGAGCTGGAGGCTCAGGGACAGGACTGGGCAGGGGCTCTGAGCCATTCCCCGCTACCTTCCACTCATCCCTCCCCCAGGCCCTGTGTGGCCTCATTTCTTCAGCTGTTGCTATTTTAAGATAAGCTGGAAGCCACAGCTCGTGGTGTTGCTTGGATGTGTGAGCTAAGACTCTCCCCTCCCCACCGCGTCTGCTGCCCAGACAGGCGCAGACCAGCGGGCATGCATGTGGGTGGGTGGCCAGACACATGGCCAGACACCTGCAGGCGACCACATGTATGTGAACAAACACGGGACTGAGCTGGCTGCACACACAAGCACACGCGATAGCCTGGGATCCATGTACAACCTGTGCAGGGCCTCCTGTGGGCTGGCACACACCTGGGATCCAGGAGCAACGGTGCCGAGGAAAGACTGCCCTGACCACATCTGCACCCTGGGTGTCCCAGTCCCATCCAGGCAGTGTCAGCTCCTTCACATTACCTGTCTAGGTGGGCCCTGTGGGCACATGAGTTTCCAGCTCCTGACCTGGCTCATTTCCCCACTGCACAGATGGGTATGCCAAGGCCTAGGAGGTGGGGAAATGTGATTTTGCCCCCAAGTCACCCAGCTATGACCAGAACCCAGGGATGGAATGTAGTGTTTAAAATGCCAGCTTGATAACTGCGCACTGTGGCACATGCCTGTAGTCCCAGCTACTTGGGAAGCTGAGGCAGGAGAATAGCTTGAACCCGGGAGGCGGAGGTTGTAGTGAGCCAAGATCGCACACTCCAGCCTAGGTAACAGAGTGAGAATCCATCTCAAAAAAAAAAAAAAAAAAAAAAAAAAAAAAAAAAAAAAAAGGCCAGCTTGAGCGCATTGTTTGGAAACAACCCAAATGTCCAACATGAGAAGAATAGATGTGTGCCTTGTGAGCTAATGACACAATGGAATACTACACAACAAAAATGAAGAACAACAATGCATACAAGAGCAGGGCTGAGTCTCACAAGCTTCCTGATGAATAGAGGAAGCCAGATACAGAATAGAAGAGCGTGGACTTCATGATAACATTTTTTTTTTTTTTTTTTTTTTTTTGAGACAGAGTCTTGCTCTGCGGCCCAGGCTGGTGTGCAGTGGTGCAATCTCTGCTCACCGCAACCTCCGCCTCCTGGGTTCAAGCGATTCTCCTGCCTCAGCCTCCCAAGTAGCTGGGATTACAGGCATGTGCCACCATGTCCGGCTAATTTTTGTATTTTTAGTAGAGATGGGGTTTCGCCATGTTGGCCAGGCTATTCTCAAACTCGTGACCTCAGGTGATCTTCCCACCTTGGCCTCCCAAAGTGCTGGGATTACAGGCATAAGCCACTGCGCCCAGCCTCATGATAACATTTACAATAAGTCAAAAAACACCCAACTAATTTTGTGCTGATAGAAGCCAGGAAGCAAGGCCAGGAAGAGTGGCTCATGCCTGTTACCACTCCCAGCATTTTGGGAAGCCGAGGTGGGCAGATCACTTGAGGTCAGGAGTTTGAGACTAGCCTGGCCAACATGGTGAAACCCCGTCTCTACTGAAAATATAAACATTAGCCAGGCATGGTGGTGCATGCTTGTAGTCTCAGTTACTCAGGAGGCTGAGGCAGGAGCATCACTTGAACCCAGGAGGTGGAGGTTTCAGTGAGCTGAGATTGTGCCACTGCACTCCAGCCTGGGCAACAGAGTGAGACTCCATCTAAAAAAAAAAAGTCAGAAAGCAGTTCCCCTTGGAGGGGGATAGGCAGGGCCAGGACTAATGGGAGGTGGGTGAGGCTCCTGGAGTGCAGACGTCAGGGAGGCCTGGCCTCCCTCTCCTGGTCGTGCAAGTGAGACTCCATGAGCGAGTGCCCCAGACACCTCTTTTGTCTCTCCCTAGTCCTGGCCCTGGGGATAGGAAATGGAAGGGGTCACAAGGTGGGGTCCTGGGGGATAATGTTCTGTCTCGAGCTGGCTGCTGGTTACAAGGGGAATTCCCTTTGTGAATATTTCATGGAGCTGCCAGTTTTCTGCATGTACATTGTACTTCAATAAAAAGTTGACTTAAAAAAAATCCCATAGCCTGTAATCCCAGATACTTGGAGGGCTGAGGCAGGAGGATTGCTCGAGCCCAGGAGTTCAAGATCAGCCTGGGCAACATAGCAGGACCCCATCTCAGAAAACAAACAAACAACCCCAGCCTGGCCACCTGGTAGCTACCTGGCATCAGGCAAGTGATTTTGCTTCTAATCTCAGCAGTGTTGCACGGGAAACGAGGCTGGTGAGGATTCCATGGTGATGGATGGAAAGCAAGCTTGAAGCAGAGAGTCTCAGAAATGCAGACCCAGGGTCTGCATGAGTCCCCCCATACTGCTGGTGCCCAAGGAGCTGTTGTCTGGGTTATAACTCTACGATCTTGGGCTCCCTTGGGAGGGTAGACTTGAGGCGTCAACAAGCACCAGTAGGTGAAAGGTGACCAGACAGAAATGATTCTGTTCAACCACCCACATCACAAACAGCCTTGGGGCTGACAGAGAGGCTGCACCTGCCTCTCTTTTGCACCCCAGCTCACAGCACTAGGACTGGCCCTGTGCCATCACCAAGCAACTCCAGTGACATGGCCTGAGCTTATCCTCCTGACCACCTTATGAGGGAGGCAGGCAGGAACTGGGGTCTTGGGCAAGTGACTTCACTTCTCTAAACCTCAGTGTCTTCATCTGTAAAATGGGATGGTTATGGTGCCATATAGGTACATTGTGAAGAGTCAATGAGTTAGTTCATGTAAAACATCTAGGACAGTGCCTGTTCGTGAAAGAGATCAATGAATGGGAGTGATTATGGTAACATGATTATAAGAAATGGGAAGTCATGGCTGGGCGCAGTGGCTCACGCCGGTAATCCCAGCACTTTGGGAGGCCGAGGCAGGTGGATCACCTGAGGTCAGGAGTTCGAGACCAGCCTGGCCAACATGGTGAAACCCCGTCTCTACTAAAAACACAAAAAATTAGCCGGGCGTAGTAGCAGGTGCCTGTAATCCCAGCAACTTGGGAAGCTGAGGCAGGAGAATCTCTAGAATCCAGGAGGCAGAGGTTGTGCCATTGCACTCCAGCCTGGGCAACAAGAGCAAAATTCCATCTCAAAAATAAATAAATAAATAAATAAAAATAAAAAAGAGACAGGGCTTGAACTAGAACTTCTGAGTCAAGACCCTGACTTCCAACAGTGGAAGGAACCAACTATGCAAAATGACAGGAGTGGAGGGTAGCATGGGGTCTCCCACAGCCTGGTGGATGCACTCATGCTGAACGTACACTGGTCACCCAAACCAAACGCTGCAGAAGGAGCCCCCATCCCCATGGAGGCAGGGTCTGCACATGTCTGTGGACAGACCCAGAGCATCCACAGCTAATGCCTGCACACACATGTCATGGGGGTCCACTTCCAGGCACACCTGTGGTCACAGGATCCCCTGCAGGCAGACACAGACTGCTTGCGTGATCACGTGGCCACAGTCTCTTGCGGGGCACTCACAGTATGCAAACCCAGCTCTTTATATCCATGGTTCTCATAGTACACTCCCTGGAACTGCAGCATCAACATCACCTGGGTACTTGTTAGAAATGCAAATCCTCCAGCCCCCACCTCAGACCTACTGAATCAGAAATTGTAAGGATGGGGCCAATGATCTGTATTTTAACCCAGCCTCTTGGTGATTGATACACACTCAAGCTTTGAGAATATCTAATCTATATTATCTCCAATCTGCATAAGAGTCCTATTGTGTTCACTCACATTTTACAAGCCAACTATTGGGTTCAGAGACATGGTGGGACCTGCCCAGGGTCACGCAGCCGGGAAGTAGCGGAGTTAGGATTCAAACCCAGCTGAGGTTAGGGGTAGGTGGGTTCAGAGCTCACAACTCTTAATCCCCTTTTATCAGGGAGTCCTAGTAGGGGGATCTGTCTCCATGCACACATGAGTGGCCCCCAGGAAACACAACTGCACAGATCACATCCACCCCAGCACAGCTTCCACCTGCTCCAACCTGCCTCAGGGTCTTGGTACTTGCTGTTCCTATGGCCTGAAATTCGCTTGCCACACATCTCAAGGCTGCCTCTCTCATCCTCTCATCCTTTGGGTGTCAGCTCAAATGGTTCTTCCTCAGAGAAGCCTTCCCAGCTAAAATAGCCCTCTCACCCCTTGCCTGTCTGTCCCATTGCCCTCTCTGTCTTTTCTCTGTAGCACTTATCCCCGTGGAAAGCATCCTGCCTGCTGGCTTGCGTTTTACTATCTTCTCCCACTACAATGGCAGCTGCAGGAACGTAGGAACCTATTCACTGCAGCAGCCTCTACAACAATTCCTCTCTGGCATGGATATTTGTTGAATAAAAAGAAATGAATGAACACTCATTGACACATGCAGATGTGGCCAGTAGTCATCTGGGTCACGCTGGCAAGCAGGATACACGCAGACAGCCAGGTCTGGGGGTCCCCATCACTGGGAGCATCACACATCACACCCATGCACGCCTTTATTCAGATGCATTCTGAGCTGAGTCTAGCACGGCCCTGCAGGATGGCAGGCAAAGTAGCTTGTGTTCCATGCTGGTGGCAGGACTGTGGGGGCGGGGATGGTGACAGGTTTATTTGTGTGCCTGGTGTGTGTGTGTGTGTGCGCGCGCGCACATGTGTGGGTCAGGAGGATCGCTTACCTTCAGATCAGTGGGGAATTCCTCCCTCTTCACCAGGCCTGTGGCTGCTGCGATGTTCCCTGCCCCAGAGAACACAGCTCCTCCCAGATGTGAGGCCTGTTCCTTGGTTTTTTCAGCCACTGGAGCAGGGAGGGGGTTGAGGAAGGGGTTTGGGAGCAAGGGGGAACCATCGATGCCCCACTTTGTATCCCGGGACCTGCCCTTCCCACAGCGCATTCCCGCAGAAGCCTTGGGGGTCTCCCCCGCCCCTGCCCTCTGGTTCCCGGCCAGATCACCGGCCTAAGTGAGAGAAGGGGCTGGTGCCAGGGCTGGGCTGGTACCTGAAGCCACACCTTGTACCACACCTTCTCGGGTCTTGCTTCCTGCAGGGAGAAAAAGCGACACATTTAAGGGCTCTGTGCTGAGGGAACAGAAACTCCAGCACAGCATGGTGATGACAAAGTGGGCATCCCGTCACTGCCTCCTTGGATCCCCACATCCTACAATCTGCACCCCCATGTTAACCCCCCCCTTATTACTGCACTGGGCCCCCACAGCTCTGTCTGCAGGAGTTGCAGTTCTCTCTTGCCTGACGCGATACCCCACCCCTCTAGTGGATGCTGGCTGAGGGCCGGTGCTGTGTAAGGTCCTCTGCCTGCCCCGTTGCACTTCACTTTTCCCCAGCCCTGGGAGGCGGGTGCTGTTATTACCCCTGTTTCACAGATGGAAGCTCAGTGTGGGTTCCGCCACTAGGAAGTGGCTGAACTGACATTCAAGTTCCGGCCTTTCTGACCCTAAAACTTCAGCTACCAACCACTCTAACAGCATGTAGCCCAGGATGGGAGGCAGGTGGGGGGTGGGAGTAGGGGTGGAGCTGGGAGGCGACAAAGCTATATATTTGAAAGTTTCCCCTCGTGCCCAATGCACCACTGCCCACAGCCCACTGCCCCATTCCATTTCCTTTAAAGATTCTCTTCTAACAGGGGTGCAAACCCCTTCTTCTGGCCAAAGTAGGGGGTGTCAGGCTCAGGGTGGGTCTGAAGGTGATGTGCAGACTGTGACTGGCACCCATGGCATTGGCTGGGCCTTCCTAGGAGGGTAGCGACTTAGTCACATCAAAATGGCTGGGGGCTGCTGGGAAGGCCAGAGGGCCTGATCTGGGCTGGAGGATGAGAGCCGGAAACGGGGCGGGGAGTATCCTGTCTGACAATGTGGCAACACAGACAACAGTGATGGAGCCAGAGCTGGGTGTCTAGGCAGGCTGAGCCTGGCAGGGGGTTGGGGTGAGAGGCTGGCGTGGGAAGACAGGGTTCTCAGGGTGACGGCCAACCAGCACCCAGAAACAGGAGGGGCAGGCTGCATGCTCCCCTTTCACTCCTCCCACAAAACATCAGTTTCCACCTACTCTGTGCCAGGCCCTGGACCAATCTCTCACCGTCTGAAGTGGGTAAGAGAACAGATTCAGTTCCTGGACCTCAAGTAGTGGGGAGAGGACTTCCAGCCTCCAAGGACTGTGTGAGGAGGGAAGGAACACTGCCTGGGCCTTGAGAAATGGGGAGCAGATAGACATCAGAAAGGAAATTGCAGAGGGTATCCCAGGCCCAGGGACCCACTTAGACAAGGCAGAGCAATGTGCTTTCAGGACAGTCCATGTGCCAGGAGCCATGGGTGTGGTGGGAAATGTAAACTGAGGCAGGACCGTGAAGGGCATTGAATGCCAGGGTACAGGGAGCCGAGGCTTTAACTTGTAGGAACTGGGGTACATCACGGGCTCCCAGGCAGAGGGAGGAACAGGAAGTGCCAATCTAAGGGGAAGAGCAGTATGGCTTGGAGGGGCTGAGTCTATTTTCAGAGAGACAATGTCAGGGAGCCAGAGGCCAGCAGGAATGAAAGACCTTGGGGAGGAGGCAGGAGGGAGGCCAGAGCTGGTATCAAGCAGACATGCAATTTAGCCTTCTCCCGGTCTCCATTGCCACCGCCCTCGTCCCTGCCACCCTCATCCTGTGGCTTTACCATCTCCCATCAGACCTCTCTGCAGTTGTTCTGTCCCCAGAGGCCCAAGCGACCTTTCTAAACTAATCACATCATGGCAGTCCCTTGCTTACAATCTCTCGTGGCCATGATAACAACGTTTTGCCCTGGCCTGCAAAGGGCCCTCGTGAACTGTCTCCTGCCCATCACTCTGACCTCACCTCCTACCACTACTTCCTGCCTTGCCCCCAGCTCACCCCAGGGCCTTTGCACCTGGCTTTTCTGCAGCCCTGCCCCCTCTTATTACTCAGGGATGAGGCATTCTCTTCGGGGAGCCACTGGATGTCAACTTGCACTACTGAAATGCTCTGTATCACCATCAGGAGAGCAGGAACCATTCTTTCCTGTTCATTGTGAAACCCCAGCATTCGCAGGAGGCCTGGCACATAATAAGTTGACACAAAATATTTTTCAAATGGCCACAATCCAAATATGCTACTACCCTGGGCAAGTTATCCAACCCTGGCCTTTCTCCTGATACCAGCCGGTGGTTACAAGGAAAGCGGCCAGGGAGGAGAGATGGCAATGGTAAGACCACAGGAGTGGTGATGCAGGCAGACCTGGAACACAACTCAACTCGGCCTTGGAGGTGCTGGAGGGAGGCGCCACAAGGGAAGGGGTGGGGCTTCCGACTCTATAAAGCTCGGTTCAAACCCCAGTTTCAGCATTTACCAGCTGGGTGACCTTGGGCAAGGTACTTAGACCTCTGGGAAGCCCAGTTTCCCTTATCTGTAGAATGGGCTGGAGCATTAAATGAGGAAATGGATGTTATGACATTTTACCCAGTACTTGGCATACAGCAAGTGTTCAACACCAGGTAACTAGTAATAATGGTAATAAGGATAAGAAAAAGGAGGTTCTCTGCTTTCATCACTGCACCCGTCCCTGGCCTTTCAGCTGGAGCTCCCCCTCATCAGCCCGCCCCGTGTCCCCATTTCCGGATACAGACCCAGGCTTCTATGGGCTGGCTATGTCCCCCGTGACCCCTGCTGACCCCGCCCCATCTGCTGACTCATATTCTCCTGCCCAGAACCCCCCTTCCTGGGACCGGCCCCAGCTCTACACTCTTGGGGGATCCCCAGCTCTGCAGCCCCAGAAACCCCGCCCCTCGCCCACCGACGTAGAGGACGCCCTCCTTGGTCTTCTCCGCCGCCTCGGTGACCCCCTGCTTGGTTTTCTCCGCGGCTGCCACAACGCCCTCCTTGGCCATGGACAGGCCCTTCATGAACACGTCCATCCTGGCGACCTGGGGAGGGCGATACACGGGCACCGGTGCTCTGGCCCCGCACCCTCACCCCAGCCCCTTCCGAGGGACGTGAGTCCCCTCCTCCTCCCGAGACCTCGGCGCCCTTCTGGACCCTGAGCCCCCTCCCGCTTTCCCCCATCCCACCCCACTCCCCAGTGCGAAGCCTCAGGGCCGCGGAAAGTCCTAGCGTCCTTGAAACCCGGGAATGCGGGAGGGGCCACTGCCTCTGTTATCCGGGCCCTGCAACCTGCAGCCCCGTGGAACCGGAGTGCTGGTTCGGCGCGAAGATCCAGGACCCGCCTGTACACGCACGGCAGAGTCACACGGTCATGCACACAAACATACACCACGGACAAGCTCACGTGCACACACAGGACACGCAGACGCTCCAACGCGCACGAACACCGCGACACACACGGGCGCAGACACACGTCCCCACAGCCGCCTGGGCAGCTGCAAACACCGGAGCTCCGGGGTGCACATACTCCGGGGTGCACACTAATGTGCATCCTTGGGACCCCCCTCCATTTTCCATCCCCTTCCCCAGCTCCCTCCTGCCGCCTCAGTCCCCTCTCCACCCTCATCCCGTTCCCCATCCCTGGTGCGCGGCCGCCTCACCTGGATGCGGGGCCGGGGCTGGGGATGGAACTGTGGCTGCGGCGGGTGGACGCGGGGGCTCCGCTAGGCCGGGCCGGGGTGGACTAGGGGCCGGAGTGGGGATAGGGCCGGGGTCAGGCGCTTGGGTCGCGGGTCCTAAGCAGGAGCGCAGCAGTGCCCGGGTCTCCGGTGCGTCGCCAGCCACCGCTAGTTCCTCCCGCCCTGCGAGCTCGCGCGCTCCGGCTCCGGCTCTGGCGCTGCGGCAGCTCTGAGCTCAGCACCCGCCTGGCGGCCGCGCCGCCCCCTCGGCCTGACTGACAGGGGGCGGGGAGGGTGACTGCGCGTAGCCGATGAGCCTCCCGGGGCGGGCCCGGGACGCGCCCCTGGGGGCCCCGGCCGTGAGACTCTCGTAGTGTGTTGGGAGGTGGAGGAGGGGGACAATGCGGCTTGCGAAGAGTGGGGAAGAAATCACGCGATTGGATTTGGAGTTCTGCTGGGCTCGAATCTCAGCTGTGCTTTTTATTAACCGTGGGACCTTGAGCTACTTGGCTCTCCTTTCTGAATGACAGTTTCCTCCTCTGTAAAACAGGAATGGTTAATTCAACGAATGTTTACTGAGCGCTTAGACAAGTGGTGCAGGTTCAAGGCTGGAGGCAGTGGAAAAGGAAAACAAGGTTCCTGGTCTGGGGAAGCTTACCATGGGGGTGTTTGTACGTGTGTGTGTTCGTGTGCTCAGCGGGGGAAGACAGGACAGAAAATAAACGGATCAACATCGAAAGCAACAAGGTCATTACAGCTTGTAATTTGTGAAGGTAACGGCAATGTAACACGGGGACTAGAGGAGGGGTGCTTGAGACAGGGTGGTCAGGGAAAGCCTCTACCAGCAGGTGAATTGTAGAGACTCCAGAGAGGCACCATGGCATCACAATGGGTGAGGACAAGATCCATAGAGAGTGCAAATGCAAACGCCCCAAAGCAGTGCTGTGCTGACAAAAGACAGCGCAGCTGGAGAGCCAGGATGGAGGGAGGTGGAGAACAAAACCACTTTTTTGTGTGTTTATGGTGGGGACTGTCAAAATGATCACAGAATACCAGGCACACAGTAGGCCCTCAGTTGGTGCTATGATAGAATTATGCCCAAGAAGCTGTAGTATCCCAGAGGAAAGGGACTCTGACAGCTTAGGGGAGTCAGGAAAGGACATAAAAAGAGGTGACATCTGAACTGTGGCCTGGCAGGAAGGGGAACACTTCATCTAGCAGGCTAGGGAGAAAGAGAATTTTTGGCTATGGGTACAGCATGGGCAAAGGCACTGTGGCCAGAAATGCAGGGTGTGTAAGTGACAGGTAATTAGGTAAGGGGGCCACCAGCAGCCAGACTGCAAAAAAAAAAAAAAAAAAAAAAAAAAAAAAAAAAAAAAAAAAAGAAAAGAAAAGAAAAAGAAAAGGAAAAAAACCCAACCAACTGAACAAACAAAAAACGTTCACAGGCCGCTGGTAGAACTGCAAATTGGCGCAGACATTTTGGAAGGCAATTTGGCAGTGTTTACCAAAAGCATAAATGCATGCGCCTTTGGAGCCAACAGCTCCCCTTCCAGGAATTGATCCCGTGTGACTCTAGTCATACATGCACACAAAGATATCTGTGCAAGGATTCACTGTAGCGTGTTTTTTTGTAGCCAAAAACTGAAAATGATCTAAATGATCAGCTGTACAGGACTGGCTAGTTAACTGTGGCATGTCCACCCAGTGCAGTGCCACACTATGGTTGGGAAAGATGAGCTAGACCCATGTGTGCTGACATGGGAGTGTGCCAAGATGTGGTGTTAAGTGGGAGAAGCAAGGTGCCAAACTGCAATGTGTGGAATGAGCCAATTTTGATACAAAGGGAATTATATTTTATGTATAAGTATTTATAATTTTCTATGCGTCAAATATATATTATATACTAACATATACATACTTATCACATACTATATACATTATACACAGACACTTTATATACAAACATACGCATATTTATGGCTAGATATACAATTCTTTTTTCTTTTTCTTTTTTTGAGATAGAATCTCCCTCTGTCACCCAGGCTAGAGTGCAGTGGTGCAATCTTGGGTCACTGCAACCTCCACCTCTAGGGTTCAAGCAATTCTCTTGCCTCAGCCTCCCAAGTAGCTGGGATTACAGGCATGTGCTACCACACCTGGCTAATTTTTGTATTTTTAGTAGAGACAGGTTTTCACCATATGGGTCAGGTTGGTCTCAAACTACTGACCTCAAGTGATCTGCCCTGCTAGGCCTCCCAAAGTGCTGGGATTATAGGCGTGAGCCACCTCACCTGGCCACACATCTGTAATAATTTCTGAAAAAACTGTTAAAGGGCGTTGCACCTAGGAAATGGGACTGAGAGGGTTCCGGGAAGGAAGTTTCACATTCCATTACCTTCCTTCCTGGTGCTGTTTGATTATTTTCCCTTGGATAGTATTTTACTTGTATTATTTTAAGAACTAGCAGCCGGGTGTGGTGGCTCAAGCCTGTAATCCCAGCACTTTGGGAGGCTGAGGCAGGCGGATCACGAGGTCAGGAGATCGAGACCATCCTGGCTAACACAGTGAAACCCCGTCTCTACTAAAGATACAAAAAATTAGCCGGGCGTGGTGGCCGGTGCCTGTAGTCCCAGCTACTCGGGAGGCTGAGGCAGGAGAATGGCGTGAACCCGGGAGGCAGAGCTTGCAATGAGCCGAGATTGTGTCACTGCACTCCAGCCTGGGCGACAGAGTGAGACTCCATCACAAAAAAAAAAAAAAAAAAAAAAAAGAACTAGCATGGAGGATACCTGTAATTATTTTTGGTCTGTCAGCATCAGAATTCCCCCTTCCCATGTTTAAAGGGGTCCCCCACCTTCTGAGGCAGAACCCACCTTCCCCTCTGAGAGATGACCATGCCAAATAATTGCTTTCTCAGTCTTCCTTGCAACCAGGACATGTGACTGACAGGTGCAGCTCCAGACTTGGGACCTGAAGCTAGTCCCAGGAAGCAGCAGGGAAGGAGGCGGGGGTGTGTTCTGGTGTGAAAAAGTGGTGGTGGCAGCTCCTGCCAAGGATCATTGGCAGCACTGACACTCACTGTGGGAGTGTCCAACACCAACAGGACAAGCTGCACTGTCCATGCCCAGCCATGGTGTTGGGATTCTTCATGGGTCTGCCTGGTAGTGGGATTTGGGGCATCATTTCAGGTTGTGTGGTCACCAATGTGGATTTTCTAGCTATCCTGGAGATTATTTGAGCTGTCCAGTATTTTTCTTTTTTTAAGAGATAAGGCTTCACTGCATCACCCAGGCTGGAGTACAGTGGCACAGTCAATCATAGCTTACTGCAGCCTCGAACTCCTGGTCTCAAGCGATTCTCCCATCTCAGCCCCTTCAGTAGATGAGACTACAGGTGCATGCCACCATGTCTGACTAATTTAACAAATATTTATTATGTGTTTGTGATTTACTTATTTTTTGTAGAGATGGGGTATTTGTTTGTGATTTACTTATTTATTTTTTGTAGAGATGGGGTCTCACTAGGTGGCCCAGGCTGGTCTTGAACTGCTGGCCTCAAACTGCTGGCCTCAAGTGATCCTCCCACCTCAGCCTCCCAAAGTGCTGGGATTACAGGTATGAACCATTGCACCTGGCCCATGAGCTGCCCAGTATTTAATAAACTCCTTATCTGCTTAAATCACCCAGAAGTGATTTCTGTGGCTTGGGATTAAGAACTCCTGATGCCAGAGTAGGAGATAAAGAAAGATGAAGGAGGATGGAGGAGCGGGGAAAGGAGGAAGGGAGAAAGAAGATGAAATGAAGTGTATCTGAACTTCAGATCACAGGAAACGGGAAGTCACTGAAGGATTTTAAGCACAAGAGACCTAATGAGATGTACATTTTATGGGGCCAAATGGAGATGGGTTGGAGGAGGATAAGGCTGGCTGTAGAAAGATCAGTAGGAGGCTGGGGCAGACTCCAGAGGAGGGAAAAGGACGCCTGAACTACAGAAGCCGCGGTGGGGCTGGAGCAGGGCTGGAAGGAGAGATGTGAATATCACTTGGGAGTAACTTATTAGGTGTTATGGGAGAGGGAGAAGAACAAGTCGAGGAAGATTCCCAGGTTTCTGGGTTGGACAATGGAGTGAGTGATGCTGCTGCAAAACGAAATAGACATTGAGGGGGTGGAGCAGCTTGGTGGGAGATGATGAGCTTGCCTGGGGGAATGACAGACAAGCTGGAGGAGCTGTCCAGCAGACAGTAGGGTATCTGAGCCCAGAGCTCAGGAAAGCACTCCAGGCTGGCTTCAGGTGCAAATTTGAGCCACGGTGTACTCAGAATTCTTTAACAAATGGCACAAATGGCTCTCCAAGGTTGGGGCAGGAGAAGGGCAGGCGGGAAGGAACACCTAGATTTGTAGTTTGCCAATGTCCGTGGGGTAAAATACACCCACCACAGTTGATTCCAAGCTGTCAGTGTGATGTCACTGAACAGAAAATTGGTTCAGTTATCTAGAATTTTCATGATACAGATAACGTAGATAAAAATAACCCTAAGAGCACAGATAATAGTAAAACAACTAGGAAGTTTTTGCATTTTGAGTATTATCTATGTTTTTAACATAATTTAACTATAACTTTATATAATTTAATTTTTAACAATGTAATGGCTTTAACAACTGGCTCACACAATTCCTGAAGTTTTCTTTTTCTTTTTCTTTCTTTCTTTCTTTCTTTTTTCTTTTTTTTTTTTTTTTTTTTTTTTGAGACGGAGTCTTGCTGTGACGCCCAGGCTGGAGTACAGTGGTGCGACCTTGGCTCACCGCAACCTCTGCCTCCTGGGTTCAAAGGATTCTCCCGCCTCAGCCTCCCAAGTAGCTGGGATTACAGGTGCCCGCCACCACACCTGGCTAATTTTTGTATTTTTAGTAGAGACGGGGTTTCACCATGTTGGCCAGGCTGATCTCAAACTCCTGACCTCAGGTGATCCACCCACCTTGGCCTCCCAAAGTTCTGGGATTACAGGCTGAGCCACCGTGCCCAGCCCAATTCCTGAAGTTTTAACAATTGTTCTTGTGAGCCAAGCGAGATCAGTGCCCCACTGGGTTTGGAGTCATTAGCATAGAGGTGGTGGCTGGAGCCACAGGGCTGAGTGGCTGAGGATCACAGGGCTGATCCTCCGGGGGTGCATAGAGAGTAAAAAGAAGAGAGTGCCCAGAACAGACTCCTGAGATGCTGCAAACTTCAGGGGTGGCCAGAAGCAGAGTAACCTGGAGAAAGACTGAGAAGGCCCTGGCAGTGAGAAAGAAAGAAAAGCTGAAGAAAGTGCACAGAGACCTTGGGGATAGCGATCGACTAGATAAATTCTAGAGGGAGGCTGAAGGAGACCAGCAGTGGAGAGTCTGTGATGGATGGGCGTCAAGTGGGTAGTTGGGAAGCTGAATAGCAGTGAGCACAAAGAGGGAAAGGGCAGCAGGGGACAGCTTGCAGGAGAAAGTGACATTCAAGCTGGGTTTTGAAAGATGAGAACGACCTTACAGGTGGTGGTGACCATTCCCAGCAAGGGATCTAGCAGGTGGGAAAGTCCAGTGTCAAGGTAACAGAAAATAGGTTAAATTCTGAGTCAGGCAGGAAGTTCGTTTGGCTGCTAGCACAGAAGCTTAGGCAAAGCAGGCATTTGTTCTTTCACTTAAACAAGTTCAGTGGTGGGCAGTCCACAGGTGGTGTGATGACTTCACAGTTATCAGGAACCGAGAATCCTACATTTCTGGTGTACCATTCTTAGTACATGAATTTCATCCAAATGGCCCAAGATGGCTGAAGCAGCTCCTGCCATCATGTCAGTGCAGACAGCAGGAAGAGGGGAGGGGAGGGTAAAAAGAATACCTGCCAATTGTCTTTTTCTTTCTTTCTCTTTCTTTTCTTTCTTTCTCTTTCTTTCTTTCTTTCTTTCTTTCTTTCTTTCTTTCTTTCTTTCTTTCTTTCTTTCTTTCTTTCTTTCTTTCTCTTTCTTTCTTTCTCTTTCTTTCTTTTTCTTTCTTTCTCTTTCTTTTCTTTTCTTTTTTTTTTTTTTGAGACAGAGTCTAACTCTGTTGCCCAGGCCTGAGTGCAGTAGTGTGATCTTGGCTCACTGCAGCCTCCGCCTCCCGGGTTCAAGCGATTCTCCTGCCTCAGCCTCCTGAGTAGCTGGAACCACAGGCACATGCCACCACGCCTGGATAATTTTTGTATTTTATAGTAGAGACAGTGTTTCACCATGTTCGCTAGGCTGGTCTTGAACTCCTGACCTCAGGTGATCTGCCCGCCTCAGCTTCCCAAAGTGCTGGGATTACAGGCATGAGCCGCCGTTCCTGGCTAGATTCACCAATTATTAACATTTGCTACATTTTTCTCTCTTGTTCCATATGTGCTTCCCTCAGAAGAAGGGGGCACGAATACTGGGTCACCACTTTCTAGCAGGATGGATCCTTTCCCCCGCCACGTGCCCCTACCACCCTTTAGAGCATGGGGTGGCAAAGCTCGGGCTCATGGGCCTCCAGTGGCCAGTCCCTAAACCTGCAGGTCCTCAGGACCTCTCACTGTTTTTTTTCTCTCTTTCCCCAGGAAATGGGCCTTTCTGTTCTTTTCTTCCTCTCCCCTTCCTAGGAATGTACTCTGGAAGCTTCTGGGAAGGGAATGTGACAAAAGGTGGGAAAGGGTTTTAGAGAAAATCCTGGTTGGAGCAGCTGGAGCAGAGAGTTCTCTTAAGCAGATCCTGGGGATCCCAGCCCCACCTGGGTTCTGCAAATATCCAGATGTGCCTTTGTAACTGTGTGTGTGGCGCCTGGCAGATTAAACATTTAGCAACATTTCTGCTGTCCAGAAGCCTCAGAGTCCTGCAGGGCAGGCAGGACGGGGAGCTGAGAACAGGGAGGGGAATGGTGGACATTTACTGAACATCTACAATGACAAGTACATCCACAGCGCCAAGTACTCCATCCATTATGTCATGACGTCCTCACAGCAGTCCTTCAAAGCAGGCATTTTCATTCCCATTTTACAGATAAGGAAATTGAGACCCAGAGAGGGAAAGTCACTGGCCTTTGTTCTTTTCAATCAGTTTTCCCTGAGTGCCTACCCAGTACCAATATCATTCCAGGAACAGGAGTTGCAGCACAAATAAGACCAATGAAGCCCTTGCCCCTCTGGAACTCAGCATTCTAGTAGGATGGGCAGACAATTCACAACTAGTAACCACAAAAGACGTTTCCACTGTGCTGCTCTTGTAAAAATCATCAGCGACACTCACTTTGCTAAATCTATTGACCAATTCTCCCTGCTCCCTCTGACTTCCGAGTACTTCCCATCAACCAGATGCTGTTGTAGGCCCTGGGGACACAGCTGTGAACAAGAGAGGCCTTGGGGGCCGGGCGCGGTGGCTCACGCCTGTAAGCCCAGCACTTTGGGAGGCCAAGATGGGTGGATTACCTACAGTCAGGAGTTCAAGACCAGACTGGCCAACATGACTCTGTCTCTACTAAAAACACAAAAGTTATCCAGGTGTGGTGATGTGCACCTGTAATTCCAGCTACTTTGGAGGCTGAGGGAGGAGAATCACTTGAACCCGGGAGGCGGAGGTTACAGTGGGCCGAGATCGTGCCACTGCACTCCAGCCTGGGCAATAGAGCAAGACTCCGTCTCAAAATAAATAAATAAATAAATAAATAAAATAAAAGGGCCTTGGGGACTTTGAGGAAGGCAAGTGATGAGTAAAATAAATCTGTAAAATATATGGTGTGTCAGGAGGTGACAAATCCTGGGGGCAGTCAGGGAGGAGAAGCAGAGGAATTGCTGCACTGGGGCTGAGGGGTTGAACAGTCACATATGATGGGCAGGGATCGCCTCCCCTGAGAGAGGTTAGGAAGGGAGGGGACAGCCTCTGGAAGTCCTAAGGCAGGAGGTGGCTGGCACATCTGCAGATCTGCATGACTGAAGACCACCATGGTCACAGCAGAGGGAGGGAGAGGAGGGCTGGAGGGATGAGGGCCTTGTGGGCTCCTGCGCTGTGAGCAGAGGAGGGAGTGATCCAGATTTCATTTTAATGGCTGCTGTGTAGGGAGTAGGGAGTGGACTATTCTTGGGCAAGGGTGAAAGCTGGGGACCAGTTCAGAGGCCATCACCATCACACAGGCAGCACGACTGTCACTTGGGCTGGGATGGTGGCAATGGAGACCAAGAGAAGTGGTTGGGTCCTGGATGTTTTGAAGGGAGAACTGGTCATGGCATGTGCTAACAGGTGAGAAAGACAGAGCCCCAGGACCATTCCAACGTTTTCAGCTGAGCAGTTGGAAGGGTGGAGAAGACGGTTGGAAGAGCAAGTCTGGAGCAGGGCAGAGGAGGTGTCAGGAATTCAGCTTTGGACATGGTAGCTCTGAGATGCACGTTAGATACCCAGATGGAGCTGTCGGGCAGGCAGTTGGATATGCTGTTCTGGATTTCTGGTGGTGGCTAAGCATGTCACTGTCTCAATGACATTCAATGCCCATTACTGGATAAGGGCATGAAACAGCAAGTACTGACAGAAGAGAGAAGAGGTGCCAGGGCTGAGTCCTAGGGCCTTCTGATGCAAAGAGGAGAAACCATCCATTTTGTTCACAGCTGTGCTTCCCAGAGCCTAAAATGGTGTCTGGCACAAAGTAATTGGTAGGTCATCATTTTTTGAATGAATAAATGAAATAAGTAGTGTTAAGCGCTAAGAAAGAAATAGAACAGGGTGACGAGTTCGAGGGCATGGGGGAGAGTGTTCTTCTCTAGATAGGGTAGCAGTCAGGGAAGGCCTCTTTGAGAAGGTGACATTTGAGCCAAGCCCAGAAGGACAAGGAGAAGTTCTGTAAAAAGTTGTAGAGAAAACTGGAAGTGCCAAGGCCCTGAGGCAGGAACAAATCTGGCCTTTTGGAGGCTCCATGTGCTCAGGGTATGGGAGGCTGAACTTTGCAAGCCCAGGATCTGGACTTTGGATCACATCCTGGGTGTCCTGGAGGTTGTTTTTTTTTTTTTTTTTTTTTTTTTGAGACGGAGTCTTGCTCAGACGCTCAGGCTGGAGTGCGGTGGCACGATCTCGGCTCACTGCAAGCTCCGCCTCCCGGGTTCATGCCATTCTCCTGTCTCAGCCTCCCGAGTAGCTGGGACTACAGGTGCCCACCACCTCGCCCGGCTAATTTTTTTGTATTTTTAGTAGAGATGGGGTTTCACTGTGTTAGCCAGGATGGTCTCGATCTCCTGACCTCGTGATCCACCCGTCTTGGCCTCCCAAAGTGCTGGAATTACAGGCGTGAGCCACTGCGCCCGGCCTTTTTTTTTTTTTTTTTTTTTAAGATACAGTTTCACTCTTGTTGCCCAGGCTGGAGTGCAATGGCGCGATCTTGGCTTACCACAACCTCCACCTCCCCAATTCAAGCGATTCTTCTGCCTCAGCCTCCCAAGTAGCTGGGATTATAGGTGCCCGTCACCATGCCCAGCTAGTTTTTGTTGTTTGTTTGTTTTTTTGTATTTTTAGTAGAGACAGCGTTTTACCATGTTGGCCAGGCTACTCTTGAACTCCTGACCTCAGGTGATCCACCTGCCTCGGCCTCCCAAAGTGCTGGGATTACAGGTGTGAGCCACCACACCTGGCCTTGGTTTTAAACAAAGAAGTTATGTGATCAGATTAATATTTTAAATGATCCCCCCGAGGAACCTGGAGAACTTTCTGTAGGAAAGCAGGAGTAGAAGCAAATGGAGTGTCAGGAAAGACTCATGCAGCAGCCAAAGTCATAGCCAACTTCCCTGGGGTCAGGGGAGTCGGGAGGGAGAGGAATGGGCAGATTCAAGATATTTTAGGAACAGGATGGTAGGGCTGGGATTCAAGAGCCCCTGCTGGATCCCGACACAAAGATGTGCCCCATAGACAGACTTGGGAGGGCCTCAGGGAGAGGCCAGGATGCCTGTAGGGCCAGGGGGTTGCTCTTAAGGTCTCTCCTTAGTCACCTCAATCCAAGATTCCAGCGGCTTCCCCAGGCTGGAAGCTGTGCGAGGTGGTGGAAGGGGTGCTGTGGCTGAGAGGGCCATTCCATGCCGGGCTCTGGGCCACAGTTGTAAGGTAGCTAAGACCATGCCCGGTGCTGGGGGAGAGCCCTTCCCTCTTTTTTCTTCATCAGATCTAGATTCCTGGCTGGCACAGTGGCTCACACACGTAATCCCAGCACTTTGGAAAGCAAAGGCAGGAGAATGGCTCACACCTGTAATCCCAGCACTTTGGGAAGCAAAGGCAGGAGAATCACTGGAACCCTCCCAGGCTGATCTGAGACTAGTCTGGGCCACATATTGAGACCCCATCTCTTTTTTTTTTTAATTGAAAATTAGCCAGACATGGTGGTGTGCATCTATAGTCCCAGTTCCTCGGAAGGCTGAGAAGGGAGAATGAACTGAGGAGTTTGAGGCTGCAGTGAGCTGTGATCATGCCACTACACTCCAGCTTGGGCAACGAGTGAGACCCTATCTCAAAACAAAAACAACAACAAAATCTAGATTCGTGATCTCTTCCCAGCCTGGTCCTCCTCCAGTGCTCCTTCTGTCCAAATTTATTCAATGCTCCTCCCACGGAGAGGTGGCAGTATGTCCCCTCCCTTGAATCTGGGCCTGTGACTCTAGTAGAATACAGTGGGTCTGATGTGGTGCCAGGTTTCAGGCCCAGGTCTTAAGAAACTGGCAGCTTCTGCTTCCTGTCTCCTGGGAGGCTTGCTCTGGGAACCCAGCCACCACGCCGTGAGGGAGCCAAGCAGCCACATGGAGAAGCCACGCAGAGCGATCCTGGCCAGCACCCCCAGCTGAGGCTCTGGCGGACAGCTGGCATCAGCTGCCCCACGTGTGAGTGAGCAGATGACTCCAGCCCCAACCTGTAAGCCACCCTAGCTGACCTCCCTTTGGAGGAGAGCTGGGCTGTCCCACATTGCAGGCTTGTGAGCATAATAAATGATGACGATTGTTTTAAGCCACTAAGTTTGGGGTGGTTTATTGTGCAGCAATAGATAAGTGGGACATAGTGCTTCACCCCTCCAGGGCCTACCAAATATCACTGAGTTTTCCTTCTACATACCCCTTGAATCTATCATCATCTCTCCATCTTCTCTGCCATCCCATCCGTCACCTGGACGACGACATTAGCATCCTAGTCAGTGTTTCCCTACATCTTCTTGCAGCCACAGGGTTCTGTTTCCCACACAGCAATCCAGAGAACCTGCTGAAAAGCATATCCGATGGCCTCCCCAGCCAGTCTGCACACACTCGAAATGCTCAGTGGCTCCCCACTGCTCCTAGGATCAGGCTTACCCATTTCTTTCCCCCTTTGGCTTCGCCCACACTGGCTTGTCTTCTCATCCTCTGGTATTCCACATTCCCTTTGCCCCAGGGCATTTGCACATACTGTTCCCACTCCCAGAGATGCCCTCCCCGACCCAGTGAATTATTTCCTATTATTTCTTGTTCATACTTTAGGTCTCAGCTCAAATACCACCTCTCAGTGAGCTTCTTCCAACCCAGTGGTTCTTAAAACAGGGTCCCTGACCAGCAGCATCTGGGAACTTGTTAGAAATACAAACATCCTGGGCCAGGCGCATTGGCTCACGCATGTAATCCCAGCACTTTGGGAGGCCAAGGTGGGCAGATTGCTTGAGTCCAGGCGTTCAAGACGAGCCTGGGCAACATGGAGAAACCCTACCTCTACAAAACAAAACAAAACCAACAACAACAACGAAAACTAGCTGGGCATGGTGGTGCATGCCTGTAGTCCCAGGTACTCGGGAGGCTGAGGTGGGCGAGTCACCTGAGCCGAGAAGTCAAGATGGCAGTGAACCAAGATGCCACCACTGCACTCCCGCCTGGGCAGCTGGAGTGAAACCTTGCCTCAAAACAATATAAATAAATAAATAAAACGGACACATCCTCAGGCCCAAGCCCAGAACTAAGGCGTCAGAAGTTCTGAGACAGGGCCCAGCAGTGTGTGATGAGTGAGCCGTGCAGGTGATTCTGATGTACACACCTGAGAACTGCTGCTCTGAAGCCCCAGCTTGGATCGTGGACTTTTTAGGTTCTCCCAGCCCTGAATCCCTTTCCTTTAGTGGGTTGTGTTTGTGATGAAACAGATTGTCTGATGGATGCATAATCTCATAAACCTGAGCGCAGAGCCCGCTTGTTTTTTGCTCATCACGGTAGCAGCACCTAACCCTGTGCCTAGCACATATGAGGGCTTAAGGATGTGGGTTGAGCAAATACTCAGCCTCCAGATGGTCACGAGCCGGGGAGGAGTAGGGCCTTTTATACGTCTGGGATCCTAAAAGTGCCCAAGGGGAGGATGCAAAACTTTAAAGGACCTGGGGAGGCTTCAGCCTCCACAGAAAAGGGGTCATTCAGAAGGCTGAGAAAGGTGTCCAAAGCTTCCCCGCCTTCCTTCCCTATCCCAGTCCCCACCCTCCCCAGCCTGGGAGAACCCTCAGCTGACTTCTGTTGAGCAGGAGCCAGGCCTTGTTCTATGGGTTCTATATCATGTAATACCCTCAACAAGCTTCTGAGTTGTGTATGATTAACAGTCTCATTTTACAGATGGGGAAACTGACTCGATGAAGCGCAGGCTTGGCTGCAGTCAGGCTAGAATCAGGCCTGGAACCCAGGCTGTGTGGCTGCGGCCCTGACCCTCACCATCCATGTCAGGCAGAGAACACTCAGGTGGGGCAGGAGGTAAGGTGGGGGCTGTAGGGAGCCTCATGTGTCTCCAAAGGGACTAGGGGCCTGTGAGGCAGTAGGTCCAGGAGGATCTTTCCAAATTCTCAAGAGAAACCAAAAATGTGAATCTTACTTTAAAATCCCTCTATATCTAAATGTTGGCAGATGATTAAACTTTTAAAAAACTCAGATGCCACTGGGTATGGTGGCTCATGCCGGTAATCCCAGCACTTTGGGAGGCTGAAATGGGAGATCACTTGAGCCCAGGAGTTCAAGGGTAGTCTGGGCAACATGGTGAGATCCTTTCATCTCTAGTCAAAAAAATATTTTATTTAAAAACAAACAGACAAACAAACAAACTCAGGTGCTTCCAGAGACCAGATGAATACCTGCTCTGATGCGAGGACGGGGATGGTGCCAGAGGCCCCACGGCCATGTCAGTGTCTCTGCTTCTGCCATCTGCAGGGCCGTCCACCTCACATTCTGGGGTCACCCTCTATGGGATGCAGACCTTGCTTTCCCTTCGGGCAGACTCCAAATATTGACCCTTACCTTCACGTCTTGGCCCCCACAGTGTGGGGCTGGGTTGGCTTGGTCACAGCTGCTTCCCCAGCCCCAGGCCTGCGTGGAGAAGGCACTCACTAAATGTTTGCTGTTGAGGTAATCAGGCTGGCCTCTCTACCCCAATGCACCATGGCCCCGCCCTCTCCCCTGCTGCAGGTGGGCGGGGCAGGTGCTGGTGGGTTAAAAGCTGGTAGCTGGGGGCTTTTCAGATGCTGGGTCCTCCATGGAGCCTGAGCTGGGCATGGCTACTGCAGGCCTTGTGAGTGCCCCTGCCTTCCCCTCCTGGAGCAGTGGACGGGCAGGGTGGGCACAGGGACAGCCAGGGCCAGAGCTCACCTATCCTGACTCTTTTTTTTGCTCAGGTGAGTGAAGCTAAGGGTGGAATCCAAGAGTGGGAGGAGGAGGAGGAGAAGGAGAAGGAGAAGGAGGAGAAAGCAGCAGAGAGGACGCCCATGGGAGAAGAGGTTCCAAACTCTCCCAGGACTTTGCTGTCTCTGAGAGGGAAGGCCCAGATGAGGATCCCCATGGAAGTCAAGCTGGAGCTGCACCCCCTGCAGAACAGGTAGGAAGGAACCTGCGGGTGGAACACAGCCCCCTGCTTTCAGGCCAGCCTCTGTGCTGGCAGCGTGGCCTTGGGCAACCCCTCCTTTCTCAGCCCTAGCTCTTCATCCGTGGAAGGCCAGAGCTGACCTAAGCCTTGGGCCCTGTTGACCTTTCCAGCCCTAACCCCTCAGAGACTGTGGGTCAAACACCCCCACTCCTCCCCTGCCCTTCAGGACAACTGATTTCTTTCACCTAAGAGCGGAATTCTGTGCCCCAAATCTCATCTCTCGGTTCGCCCTTGAAGGGGAGGGTCCTCCCTGTCAGTCCACGTGTCCCGGGGGTGGACTCAGGAGCTCTCTGCTTCCGCCTGGCTACCTCCCGCTTCCCCCACCAGGTGGGCTCTGTGGTTCTTCAAGAATGACCGCAGCCGGGCCTGGCAGGACAACCTGCACCTGGTCACCAAGGTGGACAGTGTGGAGGGCTTCTGGGCGTGAGTGTCTGTCCCCAGTGGGGCTAGAGTTGGGGGTCTCTGAGCTCTGGGCTCCCTCTCTCTGGGTTGAGCCAGCCCTCCCTAGGGCCTCTCAGCCTTGGTGAGGGCTGGGTCTCGGTGGGTTCTGCCCAGGGGGTGTAGAGCACAGCCACCCCCCACCCCACCACCTTCTCTGGGCTCAGGGAGAGAACCTGGGGAGCGGGAGGAGCAGGGAGCTGACCCTGACTCAGCCACTCCATGACTTTGTGACCTGGGCAAGTTCCTTCCCCTCTCTCAACCTGTCTCAGCTGCAAGGGGAGGACTCGGCTGCCCCAGTGTCCAGGTGCTCACAGGAGTGGCTCTGAAAAGGGCTGCACTAAGCCCTAGGGAGGGCGAGAAGGCCTCAGCTATAGCTGGAGGGGGGCGCACGAGGGGGTTGAAAACCCTCCCCAGGGGTTGGCTCAGACTTCACTGGGAAGGCTCCGTGGAGAAGGTGGGTCTTGAGAGTTCGGATAAACGGGGGATGAAATCCCAGGTGGCAGGCCAGTGTAAGCAAAAGCTTGGAGGCCATGGGGTCGGATGAGGAGTTGAGAGGGCTGAGCCCAGTTGGAACCAGGCCCTAAAAAGCCTTGACTTTTGGCATGGGGGGGGGCGGGGGGCTCTGTCCAGGCTCTACAGTCACATCCAGTTGGCCAGCAAGCTCTCCTCTGGCTGTGACTATGCCCTGTTCAAGGTAAGCTCCCTTTCCCTCCCGCAAAGGGACAAGGGGTTGATCCCTCCCGGCTTCCACTGCATTAATCCTTCAGAGGGGTGGGGGTGGGGAGCTACGGGCCACCTCTCAGCACAGTTGCAGTTTCTGACTGGAGGAAACGCTTTACAGGAGCCCATACTGAGTAGGTCAGGCCCAAGTCGCACCTTGGAGGACCTTAAGAGGCAGGAAGGGGAAGAGGGAGGGAGAGAGATTTCTGGCCTGGCTCCTTAACTAGGGAAGGGCATCAGAATTGCTTGAGGACACTCACTGATGCCACACCTATCCCTGGAGGGCTGACATTTAGAGATCTCCCCAGGTGACTTCTGCCCTGCCTGGGAACCATGCAGCCAAGCCCGGGATGTCCCCCTTGCCTGCACTGGGGTCTGCTCCCTGAGGCTTCCATAATCCACCCCCATTTGAATGCTCGTCTCTAGGAACTCAGTAAAGGAGACATGCACATATACAACACTATACAAGGTGACCAGTGCTGTCTGTCCGGGGGCTGAGTTGCTGGGGGTGGAACCTGCTTGCATGGAGGGAAGGAGGATAAGAGAATCTGGCCTACTTAGGGCCTCAGCAGAGAGTGGATAAGACTGGGATGGTAGGTGGGTCCCCACTTCCCTTTGAACACAGGGAGGCAGTTGACTTGCCATCTGCCTTGCAGGATGGCATCGAGCCCATGTGGGAGGACAGCAGGAATAAGCGGGGTGGCCGCTGGCTGGTCAGCCTGGCCAAGCAGCAGCGCCACATTGAGCTGGACCGGCTGTGGCTGGAGACGGTGAGTTGGAGGAGGAGGGTCCTCAGGGGAAGAGACGGGCTGTGCGGGTCTCATGGTGGCAGTGGTCTCAAGGATGGCAGGCCAGTCCCTATGTCCCAGCCAGTGATCTCACAACTCCCTACTTTGGGTCCAGCTGCTGTGTCTGATCGGGGAGAGCTTTGAGGAACACAGCAGGGAGGTATGTGGGGCCGTCGTCAACATCCGCACCAAGGGGGACAAGATCGCTGTGTGGACGAGGGAGGCAGAAAACCAGGCGGGCGTGCTGCACATTGGGTGAGGAGGTTCTCTGGCACGGGGTGGGGGCTGGGTCTCTTCTAGAGGGAAGGTGGGTGGAGGTGGCTTGGCCTGCAAGGGAGACCTCTGGAAGTCTCCTTAGCCTGTCTCCTTTCTGCCTTGCCCACCTGTTTGGAAGCGTCTGGTGTCCAGATTTCTAACTTTCTATTATGGCAGTGCAGTTCTCCTTTTGCATTAAGGGGGTCATGTTTTGTTTTTCCACATGGGTAAGACACAACAGGTGTGGCTGTGGCCAGAATGAGGGTAGGAGTCTGGTGGCCTAGGTTACCTCTAGGACCCTCTGATGACTACCTGTGTCTCTTTTCCTGTGTCCCCTGCACCTGCAGGCGTGTATACAAAGAGCGCCTGGGCCTCTCCCCGAAGACCATCATTGGGTACCAGGCCCACGCAGACACAGCCACCAAGAGCAACTCCTTAGCCAAGAACAAGTTTGTGGTGTGAGGGGGCCTTGGCACCCCTTCTATGTAATGGGACAGCCACCACCCGAGCCTCATTACTTTGGGGGGGTGGGGTGGGGTGGGACTGGGGATCAGACAGCCTAGTTCTTACCTGTCCTCAAGTGAACAGGAATGCAAACATTCTTTAACATGAGTTGGGGCCTGGGCCCTAGGGGCCAGGTGGGGGTAGGGGTGGCAGTCTGAGGACCTAGCTTGTCCCGGGGCTACAGGACAGCAGCGGGGTGTAGGAAACTCCCGGGGGTGGGGTGAGTCATGGGGGGCAAGGAGAGCTCTATGGTAGGTGGAGAAGCCCATAGTCCAGTGTTTACTCTGTTTCTACCCAAGAAGGGGGCGAGGTGACCTGAGAGACAGACTCTCCCATGGGTGGGGGGCTCAAGGGCACAGACACTCTGGAGGGTGAACGCCATCATTTGTACAGAGGGATATGTGGGTTGCTGAGGACTGAGAGAGCCTTGCAAGGCCGCTCCCCTTCTCACTAGCTGTGGCCAGGCTGTCTGGGCCTTGCCTGCCTCAGGACCAGACTGAAGTGGAGGTGGGGGGATGCTGGGCTAGACCTCACCAAGGTTCTGGTAGAAGTGGATAAACTTGATAATAAAAGCTTAAGCATGTTTCTGTTCCTGTTTTAAATAAATACTTCTGAACAAAGTTGGAATTATTTTTAAGAGGGCTTCAAACTGGAGTAAGATTCAGGTTCCCCCAAACTTTGATCTGCCCGTGTCCTGTCTTACAGGGGCTCATGTGAGATCACTGGGTATCAAGGAGCCTGACCAGGACCCAGGCCAGTATGGAGGATAGGGGGTGCGCCTGGGAACTCAGCCACCAGAGAGGATTAAGCCAGGTGCTGGGGTATATGCACTTGGCAGGGTGCAGCCGGCGTGGCACCAAGGCCCAGGCCCTCGTTTGGCCTGAGTTTGAGCCAGAATAAGTAGAGCTGAATTTCCGCTGGGTGAAGGTGAGCCTGATGCGACTCCACAATGATAAAACGTCCTGCACGTGTTAAAAACTCTATCCGGACCAGCTTCCCCATTCGCCTGCCAGAGCCGCAGTTAATCTTCCCCTGGGATGGGCTCCAACAGCAGGCTGGGGATCGGGATGGCGCTGGTACCTAGCAGGGGAAGCAAGGCAGCCTCCGGTGCCATCAGCCAGCGTCCCAGGCGGGTCTGCGGGACGCTGGGAAACGCGGCGGCGGCGGCCGGCGCGGGGGCGGGGCCTGGCCGAAGGCGGGGCTGCGAAGAGGTCCGAATCAGGCTGCGGGGGCGGAGCTCGGGGGGCGGAGCCAGATCCAGAGGCTGGGCTCAGACGGGACTGAGTTGGGCTATGGGGGCGGAGCCATATGAGAAGGCGGGGCTCCAAAGGGACTGAGGGCTATGGGGCGGAGCCTGATGCAGAGGCGGAGCCCGGTCCAGAGGCGGGGCTTGGACAGAGGCGGGGACAGCAGGGCTCCGGGCAAGGCGGTCTGGATGCTGAGGGCGGTCCCTGAGGGGCGGGCGGGGCCCGACCGGCGCTCTGTGTGGCCGAGGCGATGAAGCCTCAGCCGCCCGGCTAGGCCCCGGGCGGCTCTAGCCCAGGGCGGCCCGCGGGGTGCTGGGCCTGGCTCCCGGCTCCAGTTTCCGGGCCGGCGGGTGGCCGCTCACCATGCCCGGCAAGCACCAGCATTTCCAGGAACCCGAGGTCGGCTGCTGCGGGAAATACTTCCTGTTTGGCTTCAACATTGTCTTCTGGGTGAGCGCGGGGTCTGCGCTTTGCCCTGCGCTGAGGGGTGGTGGGAGAGGGAGATTCAGTCTTCTGCTAGGGGAGACCACTCCCTGCCCCAAGAGTTTGGAGCTCGGGACCATCCCCCCAGTTCTGCCACCCCCACGCCCACTTCCAGGACTACCCGAGGTAGCTACAGAGGCCCGGATTGCTGGGGGCGGGTCCCAGCTACTGCGTGGGGTGGGGGTTGGGGTAGGGAGTCTCCCTGAGTAATCCCGAGGCCCTGTGGAGAAAGGGAAGGTGTTTCCTTGAAGACCCTAGGGGCGTGCTAGGTGCAGGTTGCCCCCTCTCTCGCCCAGCCCTCCTTCCCTCCCTGGGATGTGGGATGCGTGCCAAGCCCCACCACTGGTTTAGGCGGCAGGGAGGAGATTCTGGCGTGAAGGGAGCCGCCGGGCCCTTTGCCCGGCCTCCTTTCCCTTCCAGTAGTACCTGGGTCAGGTGCCTCACCTTAGGCTCCTGCAAAGTGGGGTGGGTCACAGCCCTCTCCCTACCCCAGTCCCGCACAAGGAGGCTGACCTGCTAGGATGGGCAGGGAGGGGCAATAGCGAGTCCTTGGCGGCTGGGAGGGGATCTCCCCGGTTGAGAGCCTGGGAGCTGGCCTTGGGGAACAGAATTCAACATTCCACAGCTGACAAGCTCAGGCTCCTGGGCAGAGCTGCCCCTACGGGGGAGGGGAGAAGCTAGTGCCCCTCCCAGGGTGGCGTCTGTCCCCCTGGGCCATGCCAAGTCTTTTTTCCCATCTCTCCAAAGCTGTGGCCTCTGCAGTGTCTGCTCCTGAGGCCTTGGGTCAAGATGCCAGGCCCTTCCACTTGTGTTCAGCAAGACTCAGTGGCACTGCCTTCCACCCACGTGCCACTGAGCTCACTGGTGGGGTGGGTGCCCTTGCACTGCAGCGCTGGGCTCTTGAGGGTGTGGGCAGTGTGTGGGAGCACTGGCAAGGAAGTCAGAAGGCCTGGCTGTAGCAGGCCTGGCTGGGACACCTTGGGCAAGTCACCTCTCCTCTCCAAGCCTCAGCTTTCCTGCCTGGGAGGGGATGATAAAAAATCTGCCCGTGAGGGCTGTTAGGCAGATACAATCAGTTCAATTTGTTGTGTTCTCACAACTACCTTATTATCTACATTTTACAGATGGGGAAACTGAAGGAATAGACACTCAGAAGTTAAGTCACTTACCTAGGGTCACACAGCCAGAAAGTACAGAGCCAAGGTGACAGCCCTGTGGGCTGAGGGTGGAGGTGAGGCAGAGCTGTGAGCAGAAGTAACCTCAAATACCGAGGGGGAGCAGGTGTGAGAGCCCCGGGTTTGTTGCTGGGGCGGAGCGTGGGGTGTTATGTTAAGGCGGCATGGAGAAGTGAGGGCTTCAGGTGATGAGTCTGATCTGGCTTCTGTCCTGGAGACCGCTTGCCTGGCTGATGTGTGGAGGGTAGGTGAGGGGTAGGGCCTGGAGGTTTGGCACGGGGGCAGGGCTGGGGCAAAGCTGGGATGGTGAGGTGGGAAAGGTGAGGAAGGCTGCTGGGAAAGTCAAGAGGCTGAATTGACTGGGCTGGGTCACTTGGGGCCTGGAGAGAAGATTTCAGGTTTGGGTCAAGGTGGCCTAAGGGAGGATGCCTGTGAAACAGGCCCAGAGGTTTTCATGTTTAATGTCAGGCAGACCCTGGTGTTGCTCTGCTTGGAACCTGCTTGTGGTTTCTTTTTTTCTTTTCTTTTCTTTTCTTTTTTTTTTTTTGAGACAGAGTTTCACTCTTGTTGCCCAGGCTGGAGTGCAATGGCACAATCTTGGCTCACTGCAACCTCCGTCTCTCGGGTTCAAGCGAGTCTCCTGCCTCAGCTTCCCAAGTAGCTGGTACTATAGGTGTGTGCCACCACACCTGGCTAATTTTGTATTTTTAGAAGAGATAGGGTTTCTTCATGTTGGTCAGGCTGGTCTCGAACGCCTTACCTCAGGTGATCCGCCTGCCTTGGCCTCCCAAAGTGCTGGGATTACAGGCATGAGCCACCGCGCCCGGCCATCCGGCTCGCGGTTTCTGACTGCTGCTAGAGTACTGTCTCGTCTCCTCTCCACAGCCTCCAGGGCCCTGTGGGTCCGGGCTGTCTGCCCTTCAGTTTGTTCCTTGAACTAGACGTGGTCTTGTGTCAGGGCCTCTGCCTCTGCCCAACCCTCCTCCTGGAACAGGCTTGTCCCTCTTGCTCTTTTCATCATTCAAACCTCAGCTGAAATGCCCCCACCCTCCCTCCTGCCCGCTCTAAAGCTCACCTCCAACCCCAGCATCCCCCTCTCATCACCCTGCTCGATATTTGTTAAGGGGTCTGTTTGTATCTGAAGTTTCCCTGTCTGCTTGCTCACTGTCCGTCTCCCCTGCTGGAGTGTAAGCTCCGTGAGGGTCGAGTCCGTCCTATTCACCAGTGAATTCCCAGCATGGCAGGGATCAGTGCCGGTGGGTTGTGGAGGTATTTGCTGCAGGCGGGTGGACGAAGGGGTGTGGGACCAATGTGAGGTCTGGGTGGAGATCGGGAGATGCCAGTGCCATGGTGGGATGGAAGACGAGTGTGAGGAGGAAGAACGGCAGAAGGCTGAGGCTGGAGGCCGTGGGACCAGCTGCAGGTGTGGGGCAGGTGAAGGCAGAGCATCCTGGGAAGGAGCTCGGGGAGGAATGGGGTTGAGTTAACTGAAGGTGGGGTTCAGGAAGGAGAAAGTGGCACTCAGTCCCCTGTCCGAAGGCCAAGGGCAGGCCAAGTGGGAGGAGGCAGGAGAAATGATGTTTGGTTTCACATCAGCAGACCCACCAGGTAGGATGGAAGGGAAGACGTTTCCAGACAAAGAATAGAGCAGTGTGGGGAGCCCAAGGTCAGGGAAGGGAAGCTGATAAAGGCCTTGGGCATGGCTATGTGCTGAGGGAAAGGAGTCTGCAGAGAAAGCAGGTGGGTGGGGGGGTTGTAGGAGGTGGGGTCATGGCCCCAGGCTTGCCCGCTCTGAGACTGCATGCCCAGGGACCTGCCCAGGGTCAGGTGTGAGGGTAACCAGCCTTGACATCCAGGGCTCTTCCCAGTAGGGAATTGAGGCAGAAAGCTGAGGATGGAGGAGGGGCACTTGGACTGCCCCGGTGGGGAGTCTTGCTGGTGTTCTGAAGGCCCGGGCAGAGCTGTGACCACAGGGCAAAGCCACTGGCATAGGCCAGATGCTAGCTGGATTCTGCTAGGGATCATTGAGATTCCTCATCATTCCAGGGCGTCTGGTTGTGAGCCACAGAAACTGACTCTGGCAGGCAGTTAAAGGGGTAGGATGGGGCTGGGGAGGAGTGTTGAAGGTGGGGCAGCAGTCACAGGACTCTAGGGCAGCAGGAGAGCTGGACTTGGGCGAGTGCAGAACGGAGGCTAGGAGCCTGGGACCCAAACACCAGCTTCGGTCAGGAATAGAGGCTCAGTATGCTGGTGCCGTCACTACCCCTGCTGCCACTACTGCTATTGCTCCTTGGCAGGAGTGTCTTGGCCATAGTCTGCTCCAGTTTGGAGTTCCAGGAAGGGGCCCCTGATGTCCATCCCAAGGCTAGGGGAGGGTTCAGTCCTCCAGGCTGTGTCCTGTGGGGAAGAAGCACTGGGATATGTTCTTGGGAAGATGGAAAGGACCCCCAGATCCTGTTCACAGCCCTTGTGCTTCTTCCTCTCTCCACTGGCTTCCCAAAGGCCCTGGCCACTGGGGAAGGATGAGCCGGGAGAGTCCTGGGGCTGCTCCCAGCCCTGAGCTCTTTGCTGCTGCCCTTGCAGGTACTGGGAGCCCTGTTCCTGGCTATCGGCCTCTGGGCCTGGGGTGAGAAGGTAAGGCAGCGGGCGGGCGTGGGGCTGGTGTGGGACAAGGTGGTGGGAAGGTCAGCTCCCCTCACCTGCCTCTGCTGCCCGGCACAGGGTGTTCTCTCCAACATCTCAGCACTGACAGATCTGGGAGGCCTTGACCCCGTGTGGCTGTTTGTGGTAGTTGGCGGCGTCATGTCGGTGCTGGGCTTTGCTGGGTGCATCGGGGCCCTCCGGGAGAACACCTTCCTGCTCAAGTTTGTGAGTGCTGCCCTCGAGATCCACTGGGAACCCCAATCTCCTCCCGTCCAGTTCTTGCAATACAGTTGGAGCCTAATGATGTGTAGCTTTATTATTATGCTATAATCGTCATCGTTAGATTCATGTTATCTATGTTTACTAGGATCCTTTCTGTGGTATGGTAAGTGACCGAGACCTGGTGGCCCAAGCATAAAATATTTATTGACTCAAATAAGAAAAGTCCAGGGGTGTGCTGGCTGCCGGTGCATTTTGATCCAGGGGCTGCTACAGTGTCACTTGGCCTGCTTTCTCTCTGTTTCTCAGGTCCCCCCGCTCCCCCGTTTTGGCTCCATTCCTAGGTGGCAGGAGGCTCAGGAACAGAGCCGGCTTCCCCATGCCCTCCCAGGAACTCCTGCTGGAGGCTGAGAGCTCTCTTCCCAACTGTTTCCCCAAAGTACTTTAATTGCATTTCCTTGGCTCTGATTGGCTGCCTCTGGACCAATCCCTGGAGGCCGAGGAGGTAGTGCTCTGATTGGTGAGCTTTGGGCACTTGCCAGTCCTGTATCTGGGACTGGTGGGTGCGGGGATGTGGCTCCATCCGAACCTTGGAAACTAAAGGTTTGCATGGAGGATGATTTTTCAGAGAGAGCAGGGTGTGATTACCAGACAAAGGGAATTGGATGGGTAGGTAAAAACAGATGCCTTTTATCATCATGTAACAATACTAAAATAATAGAAGGTGGGGACTCTGGGCACCTCTGGGTCTTGGTGGAGGTAGAGATGGAACCCTTCCCTGTGGCACACTCAAGCCCTGGGAGGCCACCAGAGCCCTGCGTCTCCAACCCCCACTGTCTGTATGCCCCAACCCCAGTTCTCCGTGTTCCTCGGCCTCATCTTCTTCCTGGAGCTGGCAACAGGGATCCTGGCCTTTGTCTTCAAGGACTGGATTCGAGACCAGCTCAACCTCTTCATCAACAACAACGTCAAGGCCTACCGGGACGACATTGACCTCCAGAACCTCATTGACTTTGCTCAGGAATACGTGAGTCCAGTGTCCAGCCTGGGACACTTGTAGGAGGCACCTTCCTGGCAGACGAATGAGGAAGCAAGTTCCCTGTGATGGGACCATCTCCTTACCCACCTGGGCTAGTGGGCCCCAGGAGAGAGACCCAGGAGTGTCCTCGTCCGAGGAGAGCCAGCCCCTGGTGATCCTTATGGCTCCCCATTTGCCTAGTGCCATAGGGCCACGGCCTTGGGGAACAGAGGGCATGGGCTCCACACTGGCAGCTCCCAGGCCAGGGCCCGCGACACACGGGAGAATGGAGAAAATGAGACATCAAAATATAGATTTCTACTTCTGCTCAACCCTGGGCCCACAGTTTCGGCTGGAGCTGTTGCTGCCGCCCTTTTACTGGTACAGAGGCTCTGTTTGCCACTGTTCCCAACACTCTGTGTTTTATTATATCTGTCAGCCCTTATCTCTCAATTATACTGTATTTGGCCTCCGTGCATATTAGAGTTTAGACCCCTGACGGAAGGTCTGCCCTCAAGCTTGCAAACTTAACCCTAGTGAAGAGCAGCCAGAGAAGAGTTCTCGAAACCCTATCTGCCTCCCACCTGCACCTCTCGCCCACTCACCCCTTACCACAAACACACAGTGACACACTGTCACCCACCGTCACACCCACACCCAGTCACATACTCACAGGCACACACTGTCACCCACCGTCACACCCACACCCAGTCACATACTCACAGGCACACACTGTCACCCACCGTCACACCCACACCCAGTCACATACTCACAGGCACACACTGTCACCCACCGTCACACCCACACCCAGTCACAAACACACAGTCACACACTGTCAGCCACCGTCACACCCACACCCAGTCACAAACACACAGTCACACACTGTCACCCACAGTCACACCCACACCCAGTCACAAACACACAGTCACACACTGTCACCCACAGTCATACCCACACCCAGTCACAAACACACAGTCACACACTGTCACCCACAGTCACACCCACACCCAGTCACAAACACACAGTCACACACTGTCACCCACCGTCACACCCACACCCAGTCACAAACAGTCACACACTGTCACCCACAGTCACACCCACACCCAGTCACATACAGTCACACACTGTCACCCACCGTCACACCCACACCCAGTCACAAACAGTCACACACTGTCACCCACAGTCACACCCACACCCAGTCACACACAGTCACACACTGTCACCCACCGTCACACCCACACCCAGTCACAAACACACAGTCACACACTGTCACCCACAGTCACACCCACACCCAGTCACAAACACACAGTCACACACCGTCACCCACAGTCACACCCACACCCAGTCACATACAGTCACACTGTCACCCACCGTCACACCCACACCCAGTCACATACTCACAGTCACACACTGTCACCCACAGTCATACCCACACCCAGTCACAAACACACAGTCACACACCGTCACCCACAGTCACACCCACACCCAGTCACATACTCACAGTGACACACTGTCACCCACTGTCACACCCACACCCAGTCACATACTCACAGGCACACACTGTCACCCACCGTCACACCCACACCCAGTCACAAACACACAGTCACACACCGTCACCCACAGTCACACCCACACCCAGTCACAAACACACAGTCACACACCGTCACCCACAGTCACACCCACACCCAGTCACATACTCACAGGCACACACCATCACCCACAGTCACACCCACACCCAGTCACATACAGTCACACACCGTCACCCACAGTCACACCCACACCCAGTCACATACAGTCACACACCGTCACCCACCATCACACCCACACCCAGTCACATACTCACAGGCACACACTGTCACCCACTGTCACACCCACACCCAGTCACAAACACACAGTCACACACCGTCACCCACAGTCACACCCACACCCAGTCACAAACACACAGTCACACACCGTCACCCACAGTCACACCCACACCCAGTCACATACTCACAGGCACACACCATCACCCACAGTCACACCCACACCCAGTCACATACAGTCACACACCGTCACCCACAGTCACACCCACACCCAGTCACATACAGTCACACACCGTCACCCACCATCACACCCACACCCAGTCACATACTCACAGGCACACACTGTCACCCACTGTCACACCCACACCCAGTCACAAACACACAGTCACACACCGTCACCCACTGTCACACCCACACCCAGTCACAAACACACAGTCACACACCGTCACCCACCGTCACACCCACACCCAGTCACATACTCACAGGCACACTTGATCACACCTGCACCTACACATGGTCCCACAAACACACAGTCACACACTGTCACCCACCATCACACCCACACCCAGTCACATACTCACAGGCACACTTGATCACACCTGCACCTACACATGGTCCCACAAACACACAGTCACACACTGTCACCCACCATCACACCCACACCCAGTCACATACAGGCACACTTGATCACACCTGCACCTACACATGGTCCCACAGTCACACATGAGTCACACCCAATCACACCCACGCATGGCCACAGGCCCTTGGCACCAGTCACCACCAAGAGTCAGCTCTGGATCCTGAGATGAGGCAGAGCTGGTGCCTGCTTCAAGCAGCTCTCAACCCAGGGCAGAGGCAGACATAGCCAGGCAGTTATGATGCAATTCATTCATTCAGCACATGATTGTTAAGGGCCTACCATATGCCAGCCCCCAAGCCAGGCCCTGGGGATTCGGCGGGGAAAAAAGCTGGGACCTGTCCTCTCAGGGATGGCAGTTGGGAAGAGACAGACGGTGAACAAGCAGAACAAATGAATGTGTGCATGTACACACATGTGTGCAAAATTGTACATTGTGGTAAGAGTCAAAATGAAGGGTGGAGAATGGGAAGGCCTCTGCGTGGAGAGCTTGAAGCCTCCCAAAGGAGGAGAAGGAAGAGAAGGGAGAGTGTTCTCTAGCAGGAGCAGCTGGCACTGAGCAGGTGCCAGGAGGCAGGTGGAGGCTGAGCCCTGCCCTGGGACCAGCACATGCAGAGCGTGTGGCAGGCCTGGCTCCTCCAGCTCTCTGGCTCGGCCCCCGTGCCTGTCTGTGTCTGCTGCCGAGCTCGAGCTCCCCCAGCCCTGTGTGCTGCTCTTCAGCCGTGGTGCTGCTGCTCAGTGGAGGCTGTGCGCACCCATGTGCCCCACAAGACCGTGGTTCATGGCAGATCCCAACCTCGCCATTGCCCCTGCCTAGGGGACAGCGTAGGGTGTTCTGGGTGGGGGTGATAGGGTGTGGATGATGCCAGCTGGCATGGAGGAAATGGGGTGGGATGGCTATGGGAGTGGCAGGGCTGGGGTGGGCAGGACTCCCCTCCTGTCCCTGCACTGCGGAGAAGAGGGCTTTGTAGAGCCTCTGGGGCAAGTGTGGGAGGCCTGCTGCAGACATGGGGCCCAGCGGTCTCTGCCGCCACAGGGCTTGGCCCAGCACCTGCCTCTCAGGTAGTCCGGAGGAAGCCAGGGTCGTTGAACCAGTATCCTTGTCCCACTCCCTCCCTTTTTCTAGCCTCTCTTGGGCCAGGGAGAAAGCTCAGGATCCCCTCCCTTGCACCCCTCTGCCTCCCCAACCTGGAACCTGGAGGTTGGGCCCAGGCCTGTGGGGATGGGGAGGTGGCCACCCACCTGGCTGTCCCAGCCCCGTCCCTGACAGCCCTGTTTTCCTGCAGCCTAGGCTTGTCCCCACACAGGCTGAGGCTCCCGGGGTGGGCCTGGCTCACCTGGGGCTCTCCCCTTCCCCCACAGTGGTCTTGCTGCGGAGCCCGAGGCCCCAACGACTGGAACCTCAATATCTACTTCAACTGCACTGACTTGAACCCCAGCCGGGAGCGCTGCGGGGTGCCGTTCTCCTGCTGCGTCAGGGACCCTGCGGTGAGTGGGGCTGGGGGAGGAGAGGTGCGGGGCTTTCCAGTGCACAGACTCGGGGGAAGCCCCCCACAGGGCCCGCTCTGCTCTGCCCTGCTCTGGAGGCACGGATGCCAGGGGAGGCCGTTTTACATGGGTGGCGCTGAAGCCGGTTGGGGCGTGGCCACTTTCCCTGTTCAGCAAGACCTGTCTTTTCTATTGTAATGAGATGGAAACCGCAGGACCCTGGGGCACAGGGATGGGGACTGGCCTGGAGGGCCTCCCTGCACCCTGTACATCCATATAGACACAGCCGCAGCCATTGTCTGCCCCTGGCCAGCTTGAAGGTTGGCCAGGCTGTCACTCTCAGTTACAGTTGTATGTGACAGGGGTCACCTGGGCCATTGCCAGCCACCACCCCACTGGGCCACCATTGCAGGGTAGGAGGGAGTGGGGACCTCTGTCCCTTCATGACTTTCTTCAGGGCAGAAACCTCTCCTGGTGACGTTTCTTCAGTCACAATTCATCTGGAATGCCAAGGGCCAGGTTTCTCCCCATTCTTATGGGGAGATAAGAATGGGGAGAAAACTGCAGGCAGGGTTCCTGAATGGAGGCAGGTCTAGGTTGGCGATTGCAGCCATGCATTCCAGCGTCTGGGAAAGAGGCACGTGGGGCCGGGTGCGGTGGCTCATGGGACGATCATTTGAGTCCAAGAGTTCGAGACCAGCTGGGGCGACACAGTGAGACCTCAGGTCTACAAAAAAAAAAAAAAAAAAAAAAAAAATTAGACAGGCATGGTGGCACAATCCTGTGGTCCCAGCTACTTGGGAGGCTGAGGTGGGAGGATCACTTGAGCCCAGGAGGTTGAAGCTGCAGTGAGCTATGATCATGCCACTGCATTCCAGCGTGGGCAATGGAGTGAGACCCTGTCTCAAAAAAAAAATAGAAGAGGCACATGGGCCTCAGAGAGCCTCACTTAAGACTGACAGACACAGCAGACTCCATGGGCCTATCTGCTTCCTCTGAGAAGGAAAAGCCACTGCAATGACCAGGTACCATGGACCCCATGGGATGTGTTCCTCACCAAGTCACTAACTGGCCTGTCTCCCCTCAGGAGGATGTCCTCAATACCCAGTGTGGCTATGACGTCCGGCTCAAACTGGTGAGAGGGGTGGGAACTGCGCTGGGGCAGGCGGGGGTACTGGGATGGGAATACGACTGTCTATAACCTCTTCTGGAAGGGGTGAGGCGTTCTTTGGGGAGAGGGTGCTGGGTCCCAGGAACCAGCCAGACACCCAGGCAGCAGAGCGGGAGTAGATCCCTGGGCCTGGGAAGATGTGGGTTTACTCAGTCCTGCTCTGTGGAGCACCCTTGGGGTGCCCGGCTTTGCCCTAGAGACCAGATTTGGTGCTCATGAGACAGTCGGCTCTGGAGGAGTGGAGGGAGAAAGACGGTAAGCCCTTAGAGAAAGCAGTATGAACAGCCATGTGACGGTCTCAGTTGAAAGCTTGGAAGAAAATAAGGGAGGTAATAGGAGAGGAGCTGGGCAGGCAGGAGGGGGCGTGCGTCCGTGCTGAGACCCCATGAGAAGAGCCGGCTTTGTGAAGGCCCTGTGGGGAGAGGTGCTGCAGGTTTAGGCCCTGGGGTGGGTGTGAGCTTGGCAGGCTGGGGAGGGAGGGAGCCGGCCTGAAGGGCAGGCAGGCTGAGCCTGGTGCCTGCGTGTCCCCAGGAACTGGAGCAGCAGGGCTTCATCCACACCAAAGGCTGCGTGGGCCAGTTTGAGAAGTGGCTGCAGGACAACCTGATTGTGGTGGCGGGAGTCTTCGTGGGCATCGCCCTCCTCCAGGTACGCTTGTGGCCCCACGTGCCCCTCCCCTTGCTGGGGCTGCCCTTGCTCTCCCCTCACCTGTCCTCTGTCTTACAGATCTTTGGCATCTGCCTGGCCCAGAACCTCGTGAGTGACATCAAGGCAGTGAAAGCCAACTGGTGAGGCCGCCACAGGCCATGGCCACATGCCCGGCCTACCCAGGCCTCTGGGGGGCCCCCCAGGACCCTTGTCCTATACTCGTGATGGGCAAGGCTGCAGGAGGCGTTCCTGCTGGGACTGAGCCCTGAGGGGTTTGCCTGAGCTGCTGTGCTGTCCACCCACGGAGAAAGCTGCCGTGCCTCTGCCTGGGCCGCTTGTCCTGTGTGCGTGTGTACACACACATGCAGGCACACATGTGCACAGGGAGCCACCGTCTCGGCTACATTTGGGGTGGTGGGCTTTCCAGGGGACTAGGAAGGGTGCAGCTCAGAGGGTGCAGGCCAAGCGGGGTGGGAGGCGCTGTGTGGAGGGCCCCCCCGTTCCCCACCCCCCGATGCTGGGATGCACCTTTCTGTGCACACCTGTATGGGGCGCGTTGCCCCAGCCACCGCCTCACGCAGCTTCAGAGCACTCTTTTCTATGAGCTGTAACTTTGAGCCTGCCAGGAACCCACCTCAGCCTCAGTGTCCCAGACTCTGAAATGGGTCCCAGAATTTTCTTTCTCTTGCTTGCCTCTCAGGAGCAAATGGAATGATGACTTTGAAAACCACTGGCTTACACCCACCGTTTCCGAGGTCCTGTCCACGGTGGGGCCTCAGCAGAACTCTGTGACTGGGGCTCCTGGCTTGGCCCCACCCAGCCGACATGCTTTCTTTGGCCTGGGTGGTTTATACCCTGAGCCAACCTTTAAAAATTGGTAGATTTCACATAAGCGTCCAGACCCACAGCTTCTCTTGAAGAATGACCACCTGACTACGCCGGCTCTTCAGTGGCAGCACTACCTGGGACACTGCCTCCCCAGTCACCGAGGGCCCCAGCTGGCCCGTGCTACTCACCTAAGTGCCGCCTGAGCTTGTACACTAGGAGCTGGCCTCTCCTGCCGCTGCAGGTTATTCCCTGCACCTCGAGGCCGCTGCGGGCCAACCTGGAGTGCAGCACAGGGACCTGAAGGGTGGGGAGGCTGGACCCCACTCGGAAGAGGGTGCAGCCTGGGAAGGGCGGCTTTGCTGGGGACTGTGGGAGTAGAGTGCCCAGGAGAGGGTCTGAGGGGTGGGTTGGGGTCAGGACAATTTTGCAAAAGAAGTAGCTGGAAGCCATGGGACTGGGGGGAGCCTGTTTGGGGGCTCTGGATAGTTGATTCCTAGGAATCAAGTTCAGCATCTTCGCCGTGGCTGCAGAGCTGCCTGATGGGCACTAGAGGGCGCGCCAGCCCCACACTCCCTGGGTCTGGCTTCCTCCTGCAACCTCGCTGTGGTAGAGCCTGTGCCTGCCTAGTAGCGCCCCGGGCTTCCGAGAGTTTGGGAATTTCTCAAGAGCCAGCTGGCTCAGGCTTGGGACGGCTGACTGCTGCCCTCAGCTCCGCCTCATCAGCTATGTGAAGGGATATGTGTGGAGTGATCCTGCCGCCCCCTGCCTGGGCTCGTCCAGAGATCTCAAAGTCAGATGCCCCTGGGTCCACGTAGGTGGTATAAACGGATGAAACAGGCCCTTGAGTTGGGAGCCTGCTTCACTGTGACTTTACGTCTGTTGCTGGAGACAAAGACATCGTGATGAGAGAAAGTTCTCACAAGCTAGTCGGTAACAGCCACTTACCTTGAGACCGATAGAGTGTGGTGGGGATGGGGGCAGAGCACGGGTCCCCATCTGACAGTGGCCGCTGCCGTATTCAGGTGTAGCTAATTGCTCTGGTGTGGGAATACAGGCCTAATGCCAGAAATCTGGAGAAGCCAGAAATACAGATTTGTATGCGAGATGTCCTGATTTTTTAAGTTGTTGGCAGAAACTAATTCAGAAATCAAATCTGCAGGCCAAACAAGGTGCAGGGCCCAGTTTTGGCCCCATGCCCCTGTAGATCCCTCCGGGACAGTCACCCCTGGGGCCCTGGCTGCTCTGCTTTTCAGGGATGCTGGGCACTGCTGCTGGCTAGCCAGGGTGTGGAGCATGCGCCCAGCAATGTGGCTCCTTGGCCCCGCTGGACAGTGTCCTGGGCCCCTGACAGGCGCTGGCTGGGAGTGGTTTATACATATACAATAAATGCAGCTCGCAGCATTGTGCATGTGTCTTGCATTTTCACTTTCATTTTATCCCTCAAGTCACATAACACCCTGTGTGGTGGAATTTCTTTTCCTGTTGAGGAGATGGACTCGGGAGGAAGGTTGCCTGGAGCGCACAGCTGGGAGGAGGGACACCAATCTCACCCCTCTTGCTGGAGTTTTGCACCACACCTGTCCTGTGTATCTGATGCATTTGGGTAAAACCTCTGTACTCAAAATAATAAGCGTGGTTCATTCATCCCCCAAGTGTGAGTTGAACATCACCTGAGGGGTGGAGATACAGAGAAGGGCAAGGTCCTGCCTGTGTGCTGCATTCTTGTGGGGAGACACAGAAAGCAAGCTGGCCAGCATTTTTGTTAGTAATACATGATATGAAGAAAGCAGGAGTGACTGCAGAGGGGCCTGGGAGAAGGGGAGCGGAGGGGTACCATCTCTGGGCTTCTCTGGGGGAATGATGTTCTAGGTTTTAGTACCAGCTTCTGTAGAGGCCCTGAAACCAGGGTGGGCTCCATGTGAGGGAGCCTGGGGTGGCTGGAGATGTGGGAGTGGGGAGGGGCAAAGGGCATGAGCACAGGGAAGTGGTGTAACCAAGATCTGTTTGGAAACAGAATTGAAGAGATGGGATGGGAGTGACGAGTAGGAGCAGTTGAGGCCCTGGCTAGGGACCCAGAGTAATCCAAAGCTCAGTTCTGCTACTGGATATCCATTCTTCCATCCATCCACCCACATTCACCATCCATCCATCCATCCATCCACACATTCACTCATCCATCCATCCATCATCCACTCACCCACCCACCACCCACCTACACTTTCATCCGCATGTCCATCCATCCATCCATCCACTTACCCACCCACCCACCTACCCATTCATCCACACATTCACTCATCCATCCATCCATCCATCATCCACTCACCCACCCATCACCCACCTACCCATTCATCCACATGTCCATCCATTCATCCATCCATCCACTCACCCACCCACCCATCCATCCACACGTTCACTCATCCATCCATACATCATCCACTCACCCACCCACCACCCACCTACACTTTCATCCGCATGTCCATCCATCCATCCACTCACCCACGCACCCACCTACCTATTCATCCACACATTCACTCATCCATCCATCCATCATCCACTCACCCACCCACCACCCACCTACCCATTCATCCACATGTCCATCCATCCATCCAGTCACCCACCCACCCACCCATTCATCCACACATTCATTCATCCATCCATCCACTCACCCATCCACCCACCTACCCATTCATCCACACATTCACTTGTCCATCCATCCATCATCCACTCACCTACCCACCTACCCATTCATCTACACATTCACTCATCCATCCATCCATCCACCCACCCACCCACTTACTCACCTACTCACCCATTCCTTCACATGTTCACTCATCCATCCACTCACCCTTTCACCTACCCATTCATCCACACATTCACTTATCTATCCATTCACCCACCCTTCATCCATTCAGCCATTCACTTACTCGTTCATCCATTCATCCACTCACTCATCCATTCATCTAGTCACCCACCCACCTACCCTTCCTCCGTCCATTCACCCATCCGCCCACCCATCCCTCCATCCATCCATGTTCATCCTCTATTGACTCACTCAGCTATCCACTGCCATTCACTCAGGTAGGCCCTAGCTAGAGGCTGGGGTTACTGAGGCAGCTCAGACCTGCCCCTGCCTTCCTGGAGCCCAGTATCTTGTTGGAGGCAGACAAGGAATGTTTGCTAATGTACAATGTATACATGGTGACAAGGACATGATGATCATTGCTAAGTGGGGTCTTGGGCTGGCTACAGACAAATTTCCTGTCCCCATAGTAGAACTTAGAGCAGTTCTGTGCACCAAGGAGCACTTACCCACAGATGATGCAGCTTCTCCAGATACGCAAAAAACACAAGGGAGCTTGTAAGGCTGGCCATCCGTCTAGAAGGGCCCCTGGGCCTTGGGACCAAGGTCACCTCCCATCCTCCGTCAGGATGAGATGCACACTGGTAGAGACAGGTGCACACTGTCTGGCAGCCTGGGAGTCCCCTAACGACCGGAGAGGCTGCCAGCAGCTCCCTGGTCAGCTTGGTGGGAGGACATCCTGTGACACCAATATGCCCTATAGAGAGGGCTGAAGAGACAGAGAGCACCCAGGCCGGGGAGCTCCTTTATCTCTGGGTGAGGTGGTCAGATGGGCTGGAGAGCGCCTACTCCCAGTTACCACCAGAGGGCGCCAAAGTGCCGCCCACGCAGCACAGCAGGCTCAGCTCGCGGAAGGGGTTCTGTGTAGGGTCATTGGGGCGACTCCTAGGGCCAAGCAAGCCCATGCCATTGTTTCAGAGACCCGGGGGCCCACCCTGCTGGTGTCAAATCCAGGCCTTACCACCCTCTGCCTTGTCTTCTCCAGGGAGTAGAGCAAATGATGCTGCCTGCCCACGGGTGCCTCTCTCAGTGCTCACAGGCCCCGAGCCCACTTGCTGGGCTGGGCGGTTGGTGGTGTCTGCCAGGCAGAGCTGGAGAAGGAGGTGAGCGTCCCTCTCTCTAGGAGGATGATGCAATGTGCTCCACAACCTACACCTCCATTCACTCATTCAGCCAGGGCAACGGAGCACCCTGTCGCTGCCAGGCACTGCCGCGGGCACTTATGTGAGGGACAAAACAAAGGCCCCGCCTCGTGGAACTCACAGCCCAGGCCAGGGAGCAGCTGGCTTTGTCTGCCAAAGGTCACATATAATGGCAAAAACGCAACTACTTCTGCACCAACCTAATTAAATCCACTAGGCTGTGGGGCCGTGCTCCCCTCGACTCTGCCTTCATGGTGGAAAGCAGCTCCGGGTGGAGTGTCCCCATCACATCGTACTCGTGAACGCCGACGGCGAACCTCATGTGATTTTCATGAGTCATGAATATCATCCTCCTTTTGATTTTCAACTATTAAACAACAGAAAACCGTTTTTGGCTCTCGAGCTCTATAAACACAGCTAGCGGGTGGGATCCACCTCGTGGCTGGAGTTTGCAGACTCAGGTCCAGGAAGGGAGGGGACGGTGCACAGTGAACATCATCACGTGAGCCTGCCCTGCTGTGAGTGGGGACACAGCGGACCAAGCAAGGGTGAGGCAGGGGCAGGCCTGGCACTAAATGGGTCAGTCGGAGCGGGCCTTGCTGTCAATGCCAGATGGAGCAAAGACCTTTCATTTTAACTGTAACACATTTTTGACAGCACGAGTGAAATAGGAACCCATTCTACTCAGAACATTGGCCGGGCGTGGTGGCTCATGCCTATAATCCCAGCACTTTGGGAGGCAGAGGCGGGTGGATCACCTGAGGTCAGGAGTGTGAGACCAGCCTGGCCAACATGGTGAAACCCTGTCTCTACTAAAAATACAAAAAAAAAAAAAAAAAAAAAAAAAAAAAAAATTAGCCAGGCGTGATGATGGGCGGCTGTAATCCCAGTTATTCAGGAGGCTGAGGCAGGAGAATCACTTGAACCTGGGAGGTGGAGGTTGCAGTGAGCTGAGATCACACCATGACACTCCAGCCTGGGCAACAGAGCAAGACTCCGTCTCAAAAATAAATAAATAAATAAAGTTCATGCATTCAGCCGGTTCGTGTCATGACTGCAGGGGTGCCGCCCAGCAGGGGTGAGCCATGCTTTTCCTCTCTACCCGATGCATGAGGATTGTCAGGCTGTGCCCACTTTGGGGCCCTTCCCAAGCCAAGGCATATTGGTACAAGGCATGGCCAAGACCTCCTGCTTCATTGGGCAGGAGGACGAGGGACATGGGAGGTGGCCCCAAATCAGGGCTGATGATGGAGGTGGCCCCAGCAGGTCCCAGCTCAGGCCTAGGGGCCTCATTTCTGCTCCTCAGCCCAGGCGTTGGTTTGATGGGCAGACCACAGGTCTGGAGGGTCTGGGCGTCAGCCCATCAGAGATGGGAAAGTCGCAGAGGAACCCCTTGCCTGCTAAGGCTGTTGTCACAGTAATGCTTCCCTGGCCCCCTTGGCAGCCATGTGGAGAGATGGGGGTGTCAGCACCCTGAAAAGAGAGGGGCCTCTGCTGTGGCCCAAGCATCCAGCCCTTGACTAGAGGCTGCCTTGGGTGCCGGAGGCCTGGCTGCACCTGCACACCTGGGTCCTGCTTCCCGGGATCATCCTCTCTGGGAATTAGCTCTCTAGGTCCTCCCTGCCAGAGATCTGCTTTCCTCCACCAGCCCCTTCCCAGGATGCTCCAGTCTGTCCCACTCCCAATCTGTGGGAACCTCCCTGGAATCATTCTTAGGGTGGGTGCAGTCCACTCCAGCAGGACCACGTGGAATTCAGCCAGCTTGCCATCAGCCAATGTTCACCAAGTAACGTTGTGCACCGGGTAGTGCTGGGCACCTGGAATTCATTAGTGACTCCAACACAGTCCCTGTGCTCCAGGGGCTCACTGTCTGGGGGGGACACAGACAGGTACATCACCAGGCTTTAAAAGTGATTGATTTGTTCAAATAGGTAGTATAGGCAGGTGGCTAAAAAACACACACTGCATGGAAAAATAAGTGCCAATCCCCTCTCCCCTGTTTCCTGGTCCCCTTCCCCTCCCAAGGACAGCGACTGTGGCCAGTGCTATCTGTGCCACCCTGGACGCGGGCTATGCCTTAGAAAGCCGAGTTCCTCAAGAAACAAAGCAGGCCAGAGCCACATCCACAGACCCGCACGGCCCACCGGAGGCTTCTGTACACTCTGTCTGCGTTTCTCACTGACCAGCATTTCTGGGAGATAATGACATATCAGTATGTATAGATCTACTCAGTTATTTTCAACAACAGCAAAGTGATAATAATAACAAGAATTTATACTTGCTATGTGCTGGACGCTTCTCAGAGCACTTTGTTTATATTAACTGATCTACTCCTAAGAACTCAAGGGATAGGCACCTGCTGGTCTTGCTGCACAGGCGAGGAAGCCAGGAGTGCCCCACTGGGTGGACACTGCCTGATGGACTCAGCCCATCCTCTTGCACATGCGGGAGGTGTCTAGGCAGCAAACACCCTTGGATTCTATCTTTGGGCACTTGGATCTCTGTGGGATAAATGTCTGGAAGTGAATTGCCAGGTTAAAGGGCAGGTGCATTTCTAATTTACATAGCTGTTGCCAAATTGCCCTCAGAAGAGGTTATACTGATTTACGGTGCCACAGATACTGTTGTGTGGAACCTCTGCCCTCCCGCTAGTGGCAGCCGGAGCCTGCCCTCCGTTCACCCACCCGGTTCATCTTTGTCAACCTGATGGAAGAAAAATGGTCTCTCTTTGTGGTTCTCCTTTGCATGGCTCTTATTATGAGAGAGGCTGAGCATCTTTCCATGCAGATCAGTGTGATTTGGCATAGTCAGAATTACCAGAGCGAGCTCCAGGGGCGGGGAACCCCCCGGGCTGGAGTGGTTCTGTGTGGGTTGAGGGAGCTGGTGGTCTGGGAGTCTTGCAGGTCGGTGGTGTGTTGGGTAGATGCAAGGAGGGTGCTCCTGGTGGAGGGACCGGCCTGAGCAAAGGCTCAGAGGGGTGGGTGGCAGGGGGGCCTGGCCTGGCCCCTCTGCTCAACAGCAAGCCACATGGCCCCTGCTCCTTGGATCCCTAAGGCCCCAGTCAGGTTGCTTCCTCTGCTCTCTTTCTCTGCTTGAGCTAAACTGTGGTTCCTGGAGGAGGGCTGGGAGAAGGTCTCCGCCCCACAGGGGGCATCTTCCAGCATCCCCAGAGGGAGCATGACCCCTAGCATTCAGTGAGGAATCCCCCATGGCCCGCTCCGCCTCCTGGACTCCTCCTGCCCCTCCCACCCACCCCAGTCACAGGGGCGCTTACATCCTCATTAACACGGCTCAGTGGCTGGCGCTGGGAATTGATCTCCCTCGGGCCCAGTATGGACAGCGGCTAATGGGGATGAATGGGGCGGGAGGTGCGGCCGAGGGATGGTTACCCGGTAGCCCACACAGGGCGGAGATGTAGGCAGATGGAGAGGTGCAGAGCCAGGCCCCACACGCAGCTGGGACTGCTGGCCAACCTGGGTCCTGCGGCAGGATGAGCAGACGTGGGAGATGCGGCTCGGAGGAGGGGAGCTCTGGAATTCAGCTGCCCATGGGGGTGGGAGCAGGCCTTGGGTTTAGGGCCCAGCCTTAGAAAGTGGCACTGTAGTTCTGGGGTGGCATCCAGGAAGGCTATGAGCATTGGGACCCCAAGGTTAGGCAGGCAGTGTCGGAGGGGAGTCAGTGTCGGGGAGGGAGGGAGACACTCCAAAGCCGGACCTGGCAGCATGGGGCAGGCAGGATGCCATTGTTTAGTGAGTCAACAAACACCAAGTGCTTACATGTGCCAGGCACTGTGCCAAGGACCGGTGCCCGTATGAAGTGGCCAAGACAGTCAAGATCTTCTTCCATGGATGGGGGCATAGATGATGATACATGCTCAGAAGAAAGCAAACAGGGTTATGTGATGGGGTGATGGGACAGAGGTCCTACTTGAAGAAGATTTCCAGGGACGTCTCTCTGAGGAGGCAGCTTGTGGGCTGAAACCTTCATGGTGAGAAAAAAAATCATTCCAGGCAAAGGAAACAGGCAGTGCAAAGGTCCTGAGGTAGGAATGGGCTTGGGCATTTCAGGAAAAAGAAGGGGCCGTTGTGGCTGCAGTGTGGCCTGTGAGGAAGAGATGAGCTGAGAAATGGGTGGCAGGAAAGCAAAGTCACGGTCAAGACCAGAGCCCAGGTGCCAGGTCTAAGGGATCAGTGGGCAGGACCCCCTTCCTGAGTGGTATGGACCATACACAAAAGCTGAGAGTGAGGTCCTGCCTGGGTCAGCTGGGCCTGAGGACCTAAGGGAAGCCAGGCTTGGAAAGACTCCATCACTGCCTCATCATTGTGCCTGCAAATGGGAGAGGGGAGGCCCGGGGTGTCTGGGCCAGCCATGGCCAAATGCACAGGATACAAAGAGGCTTTCCTGGTCACTCTAGGAGAAGCCATCCGGCCCCTGTTGCAGGCATGGTTCAGTGACCTCCTGTCTCGTCCCACTTCTGTCTGACTTGAGAACCCAGCTCCCAGCAACTAAGAAATCTATTCATGAGTGTTAAAGTTTTTGTTTCTGTTTTTGCAACAGGATCTTGCTCCATTGCCCAGGCTGGAGTGCAGTGGTGAGATCATGGCTCACTGCAACCTCAAACTCCTGGGCTCAAACGATCCTCCCGCCTCAGCCTCTTGAGCAGCTGGGACCACAGGCAGGTGCCACCACGCCTGACTCTTTTTTTTTTTTTTTTTTTTAAGTAGAGACAGGGTCTCACTATGTTGCCCAAGCTTATCTTGAACTGCTGGGCTCCAGCGATCCTCCCACCTTGGCCTTCCAAAATACTGGGATTACAGGCATGAGCCATGGTGCCCAGCCTGAGCGTTAAAGTTATACAATAAAGCTCAGTACTGAAGGAGGATGGAGCCAGCCTAGCAGGCACAGACACTTAAGAATTCTTTCAGGGTTTGAGACCTAAAACCCATGTATGTTTCTTATGGGCAATTTAAGCAATTTTCAAGGGTGATCTTGACTGTTCTTTTGATTTTTGTCATGTGTGCTGACCTCACTATCGAATACCCAGGTTGGATGTTGCCACCACAGTTCCTGTGGGTTGAGGCGTGCCCTCGACCCTCACTGGGCAGGCGCTCACAAACCAGGGGAGGGTCTCACATGAAAGGACCACAGCAGACTCGTCTCTTCGACAGTGAAAAAAAATAGAATAGTGTTTGGATTACGGATGCTAGCAAAATATGATCTTGAAAAAATATTTGATAAATTTCCGCATCAATTTATAATTAAAAAAAAAAATTGCCGGGTGGGGTGGCTCACGCCTGTAATCCCAGCACTTTGGAAGGCCAAAGTGGGTGGATCATCTGAGGTCAGGAGTTTGAGACCAGCCTGGCCAACATAGTGAAACCTCGCCTCTACTAAAAATAAAAAAAAAATAAAAAATAAAAAATTAGCTGGGCGTGATGGCCCATGCCTGTAATCCCAGCTACTCAAGAGGCTGAGGTAGGAGACTTGCTTGAACCTGGGAGGCAGAGGTCACAGTGAGCTGAGATCATGCCATTGCACTCTAGCCTGGGCGACTAGAGCGAAACCCCATCTCAAAAAAAAAAAAAAAAGTCACAATTTCTTAGCAACTAGAAATAAAAGGGAATTTCTTCCACCTGATAAAGGGCACGTACCAGACATATGGAAGAAACTTTATACTTCATGTTGAAACATTAGCAGCAGGAACAAGACAAGGATGCTGACTCAGTGCTACAGTTCTGCACTGTCATGGAGTCCTAGCCAATGCAGTAACACAAGAAAATAAATAAGAAGAATAAAGATTAGCAGGGAGGAGACAAGGGCAGGAACCATCTCTGTCCTCTTGTTTCCAATTAAGCAGATACCTAATAAATTGTATTAAATTGAAGAAAAATTCATTATATCCTTAAAGAAAGTTCTTGAAAGTGACAGAGCAGAATGGATTATCTAGTAGCTAGAGTCTGAAAAATTCAATGGTCTTCAAGAAGTTCCATTGGTCATGGATCTGCCAAAAAGATAGAAGCATGATACTTCCCTAAGATCAGAGCAGAATGAGAGAGCTCTTGGGATGCCAGGAAAATCATTTTCAAAATAGTTGATGCTGATCCAAAAACAGGGGCAAGATGTTTGGGTTGGTGGAGTCTTTGTGGCAGAGGACTCAATGGCCCCTGGATTCTGAAGTGGGAGCTGGATTCAGCAGGGAGCTGAGGGGAACAAGCCAGGTGGTGTCTTCCAGCCACGGGGAGCTGCAGGGAGAAGAGGAAGCCTTTTCACTCTTTGCCCTGGGACACTGAGTGTCAGAATATGCTGCTGTTTTCCATGGGGTTCTAGAATATTGAGTTTAATTCCCACTTGTTCATTCACTGCTGGGTTTGGGTTCTTGATGTGTCTATGACACACTTAGGAAAGGTAGCCCTGGCTCAGGGCAAGCTGTGTGTCGGGCACCTACTGCTTCTGCCTGGTCCCCATCTCTCCCCCAACTTCTGGTGGTGGCACCTAGATTTTCCTTTGGGGAGAATCCCTCCATCCTTGATTCGTGTTCTTCAAGGGGAGAGGCATAGGACCCAGTCCTGACATCAGCATGTTCCACGGCCTTGGCCATGGAGGGGGCAGAGGATGCCTGCTCCTGGGTCCTCCCTGGGACAGACAGGCTCCGCTCCCTCCCCTTGGAGTTCTAAAAGCTGCTGGCGACCACCTTCCTGCCTGTGGTCCCAGAGTGAGGCTGACAGAGAAACACAGAGTCCAGAGAAGGTGGGCAACCTTGGCTTGGTGATGGCACTTGAGCTGTAGGGGAAACCATGTCTTATGGCAGAGCCATTGTTTTGTCTAAGGGGGTCCGAGCTGGGTTTCTGTCATCTTCAACTGAAAGTCCTGATGGACATAGTGGGAAAGAAGGGAGAAGTTGAAGGCCTGGGTCAGACATGCCCTCTCTCGAGGGTGGGGGCGACATGCAAACCACTTCCAGATGGAGCCCAGGCTGGCGATCCCTGCTTCTTCCTGTGTCCCACAGCGCCCGTCCCAAGGGAGCTGATCCCAAGATCCCTAGAGGAGTGGAGGAATGATCAGGCATCATGCTAAGGAGGTTTTGTAAAGTCAATTTATTGAGTCTGATTTACACACATCGAAGTCTCCACACTTTAGGTGCATATTTCAGTGAGTTTTACAAATTTATTCCCCTGTGTAACCACCAAGATAGAGAACATTTCCATCACCCAGAAGGTGCCCCGTGGTCCTTCCACGTCAATCTCTGCTCCCACCCTGCTGCCAAACAGCCATTGAGCTGCTTGCTGTCACCGTGGGTTAGATTTTTTTTCCCCCTAAAGTTTTGCATATAGTCAATCCTCAGTATTCACGGATTCCATATTTGTGAAGTTGATGACTTGCAAAAATGTATTTGTAACCCCCAGATCAATCCTCACACTTTTGCGATCATTCCTGAACATCAGCAGAGCACTGAGAAGTTTCGTTTGCGGATGCACACGTTTCCTGCGGAGGTCAGACTCAATGAGTGCTTTTCCCCCATCTACTCAGGGCCACCTTTCCCGCATTTCTGTACTTTTTGTTGGAGATTTCGCTGTTGAAAATGGCCCGCAAGCATCGGAGTGAGGCGCTGGCTGGTGCTCGTCGAGGCTAGAAGGCTGCGATGTGTCTTTCAGAGAAAACGCGTGTGTTGGATAAGCTTTGCTGAGTCATGAGTTGTAGTGCTGTGGCCATGAGTTCATGCTCATAAATCAACAGCCTCTATATCAAATAAGGTGTCTTTAAACATAAGCACACATGCCACAAAGTATGCATGGGTCAGATGACCAAAATCTTGTGTGCAGAGCCTCGCAGGAACCTAACTCTGCATTTCCCTGGGAGTAATGCTTCCGTACTGGCGAATTCAGTGTTCCCGGCAATGTCACGCAACATTACTGCCAGGCATGAGAGCCGGCCATATATGCAGTCATACAGATGCTGCCTTTTGAGTCTGGTTTCTGTCGCTTAGCATAACGCTGCCGAGATTCATCACTGTGGTTCCTTTTGTTGCTGAGGAGTATTCCATTGTGGGGCTACGCCAGCTTCTCCATTCACTCAGCAGTTGATGGAGCATTGGAGTTCTTTCCAGCTTTTGGCGATTATGATCAAAGCTGCTGTGGACTTTCATGTACAAATCCGTGTGTGGACCTATGTTTTCATTTCCATTCTAATTGTCAGCATAGGAGCACATACATTTATTACTTGCTTAATGCTTGCGGTAGCCCTGCAAAGCAGCCTCATTTTATGCATAAGGAGTTGGGCTCAGAGTGGAGCTATGGTGGCCTGCTGAATATCACGTGGCTCACAGCAACTGCCACCAGTGCACAGTCTCTTCTCTGGGGGAGGCCTGGGGGTCCCTATTTGGCGTGGCCCTGTGGTGGGTGGGAAGGCCTTGGCTCTGTCCTTGCCTCTCCAGGGGCCTAGAGGTCCTCAGCTGCAAAGTGCAGATTCAGTCCCCTTTGAGATCCCTGAGCTCCAAGCCTGCGATTCAAATCCTGCTGGGGCCTGAGCCACGGCAGTGGGCTGCACCCCAGCCCCATTGCAGCCCTTCACAGGCTGAGCAGGGCTACAGCCAAGACTGACAGGCTGGGTGGGCGGGCTGGCTGGCTTCTAGGGCTTCAGCTGTCCTGAATGCATTCCCCTGCTGGAGGTGACGCCACCTGTTTTTGCTTTAGGGGCTCATCCTCCTCTAGCATTTGCAGGGGATGAGCAGTGGGGACTGCCACCAAGGCCTTACACTCTCTGGAGGAGTTCCACATGCCAAGGGCTTGTCTTCTCTGGCCCTTCTCTATGGTGGGGACTTGATCCTTGTGCAGAGAACTGACACAGGGACTGAGAAATGGCCAGAGCAGGGTCCAGGCAGCCTTCACTCTGCACCCTCTCCAGGCCCAGGTTTCTGTCTCCCAGCTACCCAGCAAGCTGCCTGACAACCTCCCAAAGCCTCCCGGAAGCTTTCTGTTGCTTGCACTCAGCGATCCCTGCATGCCACAGTGGATGCTCCCCTCCCTCAAGTCGCTGCCCTCAAGTCCCTGAGGCCTCAGCACCGGCTTGTCTCTTAGCAAACTCTTCCCCTGGACTCCACCTCCTGCCCCTCTGTTGGCGCAAGGAAGCCCCAGAGAGGGGACAGCCTGGTACTTGACAGCAACTGATGCAGAGGGAAGAGCCCCAGGCCCAGGGAACGAGGACGAAGATCTGGGTGCTGAGTTGTTGCTTGTCCTCTGGGGCTCATCTTCCTCACCTCTAAAATTGGTGCCATTTCCACAGTTTCATTCATTGTCATTGACCCCATCTCCTGTGGGTCCAGGCACTGTCCCTGAGGCTGGGGATCAGGGGAGGAGAGGGACCCAGACAGGCCCCTGCCCTGATGGAGGAGAGGCAGATGCATTGTTGCAGACCTTGGAGATGACAGAGGAGGTCCCAATGCTCTGGGGACCAACTTGGGGCATTGTCCATGCTTTGGCCAGTCCTGGTACCAGAAACTGACTTTGACTACTTTTTTTTTTTTTTTTTTTTTTTTTTTTGACAGAGTCTCTCTCTGTTGCCCAAGCTGGAGTGCACTGGTGCAATCTTGGCTCATTGCAACTGCCTCCCAGGTTCAGGTAATTCTCCTGCCTCAGCCTCCCAAGCAGCTGGGATTACAGGCACGCACCACCACACCTGGTTAATTTTTTTTTTTTTTTTTTTTTTTTTTTTTGGTATTTTTAGTAGAGACAGAGTTTCACCATGTTGACCAGGCTGGTCTTGAACTCCTAATCTCAAATAATCCACCCACCTCGGCCTCCCAAAGTGTTGGGATTACAGATGTGAGCCACTGTGCCTGGCCTGACTTTGACTGCCTTAGTGCAAAGGGGAATTAATTGGAAGGAAAGGGCAGAAGTCAGGGCCATGCTGGGGAGCCGGGTGGTGAGAACTGAGGGAAAGCCTCTCTACGGTGTGGCCTCCCAGATGAGAAATTCTGCTGAGATTCAAAATTGCACAGAGGGGTGAGTACCCACCAGGCTGGAGGGTGAGTCTCATGACTGACAGGCGGCTAAGCTGGCCTGCAGTGGGCTCCCCAAAACGTGGGGGAAATGCAGGGAAGGAAAAAGTCCTGAGTGTCCCCTGGTTGGGGACACTGGTGGAGTGGGAGCGTAGTGTCAGATGGGGCTTGCCGGAGGCACTCAAGTGCATGGGAAACAGACCTGTGAACTCCAAGAGGCAGAAACAGCAGGAGTCTTCGGCACTGTGAGCCCCAGAAGTGGCTGCCACCTACCCGGTGGCCAGCCCAGGGAAGGACTTCCCACCTGTTCTCTGACCCAGCGGCTCCACACGGGAGGGTCTTCATGCACATTTGTAAGTTCGCGTGGGACGAATGAAGCCCAGCACACGGGCCTCGGCAGTCTCTCCTGGCCCCACCTGCTAGGAATTTAGAAGCGAGCTGCAGAGACCTGGCACGCACAGGCTACCAGCCAGTCACTGAGGTGTGTGGCAAGGGCTGGGGAATGCCCGAGGAGGTGACCCACCTGGATGCGAGGTAGGGGCTTTCAAAGGAGGCCAGGAAGGCTGAGCAGTGTAGGGCAAGGCCGTGGCAGAAAGGAGGGCATTCCTGTGGGGAGAGACGCTGGGTTTTCATTCTTGGGCCCTGACTCTACCCTGTGAACCCTGGAGGGAGCAGGGGTGGGCAAACAGAGGTGACCTGGGGGCGCGGCAGGAAGGGGAGGGTGGGGTTGGGGAGGAGCTCTTGTCGGGGGCAGGCAGTGGGGAGGCGAGGAGATGGGGTTGGGGGGATGCAGGCCCCTGCAGGTCCTGCAGAGGACACCCCAAGGTTACCTTGGCCTGTGGCTCCGCGGCTCAAGCTGCTGGCGGCAACGACAACAGCGAACCAGCAGCCTCTCTGAGTTTTATTATCATTCAAATGAGGACGTGGAGAGGTATTTCATTTGATTGGTAGAATAATAGGAGCCATTTATCTACCTTCTCTCAACCTTTCATATCTGTTTCACTATTTTATGGGATCGCATACATCATAGTAAAGGCAAAAATGTATTTTTTTTCCCTTGACTTGGGGCTGGGGGGGCAGCAGGGATGGGAAGGAGGCTCTCAGAGTGGTTGGCAGGAGCTGAAGGAAATGAAATCGAAAAAGACTATTATTGGTGACAGACAGTTACATCTGAAAGGGAGTAAGAAACTCCCCAGTGCGGGTGCGGAGAGGAGTTTTAAATGGAAGATCTAACAGCCTCCAGCTCTAGGTCCATTGAGAGGCAGAGGACTGAGGGAGGTGTGGGGGGTGGGGGGTGAGACAGGGAGTGTGGTGGGGCATGGGGCGGGGGCGCTTTGGGCACCCGGAGGGTCCTTGAGGGAAACAGCAATGAGGCTGGCACAAGGGGCGTGTGGCCCAGCTGTTGGAATTCTTTGTCTTTCTTGGGTTATGATAAATTACACATGTCACACAAGGATTCATTCTCCTTTTGAAAACACTAGAACTTCACAGGTAAAGACCCTGTGACTATCGGCCCCAATCCCAGCCCCCTCTACCCTTCCCAGAAGTAACAACTATTAAGATTTTTTCCCTCTTGATTTTACAAATATATAAAGATGCCTTAAAAGAGGTAATACTCTTTTTTTTTGTTTTTTGTTTTTTTTTGAGACGGCGTCTTGCTCAGTTGTCCAGGCTGGAGTGAAGTGGCGTGATCTCGGCTCACTGCAAGCTCCGTCTCCCGAGTTCATGCCATTCTCTTGCCTCAGCCTCCACAGTAGCTGGGAATACAGGCACCCGCCACCTCGCCTGGCTAATTTTTTTTTTTTTTTTTTTTGTATTTTTAGTAGAGACGGGTTTCACCAGGTAAGCCAGGATGGTCTCAATCTCCTGACCTCGTTATCCACCTGCCTCTGCCTCCCAAAGTGCTGGGATTACAAGCATGAGCCATTGTGCCTGGCTGAGGTAATACTCTTTTGTGAATTCCCGCCCCACCATCCCCCTCCTTTTTTTTTGAGACAAGGTCTCACTCTATGGCCCAGGCTGGAAGGCAGTGGTGTGCTCTCAGCTCACTGCAGCCTTGACCTCTTGAACTGAAGCGATCCTCCTGCTTCAGCCTCCAGAGTAGCTGCGTCTACAGGTGTGTACCACCACACTGACTAATTTTATTTTCAGTAGAGGTGGGGTCTCCCTGTATTCACAACCCAGGCTGGCCTTGAATTCCTGTATTCAAGCCACCTTCCCAAAGTGCTGGGATTACAAGCATGAGCCACCGCACCTGGTCCTTCACCCCTTTCTTAAAAGGGGTCACGCTATCTCATTCAGCTCCTTAGTTTTTCTCATTGCACATATTTTTGAGCCTTGTGTGGGTCTCGGTCACTCCTGGAGCTGTCTGGGGTGCTCCTGTCTGTGATTGTCCTGTGCTGTATCCCCCTGGTGCCCCCCGATCAACCCTTGGGTGGCTTCCATCTTTTCACAGTGACAAAGAATGCTTCGAGAGGTCTGAGCAAGGTTTTCTTGAGGGCAGGTGAGCAGCGAACTCTCTGATGGGGAGGATGCATTTCAGCCGGAGGAGACACTGTCCCATTGCTGTCCAAAGCATCTGTGGTGGGGCTACAGCCAGCCGGCCGCTGCGAGGGGAAGCGCACAGCTGCTCTTGCACAAAGGTTCCCTGTGGGGTCGTCTTGGGCAAGAAGTTGGTAGCAGAGAGGGGAACAGCAAAGCCCTGGCTGGACAGGGTGTCAGAGCAGAAGTGAGGAGGTGGGACCTACAGAGCTCCAGGGGACCCCACGAGCTCCAGGTGCGACCCCACTGGGTGGGGGAGGGTGGGATTCCTGGGAGGCACACAAAGGGCAAACGGGCCAGACCTGGTATGTGAAGGCGGGCCGCAGGCTTGGGCTGGGTGAAAATCAGCAGCACTTGGTGTGGCTGGCAGGGTAGCCCGCCAGTGCAGCCAAGGGGCAGGGTAAAGGCAAAACCCAGGTCTCTGGGTGGTGCCAGCCCAGGGCAGGGGTGTGCAGAGTATGGGCATAGAGAGTCCTCCAGGGGCCCTGGCTCCCTGATGGCAGTGCCAGCCCAGGGCAGGGGTGTGCAGAGTATGGGCATAGAGAGTCCTCCAGGGGCCCTGGCTCCCTGATGGCAGTGCCAGCCCAGGGCAGGGGTGTGCAGAGTATGGGCATAGAGAGTCCTCCAGGGGCCCTGGCTCCCTGATGGCAGCGCCAGCCCAGGGCAGGGGTGTGCAGAGCATGGGCATAGAGAGTCCTCCAGGGGCCCTGGCTCCCTGACGGCAGCGCCAGCCCAGGGCAGGGGTGTGCAGAGCATGGGCATAGAGAGTCCTCCAGGGGCCCTGGCTCCCTGATGGCAGCACGGAGACGGGGAGGGTTCCCTCCGAGCATGGGAGACACATCGAGGCTTATCAGGTATGGGGCGGAGGCTCCCTGCTGAGGCTGTCCATCCCCCACCATGGGATGGCGCTTGGTCCCAGCCCTCGGAGATGTGACGGGAGCAGGTGGGGGAAGGGGGCGGGTGGCCTGGTGGGAGCTGGGCTGTCTATCCTGGGAGACTCTCAGGTTCCAGAACCCTCTCAAGAGTCCAGTTGCAAGACTTACAAGGAGTTTCTTAAACAAACAAACAAACAAAACAAAACAAAACAAACCAGCGTTATTGAGATGTAATCCACATACCATACAATTTGCCCCCTTAAAGTATACAATTCAGTGGTTTTTAGTATATTCACAGATATGTGCCACCAAGATCATGGTCCATTTAGAACATTTTCATCACCTCCAAAAGAAACCCTTTAGCTATCACCCTATCTCCATGATCACAAATCTCCATGCTGTTGTTACAGGTTTTCCTGGTCCGGGCATTTCACAGGAGAGCAAGCACATGGTGTGTGGCCTTCTGCACCCAGCCCCCTTCATTCAGCACCATGTTCGCAGGGATCATGCACGCTGGAGCCTATAACCAGCACTTCATTCCTTTTGAGCCCGAATGATACACCACCTTCTGTTTATCCATTCATCAGTCGATGAACAGTTAGGTTATTCTCACCTTTTTTTGACTTTGGATGGCCCCTGACTTACAATGGTTTGACTTAATGGTTTTCAACTTTACAGTGGTGTGAAAGCCACATCCATTCAGGAGAAACTGTACTCCGAGCACCCATGTGAGCATTCTGCCATGAGCTGTTCAACACTTTATTATAAAAAAGGTTTTGTGGGGCTGGGCACAGTAGGTAGCTCATGCCTGTGATCACAGCACTTTGGGAGGCTGAGGTGGGCGGATCACCTGAGATAAGGAGTTCTAGACCAGTCTGGCCAACATGGCGAAACCCCGTCTCTACTAAAAATACAAACGACAGCCAGATGTGGTAGCGGGCGCCTGTAGTCTCAGCTACTCAGGAGGCTGAGGCAGGAGAATGGTTTGAACCCGGGAGGCGGAGTTTGCAGTGAGCCCAGATCGTACCATTGCACTCCAGCCTAGGCAACAGAGTGAGACTCCATCTCAAAAAATAATAATGATAATGATTGAAAAAAGTAATATAATAAAAATAAAAATATAATAAAAATAATAAAAATAAAAAAGGCTTTGTGTTAGATGATTTTGCCCAACTCATGTCAAAGCTCTGAGCATGTTTAAGATAGGATAGGCTGAGCTATGATATTTAGAAGGTTAGGTGACTTCAATGCATTTCAACTTACGATTATTTCCAACTTAGAATGGGTTTATCGTAAGTGGAGGGGCATTTGTACTGTGAATAATGTTGCTATAAACATTCGTGTACACGTTTCAACGTGGACATATGTTTTCATTTCTCTTGGGTGTGTGTACCTATGGGTGGAATTGCTGGGCCATTTGGTGGCTCTGTTTCAGGAACTGCCAGACTGTTTTCCACAGGGGCTGCAGCCACTTCACATTCCCACCAGCAGGGTGTGAGGGTTCTGACTTCACACTTCTCACCAACGCGCATTATCTGACTTTTAAATTCTAGTCATCCTAGTGGGAGGAGTTGCTTTTTGAGGAAACTTCAAAAGCAGGTGGGGCTAGGTGAGGTGCCTCACGCCTGTGATCCCAGCACTTTGGGAGGCCAAAGTCGGAGGATGGCTTGAGCCCAGGAGTTTGAGACCAGTCTGGGCAACATAGCGAGACCCTGTCGCTACAAAAAATTAAAAAATTAGTTGGGCACGGTGACATGTGCCTGTAGTCCCAACTACTTGGGAGGCTGAGGCAGGAGGATCACTTGAGCCCAGGACTTTGAGGTTGCAGTGAGCCATGATCGCGCTACTGCACTCCAGCCTGGGTGATAAAGCCAGACCCTGTCTCAAGAAAAAAAAAGAAAAAGAAAGAGAAAAAAGCAGGTGGCAGGGCTAGCTTGGTGCACCTCTGGGCTCCAGGACTACAGGACTATCGGGAGTCTGCCTTGGCTTCATCTCAGTGAGACCCCGGCCACACGAGCAGCTCCAGCCACTTCCTGATCTGACCTTGGAGCTCGGGGGCTCCCTCGCAGCGGTTCCTGCAAAGCCCCGGGGGACTCTGAGTGGCCTCCTCTTGACAGTCAGTTGTGAGTCCGCAATTTCCTCTTACGATTAAGACGGTCTCAGGAGGGCTTTGGTCACTTGGAACCTAAAGATACTTGACTGGTCCCATCAGTCCTCCTGAGTGGCTCAGAGTCTGGGAGCCTGCCAGGGCCCAGGTCACACTCCCTGGCCTGACCAGACCAATGAGCCCATCGCCTGGAATCTGCAAGCCCCTCTGTTGAGCTGGGAGCCCTGCGAGGGACTCCTGCTGGCATTAATCAAACCTACACCACTGCTTTCTGAGTTTCACTCTCCCCCTGGGGTGTGGTGATGACGCCACCCAGCCCTGAGGGGCCTGTGACAAACGCCGCCCCTTTATGCATCCTGGCTCTGACAAGGACCGCCTTTTTCTTGGGTCCTTGAACACAGTTTTGTTACTGTTGGGGCTTAACAAAGCCTTCCTGAGTGCCCAGGAGAGCAGCAGGGACCTAACCCAGGACTCCAGAGGCCCAGGCCCAGCCCCGCCTGGCTCCTCCACCCCAAATTCAGCCCCGGGGTTTTGTTCACCAACTGCTGGGTCGGAGGTCCTGGTTTCTATGTCCACTTGCCGCTGGGCGACAGGGCAGCTTTCCCTGGCCCCTGTCGGGGGTCCCCAACCAGGCATCTCGCTGATTTCATGGACCTGTCCCAGAGTGGGCCACCCGGTTCTGTAGCACCCATCCCCCTAGGGCTGCCCCCACTTCCAGTTTTCCAGGGGGTGACACTGTGGTGTCACCCCTAGTGAGGGCCGTTTTGTTCCTGTCACACGCCCCACTACCACAACAACTAGGCCCTATCCTTGAGGGACGCAGGCTGCACAGAGAAGCAGAGAAACAAGAGAAGGGAAACCTTAGCTGTGGAGCTTCCAAAGTCCAGGTCCTACCACACGCAGTACATTTGGAACGCTGTCTGCAGAGCACGTGTCTCCCCCTCAGCGTGGACAGATGAGGTTAAACATTGGCTGGGAGGAGAGAAGAGTATAAGGAACTAAGGGCGAGGGCTCTCCTGGGCTGGGTGGGGGTACGGCTGGGGAAGGATAAGCACCCCAGGGGGAGTGCAGCTCTGATCTCGGAATTGGTGGGGCTGAACCTCATTTCCTGGGAGGGGCAAGGTCCCCAGGCGCCCTGTGCCCTGAGGAGGTCAGGAGACACTGGAAGGGAGTGAGCGGTGACTCAACAGAGGGCCTGTGACAGCCCAGCGAGCTCTCCTGTGGGGAGCGGCCAAGTTCCCAAGAAGGGCCTGGAAGGGCGTCCCAGTTGTGACAAGAGGAGGCCACAGCCAAAACTTGCTTGGCCCTCACAAGCAAAGACCAGATGGGGACACAGACAGTGCATTGGCTGCCAACTCGGAAGGGAGATGATGGCCAGGAACCAGATGTCCCAGTGTATGTCTTGGGGGTGCCAGCAGGGATGACATCGACCGATGACCCATCTGCCACCTCCCCTGATGTTTATGATGTCACCCATATTTGCTGGGATCTGAGGGGAGCAAGAGATGGGGGAGGGGCCCTGAATCAACTGAGTTGAAGCTGACAGAGCTGAACTGAACTCATCAAGACTTTTCTGCTACTCAGTAGAAAATGGAGGTTGGAAAGGAAGAATGCAGAGTAGGAGAGTAAGGTGGTGGTTTTGGCACACCTGCGTGAGTGGCCTGAACATTCGCACCCACAATCCAGGGCTGAATGTGGGACAGTGAACGCAGCCTTTGGCGGGGTGGCTCTTCCTCCCTGTCCCTGGTCATGCGATGGGCACCCGTGCGTAGCTGAGCGTGCCCTCCTCGCTCTCCCTCCTGGGGGTAGGTGTCAGGGGAACAGAGAGGGCTGGGTGAGTGGGGAACACAGCCATCTATCTTCCTGCTCCCCAAGTCCCCGTTTGGTGAGGATGTTGCCAGGAGCAGGTAAGAGCTGGGAGGGCAGGTAGTGATGACTAGGAAGGAAGGACGCAGTCCCAGGTACCTGGGTGACCTGGTGGCCACAGGAGAGGGAGAGGCCTGGAGGAGGCTGGGAGAGGAAGGCTCAGAGGAGGCTTTGGGTGGTGGTCAGCGGACTTAGGAGCCAGAATCCACTTCGGGTTCCTGGGCATGTTCCCTAAGCAATCGGAGCGTCCGGTCCTCACCCCACACAAGGTGGGCTCCACATGTCCGCCTGGCCCACATCTTTCTCCTTCCTGGCTCTCACCTGGCAAACCTTCATCTCCCAGTAGCTTCGGCAAGGCTGACCCTGGCCTCTGGCTTCAGGCCTGGCCAATGGGGCTATATTCTTGCAGCCCTGTTGGAACTGTTGGCAGAGGGAAGCTGGCTCTCTGCCAAGGTGGCTGAGCTGAGCAGTGCTGAGCACAGACCGGTGGGCCCCTCCTTGCTGATCTCCCCAAGCTGGGCCCAGGTCCCTGCCAGGCCCTTCGCACCTGCTGTTCACTTCCCTGGGGTGCCTTCTCCTCTGCCCTTCACCTTCAGCTCCTCTCATCTGATGCTCAGTCCGGTGGCCCTACTCAGAGAGGCCGATCCCGCTCCCTTGAAAACAGTCCCCAATCCTGTCCCAGGGCCTTCCCTATGTCTGCATTTCTTCCCAGCACTCGCCAGCATCCGAATGAGCTCCAGAGCTACTTTCACTGACCATCTCCTCCTCTGATATCAGCCCCCAAAACCTGGGACCCTGTTGCGCTGCTTCCCAAGCCAGGGCCCAGCACAGAGCAGATGCTCAGCAGTCCTGCCTGGACACCAGATACTCCTGAGAACTCTGTGCCTGGTGTGGGGCAGAGTCTCCAAGGTCACATCTCGGGGGTGCAAAAATCACTGCTCAGGTTTCCTAAAACAAAACTTAATTTCTGTCTTGAGTCCCCATTAGAGTAAATTCAGGATAAATGTGGCCCATTTTGGGGTGTTCTTGGTCCATTTGTGGTTGCACTCAGGTGGAGGAGGGACCCAGGAAGGGTCAAGGCCTTGAGTGGGGCCGAACTCCTCAGACATCTGTGTGACGTCCACGCTGCACCCACAGCCCAGGGGTCTCTGCCTTCCAAGCTGGCTCCACACAGTCCTCCGTCCTGCCTGGTACAGGATCCATCCCTGCCACATGCCCCTCTTAGATCACCAGGGTCCCCCGTCACATCCCAGGACCAATCTGGTGACCCCTCTGCTTCAAAACATACATTCTGCCTCAGTGGGGCACATGGGGACTCTAAGCTGCCCCCAACCCGTCTGTCCAGGCCCCTCCCGCAGGAGTTACGAGGGGCTGCCTTGGTGGCTGGAGACCTGATGGGCAGGTGTCTCCGTGGGACCCGGACCCACTGCTCCCCTCCGGACATCCCCCTGCCTGGGATCCCCAGACTCCATACAGGGCCAGGATAGCTCCTCTCCCTGTCACCCTGGGGCTCTCCCAGCTGCCAGGCAGAAGGCTGTCAACACCAGGAGGAGGACATATCCGAGGCATCTCGGATGCCAAGCGTGAGTGAGCAAGGCTCGTCCTGCAAAGGGTCTGGGGATGTGACTGGGTGTGCAGAGGCGGAGAGAGAGGCCAGGCTCGGGCTTCATCTTGTTTAATCCGCGGAGGACCTAGCGGATCCCTGTTTAGACTCCTGCAGGCTGCAGTGCCGCTCTGTTCCGGCCTTGCCGCCTCCCCGCAGCTCAGAGGATGGGACTGGGGTCCAGCTCCCTGCCCGCTCCGCACCCGGCACCTCGCAGCCTGCCCGTTCCCCCGCCCCGCTTCACTTAGCCTCTCGGGGTTCGAGTCTCAGCCTCCAGCCTCGCCCCGCACCTCCCGCCCCCCCGCTCAACTTTCGCCTCCGCTGCAATTTATTACTGGAGGCCGCAGAATCAGCTGCGTGGAGCGCGCCTCCCGGGAGCCGCCGCGGTTGGAGAAAGGCATCCCAGGGAGGCGTCTCCGCCGAGCTGCAGGCCAAGGGGCGCGAGCCGGGTCCCAGGGGCAGGCATGCGGTAAGGGCCTCGCCCACCCGGGGTGGCTTCTGCGCCACGGGGCCTGCGCTCCGCCCTTGGGATCCGCGAGGGTTGGAGACCCGGGACCCGGCGGCAGAGGGCGCCATGCAGAACGGCTCGGTGTGGCCCCCAGGGAGGGTGGATTTAAAGAAAACCAGTCACATTAAAAAGTCAGGATTCATGGAAATAACTGGATTGCTGGCTTCTCCTGAAAAACGGGCAGTCGGCACAGGGCGGCCTTCCACAAGGCAAACCGTGGGGGCAGCCCCGTTTACAAGGCCCGGCTGCCCTCTTCAGGTACCCAGTGCCTAGACCTACCCCAGGGAACATTTGGCCTGAGACCCCTGCTCTGCGTGGGGCACAGCAGAGGGCAGGGGAGACTGTGGCCTGGCTGTTCCACGGGCTTCTGGAGGGCAAGGACTCTCTTTTTGTTTTTATCTTTGTATATTACTCTGGTACATAAAGGCTGGCATATAAAGATGTTGAATACATTTTCAATGAACAGCTGAACAAATGATGATGGTGATGAATGAATGAGTGGATGGTGATGACTACCCAGAATTATGAGGCTGAATGAGACTCAACCACTTGAAAAGGTGAGTCCACATTGCAGGCCAAGGAAGCAGAGGTGCAGAAGCTGGGGGCCCCTGAGGGAGTCCAGGCACTTGGGGTGGGGTGGGGACCAGGGCGGGGTGGCTGCCCAGGGGTGGCAGGAAGGCCAGGCTGAGGAGCTGGGATTTGAACCTTCCGGCTGCTTTACTATCCAATCACCTGAGCTTTAAGCATCCCAAGTCTGGGGATACCCTCCAAGCCCAGGGAATCAGACTCTTCACGGTTGGGTGGGGCAATCTGTGCTTTAAAAATGTTGAGGGTCGGCCGAGCGCGGTGGCTCACGCCTGTAATCCCAGCACTTTGGGAGGCCGAGGCGGGTGGATCACAAGTTCAGGAGATCGAGACCATCCTGGCTAACGCGGTGAAACCCCGTCTGTACTAAAAACAGAAGAAATTAGCCAGACGTGGTGGCGGGCGCCTGTAGTCCCAGCTACTCGGGAGGCTGAGGCAGGAGAATGGTGTGAACCCGGGAGGCGGAGCTTGCAGTGAGCCAGGATCGTGCCACTGCACTCCAGCCTGGGCCACAGAGCGAGACTCCGTCTCAAAAAAAAGAAAAAAAAAAAAAATGTTGCGGGTTGGCTCAGTGGCTCACGCCTGTAATCTCAGCACTTTGGGAGGCCGAGGCGGGCGGATCATAAGATAAGATGGAGACCAGGCTGGCCAACATGGTGAAACCCAGTTCGAGATGAGCCTGGCCAACATGGTGAAACCCCTTCTCTACCAAAAATACAAAAATTAGCCGGGCATAGTGGCCCGTGCTGCAATCCCAGCTACTCTGAAGGCTGAGGCAGGAGAAGCGCTTGAACCTGGGAGGCAGAGGTTGCAGTAAGCCGAGATCGTGCCACTGCACTCCAGCCTGGCGACAGAGCAAGATTCCCTCTCAAAAAAAATAAAAAATAAAAAATAAAAATTAAAAAAAAAAGGTCCTCCAGGTGATTTTGGTGCCCCCAAAAGCTGCATATCGGGAAAGTGATTGTCTGCCACGAGTCTGCTGCTGCGTCCATCCCTCTTCCTGCCCCGCCTCCCAGGGCTGGGTGTCTTTCTAAAGCCAGGGGTCACCTTTCTGAGTGGTGATCAGGCCCTGGGGGTCCATCTTAGCCACTCACCACATTTTAAGTAAGTTTTAGAGAGAAGGAAAAGTATGAAATGACTGTGTTTGTTTTGCCCAAGCAAATCCATTTATAAAGTGCAGCACTTGTTTAAGAAAAAAACAACAGCTATTGACAAAATATAAGAAAATAAATTAAAGCAGCAGCTTCTTAAAAGGACCCTGTCCGATAATTTGATTTTTTCCCCCTTCTTCCCTCAAAGGCCAGAACGACACAATCAATCTTGCTGTTCCATAGGCTGTCTCGTTACAGCTTTTTCTTACGTGAAAAAAAAAAAAGAAAAAGGAAAAAAGTGGAAAGAAACTGAGTACCATCTGCAGCACCACCGCCTCCTGCCCCCCAGTGGATCCACAGGGACCCTCTGTTTCCCCCTCTGTTTCTTGTCCTGCTGCAGCCCAGCCCTGACCCCCACCCTACCCCAGCTATGCCCTCCAGATGGGACCAATCAACTGGTCTTAGATGAGACTGGTCAGCTCAGAGGTCTTCCCGCCAAATCCCATGACCCACAGACTGTGGGGATCCTATCTTAAGTCATCAAGTGGGTGAGTCATCAAATTTCTCATCCTGACAGCCTCATCCAAAAAACTGACATTTTTCATGTGTAAAACATGTAGCAGAATGCAGGTGTGCTGAGGGCTTTGCACAGGCAGGTGAACCCCTCTGCATGCAGCACTTTGCTTCCAACATATGCAGCTCTCAGGTGGAGGAGTTCCCACCACCTCTATCTCCTTCCAAGGCCCTCTGCCCCAAATGTTGCCCTGTGTGGTTACCATCCATCCTGTCAGCCACACACACTGGGTGCCTGCCCAACATTGGCGGCACTCTGATCATCCCCCACGGTGAGGATAGGTAAGGTTTGCTGGGAATAAAACCAGTTTTAAAAGGCAGTCCCACCTGCATTTAGATCCAAGGCCACAGCCTGTCCTTGGCCAAATCACTGCCTCCCTGTGAGTTTCTCCCTGTGAGTTTCTCCACCCAGAGAGCGAGGTCAATAACAGCCAGGAGTGGTTGTGAGGATTGAATGTGCAGTCATATGTAATCATCATCATCATATTTTATAATCGAGCACTTGCTCGTTGCCTGATCCTGAGTTATCATTCCTTTCTGACATTATCAGATTAAGTCTTCTATTCATATTATTTGCCTTAGTTTACAGGTGAGAAAACAGACATGCCGAGAGGTTAGGTTAATTGCCTTTGGTCTTATAACAAGTAAGAGGGAAGGGTTTTTTTTTATTGTGGGGGTTTTCTAGAACCCATGCCCCACTTGCTTGTTAGTCCCCATTTCCCTCTGGAAAGGTCCCCCCACCAAGTGTGGTCTTGGAGGAGAGCAGTGATGATGCTACCTCCCACAGTGGAAGCTCCAGGGCAGCTTGTTCCAGGCTGTGGGGCCAGAAGTAAACTCAGCTGAGACCCTCAACCAGCCTTCAGTCCTTGGTGCTCTCAGACCTGGTGCCCCAGCCTCCGTGGATTCAGATAACCCCAAACGTACCTTCCCTTTTTGCTTAATATGGGCAGAGTCTATCTCTGTATCTTGCAACCCCAGGACTCTGCTGGCAACAAAATGAGTAATAATAATATTATACCCGCCGGGTGCAGTGGCTCACGCCTGTAATCCCAGCACTTTGGGAGGCCAAGATGGGCGGATCACAAGGTCAGGAGATCAAGACCATCCTGGCTAACACGGTGAAACCCCGTCTCTACCAAGAATACAAAAAATTAGCCGGGCGTGGTAGCGGGTGCCTCTAGTCCCAGCTACTCAGGAGGCTGAGGCAGGAGAATGGCGTGAACCCAGGAGGCCGAGCTTGCAGTGAGCTGAGATCGCGCCACTGCACTCCAGCCTGGGTGACAGAGCGAGACTCCATCTCAAAATAATAATAATAATAATAATAATAATAATATACCAAAAGTAGCTATTATTTCTTGAGCATTTATTATGTGCTGGGTCTTGAGATAAAGAGCTTTATAGATGTTACGCTGTCTCATCCTTGCCACCTCGTACAATTGTCCCTGTTTTACAGGCAAGAAAACTGAGGATTGTATACATTTGGATTCTTGCCTGACATCACACAGCTGGGGAGAGGGCCAGGGACTCAAACCGTGAGCTGTCTGAACGTAAGTCTGTGAGCATAAAACTCTGTTGATGTGCCTGACATAAGAGGTGCTTACTCAGTGATGGCCTTAGCACCATGTATGCGTGGATTAGGTCTGTTAAAAATTAGTGGGGAGGTTCTAGTTGGAGGTAAGATGAAGTAGACCTACTCCACCCTGTCTCTCCCACGGAATGCAGCTTCAGACCTGGACTAATTGCATGGATTAGCTCCTTTAAGTCTCTGAAAAAAAGACCAGTTATTAAAGTAACACCAAATTGGTGGTAAGTTTACTATTTTCCCCCATCCAATATCCCCTGAATTTAAACCCCTGAATTCAATGCAGCCCAAAACCTTGAAGTGGATATCAGCATCTATAGAGTGGTCTCCAGGGAAAACCCTCTGATTCTGCCTTCAGGATCAAGAAGGGGGTCTCCCACTGCTCCAGGTGAGTGAGGAAGCCTCCTATTTTTTTTCTTTTTCTTTTTCTCTTTTTCTTTTTCTTTTTTTTTTTTTTTTGAGACGGAGTCTGGCTCTGTCGCCCAGGCTAGAGTGCAGTGGCCGGATCTCAGCTCACTGCAAGCTCCGCCTCCCGGGTTCCCACCCTTCTCCTGCCTCAGCCTCCCGAGTAGCTGGGACTACAGGCGCCCGCCACCTCGCCCAGCTAGTTTTTTGTATTTTTTAGTAGAGACGGGGTTTCACCATGTTAGCCAGGATGGTCTCGATCTCCTGACCTCGTGATCCGCCCGTCTCGGCCTCCCAAAGTGCTGGGATTACAGGCTTGAGCCACCGCGCCCGGCCTCACGCCACAGCCCCCAAGCAATGATGTGGCAGTAGCACTAGCAACAGTAGCAGCAGCAGCAACAGCAGCAAAAGCTGGTAGGAACCTAAAACTCTGAGGAAGGGGAATTTTCCTCTCCAGTTGGAGGAGCCATGGTCCATGAAGGTGAGACAAACCCCTGCTGCTTTGCTATCTCTGGTGCTTGGGCTCAACTCATACAGTCACAGGAAATGCATGGCAGAGGAGAAATAAAGCCCCAGCTTTCTGGCCCGAGGACTGGACAAGGGGAACCAGAAAGTATAGGAGAGATCTCAGAGAGAGAAGAGCTGGGAAAAGTGATCCCTTAAAGTTGTTTGTGAAATCCCGGGTTTCTTCCCAAAATGTACATGATCTGTACAGGATTTGACCTTAAACTGCATACTTACACTTGAGAATGGAACTACAGGATAGTCCACTGCCCAAATCCCAGATTAACCATGGGATGGTACATATGGGGCAGATTCAAATAGCAAAATAGCAAAAAAATAAAATAAGTAATAAAAACATAAAATAATAATAAATAAATAGCAAAAGCTTTGTAAACTGATCTGACATTGGAACCACTGGCCACAGGAGGCTGTTGGGAACTTATGACCTGAACTCAACTGGATCATTTTCCTGCTAACAGAAAAATACCAAAAATTACTCTATATAGAAAGAAACAGGAGTGGCCTGGCATAGTAGCTCATAACCTGCAATCTCAGCACTTTGGGAGGCCAAGGAAGGTGGATCACCTGAGGTCAGGGGTTTGAGACCATCCTGGCCAACATGGTGAAACCCCATCTCTACTAAAAATACAAAAATCAGTCGGGTGTAGTGGCGTGTGCCTGTAATTCCAGCTACTCAAGAGGCTGAGGCAAAGAATCATTTGACCCAGGGAGGTGGAGGTTGCGGTGAGCTGAGATTGTGCCACTGCACTCCAACCTGGGCGACAGAGCGAGACTCCATCTCAAAAAGAAAAAAAAAAAAGAACCAGGAGAGGCTCAACTCACTTGGGAAAAGTTGCCAATGCTGAGGCTACTTTGCTGAGATCAGACTTTACAGCAGCTATTGTGAAAGTGGTGCAATGTATAAGGGCAAACACTCTTGAAATGAATGGAAAGACATAAAGTCTCAGCCAAGAAAAAAGATGTCAAGAAGAACCAAGTGGAAATTTAGAACTGAAAAAGACAACAACAAAAATCTCACTGAATAGGCTCAATAGCAAAATGGAGATGATAGAGGAAGAATCCAGTGAAATCGAAGATAGATCAATGGAACTCATCCAATTTGAATAACAGGCAAAAAAAGATTGTTTAAAAAATGAACAGAAATTCAGGGACCCATGGGGAAATACCAAAAGATCTAACATTCTTATCACTGGGATTCTGGAAGGAGAGAAGAAAAAAATAGGGTCTGGAAAAAATGTGTGAAGAAATCATGGTGGAAATTTTCCAACTTTGGTGAAAAACATAAACCTACAGATGTAATAAGCTCAGTGAATCCTAAACAGAAGAAACCCAAAGAAATATATGCCCAGAAAATCATAACCAAACTTCTGAAAATGAAAAATGAAGACAAAATCTTGAAAGCAACCCGAAAAAAATGACACATTTCCTATATGGGGAAAATGATTCAAATGACTCAGGATTTCTCATCGGAAACCATGAAGGCCAGCAAAAGTGGAATGACAGTTTTAAGGTGCTTAAACAAAACAAAACAAAACAAGAAAAGTGCTGAAAGAAAAGAACGGTCAAATCATAAGTCTTTGGAAGAAATACCTTCTGGATGAAGGTAAAATAAAGACGTTTTCAGATGAAGGAATGCTAGGAGGATTTGTTGCTGGGAGACTTGCACGAAAAGGTTGCTACAGCAAGTTCTTTAGACAGAAAGAGATAATAGTAGAAGGAAACGTGTAACGTCAGGAATAAATGGAGAGCTGCAGAAGTGGCAAATATTTGGATAAATATAATAGGCAATTTTTTCTCCTGTTGAGCTCTTTAAAATATGTCTGATGGTTAAAACAAACAAAAAAAATTGTGTGGTAGGGTTTTCAGTGGCTGTAGATGTAATATAGAAGACAAATATAAAATAAAAGAGAGAGGATAAAGGGACCTACACAGCAGTAAGTTCTTTACACTTCACATGAAGGAGACTGAGAAGAGTTAAGTATGTCTATTATATTTTCTAGAACAACCTCTAAAAAAACTATTCAAAGAGATATAGTAAAAATTAAAATTGAATACATTCATAGGAAAACAATCTTAACTTAAGCCTTACATTTAAAACAAAAATTAATTCTATTTTTTCTTTTTTGAGGAAGGGTCTCGTCCTGCCACCTAGGCTGGAGTGCAGTGGTGCAATCACAGCTCATTGCAGCCTTGACCTCCTGGGCTCAGGTGATCCTCCTACCTCAGCCTCCTGAGTAACTGAGACCACAGGTGTGCTCCACCATGCCTGGCTAATTTTTTATTTGTAGAGAAGGGGTCTCACCATGTTACCCATGCTGGTTGGTCTCAAACTCCCTGGTTTAAGTGATCCTCCTGCCTTGGCCTCCCAAAGTGCTAGGATTACAGGTGTGAGCCACCATGCCAGGCCTCAAAAATGGACTCTAAATAGATTATAGATAAAACTTTTGAATGGAAGCATAGAAGGGCATCTTTATGACCTGTGACTAGACAAAGAGTTTGTAGACATGATATTAAAAACACAGTCTAGCCGGGCACAGTGGCTCACACCTGTAATCCCAGCACTTTGGGAGGCTGAGGTGGGTGGATCATGAGGTCAGGAGATCAAGACCATCCTGGCTAACATGGTGAAACCCCGTCTCTACTAAACATAAGAAAAAATTAGCCCGGTACGGTGGCGGGCGCCTGTAGTCCCAGCTTCTCGGGAGGCTGAGGCAAGAGAATGGCGTGAACCTGGGAGGCAGAGCTTGAAGTGAGCCGAGATCGCGCCACTGCACTCCAGCCTGGGTGACAGACATAGCGAGACTCTGCCTCAAAACAAACAAACAAACAAACAAAAAACCACAGTCTATAAATGGATAAATTGAGTTTCATCAAAATTAAAACTTTTGCTTTGAGATAGAGACTGTTAAGAGAATAAAAAGACAAGCTATAGACTTGGAGAAAATATTTACAAACCACATATCCAACAAAAGATTTGTATTCAGAGCATGTAAAGAACTGTCAAAACTTAACAGTAATGTCATGGAATCTTTGGGGTGTCACTTTTCTGGCCTGAAACCTCTGGCAGTGGTGCCTTTGCCCATATTTTGTCGGGCCCACTGGGCTTGTTCCACCCACTCGGTCTGGCAGGCTGCACTCGGCTCACCCTACCAGCCTGGATCCCACATCTGCCAAGGACGAGTCAGGCATGGAGTGCTGAGGGGTGTGTGAGCAAGTGTGGGGTCCAGCCACTGTGCGGTCAGACATGCCAGCTGCTGCAGTGGGGTGGGCAGTACAGGTGCCGGCTCTCTGTGAGGCTGTGGCTGGACCAGGTGCATTGCAGGTAGCTTCCCCTGCCAGCACTGGGAAATGCAAGTGGCACCCAGAAGCTTGGAGATTCTAGGCACCACAGGACCCCAAAGAGGGAGTCACAGCCCTAGCTCAGGGAGGTCTCCCAAGTCTGGGCTCCCTAAGGGGCTGCAGGTCTTCTCTCCTTCTCTTCACCGCAACGTGGTGAGCAAGGGACATGTTTCAGCCCTGTTCATGTTATAACTCTTTTAGCGCCACCATTCGGCAATCCCGAGTTCTCCTGCGACCAGAAAGAAGGAGGTATGCAAACAAGTGCAGGGTGAGCAAGATGAAGAAGAGCTTTATTGAGCAACAGAACAGCTAACAAGAGACCTACAGGGAGTAGCTCCATTCTGCAGGCAGGGTGTCCCAATGAGTGTTCAGCTTCTAGCAGAGAGGAGACCCTGGAGTGTGAAGCTCATCTTTGCTGCTGGTCATCCCATCATCTGCTCAGTTCTGGCTGAGCCCAGGGCTTTTATGGGCCTCAGAGGTGGGGACATGCATGCCAATTGGTCCACAGGCGGCCATGGGCAGACCCAGAAAAGGCACTCGGGTCAGTGGGACTGGAAGCCTGGCCCCCAGCCTTCAGGATCTCCCTGGCCTGAAGATGGGGCCTCACTGAGGACCACCCGCTTCTGCCCAGGAATTTGTCTGCCTCCTGCTGCAGTTCATGGCACTGGACTCAGCCCTGATAGCAAGGAGAAGCCAGGCAAGGGCAGGAGGCACTTCCAAGCCTGCAAGGGCAGGGGGCCTTCCCAAGCCTCCAAGAGTGCAGGGATGCCTGAGTCTGCAGCAGCAGTTTGGGGGTGGGGGGTGGGGGCAGGGCTCCTGCCTGCTCCTGGAGTGGGAGGCCCAGGTCTGCAGCCTCGGTTTGGGTGGTTGCAGCTGCACCCAGGAGGGCAGGGTTCCTGTCTGTTCCTGGCCGCCCAAGAGCACAGGGAAACTTGGACCCGCAACCAGGACGTGGGCAGCTGCAACATCACCTGGGGAGCTCCTACCCCCAGCTTGGAAAGGGTGGGACTCCTGTTTGTCCCCACCCACTGGCTCCACAAAGTGTGCAGCCCCGGCTGAGCCTCCCTGCTGCAGCCGGCGTGATGGCAGTGGCAGGCTGTCTGGAGCCACTGCTGCCATCAGTAAGAAAACAAAAAACCCAATTAAAAACTGGACAAAAGATCTGAGCAGATACTTTACCAAAGAGGATATAAAGATGTCCAATAAGCATATGAAAAGATGTTCAACATCATTAGCTATTAGGGCAACAGGTACAACTACACACCCACTAGAATGAACAAAATAAAAGTTCTGACAATACCGAGTGCAATGCTCACACATTGCTGATGAGAACTCAAAATGGCACCACCAGTCTGAAAATCGATTTATCAGTTGTTTATAAAGTTAAATATATGCTTACCATGTGACCCAGCAATTCCACTCCTGGGGATTTACTCTACAGAAATGAAAACTTACGTTCCCATGAAAACTGACCCATGGCTGGACGTGGGAGCTCACGCCTGTAATCCCAGCACTTTGGGAGGATGAGGCAGGAGGATCACTTGAGTCCAGGAGTTTGAGACCAGCCTGGGCAACATAAGGAGACCCTGTCTCAACAACAACAACAACAACAAAATAGCAGGGCATGGTGGTGCACACCTATAGTCCCTGTTACTTGGGAGGCCAGAGCAGGAGGATTGCTGCAGCCCAGGAGTTCAAGGCTGCAGTGGGCTATGATTGCACCACTGCACTCCAGCCTGGGCAACTAAATGGGATCCTGTCTCAAGAAATTAAATAAACAAACAAATAAATAAATTACTGTGAGGAAAAACATTATTGAGAACTTAGTCCCTGCTGGTCTCCAGTAAGTTGTGGGTGTACAAAGTAGAATCCAGTAAGGTCCACATTTGTGGGCGACTTACAAAGCCAGCAACTGTGTGACATAAGGGGGTAGGAGAAGGGTCAGGTTTCACCTGAATTGCCACCTTCTCATAGAGGCCTTCCCTGACCCTCCCCACACAAAGTAGCATCCTTATATGAGTTTCCTGTTGCTGCTGTAATAAATCACCTCAAGCTTCGATGTGTAAAACAACGCACACTTATATCTTACAGTCCTAGAGGACACAAGTCCAAACTGGGTCCCACTGGGCTGACGTCAAGGTGTGGGCAGGGCTGTGTTCTTCCTGGAGGCTCTTGGGGAGAGTCTGTTACCTTGCGTCTTCCAGCCGCCTGAGGCCACCTGTCCTCCCCCATCCTCGTGGCCCCCTTTTCCACCTTCAAGGCCAGTTAATGTTGGGCTGAGTCCCTCGTGCACTGCTCACTCTCTAGTTCTCTCCCCTCTGTCTCCCTTTTCCATCTCTAAGGACTCTTGTGATTCTCCTGGGCCTATCAGATAATTCAGGACAATGTCCCCAACTCAAGGTCAGCTCATGAGCAACCGCAATGGCTTCTGATGCTAACTGCCTGGAATTAGGCCAGACTCCACAGGCTAAGGCTACATTCCTCCACAAGACTGCCCTCACTTCAGACACCAGCCACAGGAGCAAGGGGCCCCAGGCCACCCCCACTTCTCACCAGCTGCCTACACATTCAGGGGCTCTCACTGCACCCTCAGGTTTGATAATTTGTTAGAATGACTCAGAACTCAGAAAAGGGCTATACTTATGACGATAAACGGATACAATCAGAACCAGCCCAAGGGACAGACCCATAGGGCGAGGTCTGGGAGGGTCCTAAACATGAAGCATTCATCATCGTGACCCTGTGGAGTCAGGACGCATCCCCCTCCGAGACATCAACGTATGACAATACAGAGTATTGCCAGCCAAGGGTGCGCGCCTGAGCTTTGGCGGCGAGTTTTATTGGGGTTTCATTACATGGACACAGTTGCTTGAATGGGCTGCCTCATTGGCCGTGAAGCTGAACCCCATCTCCATCCCCCTGTCCTCCATGGAGGTCGGGCTGATATCATGTGTGGCTCACAGCCCTACCCTCTCATCACAGGGCTGGGCTTTCTGGCAGGTCCAGCCCTGATCCTGAGCCACCTCACTGGCATAAAGTAACAGCTGTTGTCTGAGGGACTGCAAGTAACAAGATACCCATCACTCAGGAGATTCTAAGGATTTAGAAGCTACCTCCCGGGAAGTGGGTACGAAGACCAGCCAGATTCGTTATGATTCACAACCTTAAGTCCATCTTCAACTTTAACTCTCCTTGGAGTGTGACCTGACATAGCCATAGGTTCCAGGGATTAGGCTCAGAACATCTTTAGGGGGCTATGATTCTGCCTGGCACAACCTCTCAGTGTCTAACACATCACCCTGTTTTGTTTTTATTACAATAATGGTGCCTTTGTAAAATGGTCTTATTTTGTTGTTTATTTGCTTATGGCCTGTCTCTTCCTCTGGAGCGTCAGCTATATAAGGGCACCTTGGAGCACCCTGAGCTGACCCAGCAAGTCAGTGTGTGCCAAATGACGGAGGAAGGAAGAGAAGGAGTTGGAGGAGGCAACATCTGAGCTGGTCCTGGAAAGATGAGTGGAGTGCTGCAGGGTGAGCAGAGACTCTGGCCAGGAGTAACAGGTGCATAGAGCCAGAGGAGGTCTTAGGGACTGCATGGGTCAGGGAGTACTGGGCGGATTGTTGTGGCTGGAGCACTGGGGTATGTCGTGGGAAGGAGGCAGATGTTGGGAGCTGATCAAGAGAGGCAGCTTAGACACAACTGCACGTGGCCAGGCGACAGACCTGAGGGCATCTGTGCTATCTGCTCTAGTGCCTTCTCTCTCTGACACAGGTGCCAGGAGGGAAGCACCAGGGTGTGACAAATAAGGCATGGACCCTGGAGTCAGCCAGTAATTGTGGCCAGGGGCAAGTCACTTCACCCCCCGCCGTGGCTGTCACTGAGGCTGGTCCACTCTCCTGTCCAACCCTCTTCTCTTTGCTTTCCTCTATGGCAGAGCCTGGAGAGCTCAGTTTCCCAGTCTCCCTTGCAGCAAGTGACACCGATCTGGCCAATGAGCTAGAGGAAGAATCTTGGTGAAGGGTGTTCTGGGAGTGGAAAGGGCCCAGTAGAAAGAGGGACAGACTCAGCCGAATCAGAATTTGGCCTTCTGCTCTGCTTCTGGCTTAGAATGCCATGTGATGTCAGGAGCAGCGGCAGCCACCTTGTGACCACGAGGGGCAAGCTAAGAGTCATGTCCTAAGGCTGGCAGGAAGATGGGAAGTTCCCTGGCCTGGGAGGACATCACTGAGCCGCTGGGCCAGTGCCAGCAATCACCCACCTCTGGGTATTAGTTGGGCATTCTGTTACTCACAAACAAGCTTTAATCAATACCCTCTCTAGGCCTCAGTTTCCTTTACTGTTCACTGGAGCTAATTACATTTATCAATATTCATTCCACTCATGTTGTGTACCAGGGAGTACTCTAGGTGCCGGTGGCAGAGCAGTGAACAAGAGATAAGGTTCCCATTCCTTATGTATTTATTTATTTTTGAGACAGAGTCTCATTCTGTCACCCAGGCTGGAGTGCAGTGCCACAATCTCGGCTCACTGCAGTCTCTGCCTCCTGGGTTCAAGCAATCCTCCCACCTCAGCCTCCCAAGTAGCTGGGACTACAGGCATGCACCATCACACCTGGATAATTTTTTTGTTTGTTTTTTGGTAGTGACGGGGTTTCACCATGTTGGCTAGGCTGCTCTTGAATTCCTGAGCTCAAGTGATCTGCCTGCCTCAGCCTGCCAAAGTGGTGGGATTACAGGTGTTGAGCCATCGCCCCTGGCCCTCATTCTTTTTGCATTTACATCTCAGTGGGTGAGAGAGACAGACAAGGAGCCCACAAACAGGAAACCATCTGAGAGTGGACAAGACTTCCTAAAAGTCTTAGGAAGTAAAAAAGGAAGGTGATGTGATAGAGACTGGTGTGCACATGGCACGGTGTCTGTGATTGGGCTGTGAGGAGGTGACGCTGGAGTTGAGGCCTGGGTGTGAAGAGGACAGGGATAGTGGGGAACAGCATTCCAGGCAGAGGGATGGCAGGTGCCAAGGCCCTAAGACAGAGCCCGGCATGGCAAATGGACAGGCCAGGAGGAAGGCCAGGGGGCCGGAGGGCAATGAGTGAGGGTGGAGGTGAGACCAGCGGGCTGGGCAGGGCCAGGTGACATGTCTTGGTAAGCACAGTGACATGTTTTGCATTATTCTTCATGCAAAAGAGAAGCCACTGGTGGCTTTCAGAAGGATATGGGACAAAGATTTGAGTATTAGGCACACCCCAGGTGCTTAATAAATGTCTGCAGCCTGGAGTAGGGTGCATCCAGCCTGCCCTTCTCAGGCTCAGCCAGTCCCTTTCTTGTCCTGCCTACCTCACATCCCCAGCTCCTGAGCAGGGGACCCCTCGGGCTGCCTTTTCCATTTTCTTGGCCCTGCCTCATCCTCCCCTAGGGCTGTTTGCTCCCTCCAGAGCAGGCGAGCATAATTGCTGCTTTCCACAATGACATAAAAATCTAAGAGGCACAATCAATACAGCGCACACACATCATCGTCTTTCATTGCAAACGATAAAAGCGTAAACAGCAGGGGTGGCGGCAGCTCTGGAGGCTGCAGTGGGGGCAGGGCGGGCTGCCACCACCTCTCTGCCCATCACCCTTCTTCTGGGGCACAGGGCTCTTCCAGGTGGGAGCGGGGATGCCTTTCCCACTCCGGGGAGCGGCACCCCTCATTAAAGCCCACTCCGGGAAGTGGTTCTTCCTCTTTTTGCTTCCAGATGCAGCAACCCCAGTTTCTTTAACCCGACTTCAGAAATCCAATTTGTCCTCTGTATTTTAAAAGCCTTTCCCTTGCTTCCCCTGCATCTAAAATAGAGCTAGGGGTGGCTTCTGGTGGCAGAAGGACTTGTTGGGGTCTTGCCTGTCACAAGCCCATGAACTGACCTCGACCCCATTTTAACCCCAGCTCTTGACAGCCAACTTCTTTCGCCCCTGTCCAGCCTGCCACCCACAGCTTGTCTTGGAACGTGCACAGAAACCATTATATCCCCAGCTCTCACACACTCCCGGCGACGACTTCCTCAAACTAGTTACTTAATGAACGTCATCCAATTCCGATTCCGTCTTGCTGTAGTCTCATTTGCGAAAGCCAATCTGCTTTACGATTCTAACCTCTGGCTAGAAACTGCTCCCAATTCCATGTCATCCATAAACTTGATGAACGATTAGCTTGCTTCTCTGCAGTCATTCATTTATTTATTCAACCGGTATTTAGTGAGCGCCTACTGGATGCTGGGTGCTGGATACAGTTACAGGAGATGCAGGTCCTGGACTGAGGAGACTCCTATGGGGAGGTGGAGCCCACGTGAAAATGGTTCCCAGTTATGTGATCGGTGCTCAACTGGGGCAGGGGAGAGAGCCGGCTCCTTCATGGTGGGGGGAGCAGTTTACATTTGCCTTAAGATGCTGGAGGGGATTTTGCCTGCTGGAGAAGGAATGACGTTCCAGTCAGAGAGACTAGAATGTACGGAGGCGAGTTGCTCTGGGTGGCGATGGGGGAAGAAATCTGCTGATATATACATGTCCAGGGCTGATGGGCTTCAGCTCGGAGCCATCTAGAACCAGGAGGGCTCCTGTCTGTCTCTTGGCTCTGCTGGTTTCCACATTAGCTTCACCCTGAGGCTCCATGTGGTAGCAAAAGGGTTATACCTTCCCAGGTTCAAACCCAGGAACAAAGAACATCTCCTCCAGTCTCACTACTGGGTCCCATGTCCATCCCTGGCCCATCCTGGCAGTTGGAGGAATTTAAGTTATCTGGCCTGGCCTGAGCCACATGGCAGCCTTGGACCCTGGGGTGAGGTCTGCTCCATCTGAAGCTCATGGATTGAAAGCAGGGACGGTGGGGATTCCCACAGAGAAACTGGGTGCTGTTAGCAGTGAGAAGGACGAACGGATGTGGGGCCAGAGAGACACAGATGATATCCGCTCTGTGGTGACCAGCTGGCTCGTGCTCCCAGGAGGTAGAAGGGGAGCCATGGGTTCCTTTCTGTGCAATGGGTACAAGGACTGAGTCAGAGGATGAGGATGGGACATCTGAGACCGCCTCATCACCACGTTCCTCTAACTGTATGGGGACCAGTTGAGAATTTCCTTTCTGCTTTACCAGAGGCTGGATTGAAGCCAGCCAGCAAGTAATTTGCAGTCACTGTCCTTGTCCTCAGCGTGCCCATTCTTCAAGCTCTTTTCCTGTCCTTGTCAAAAGCCAACACTCCAGCCTGTTCCAGAAACCCCATGGGGGTCACCCCCAGCACCTTCTAGCTGAGCTGCACGGGGGCCTCAGCCAAGCCAGAGCCACCTGCCTTATCGGGCGGCTCATTCACACATCTGGAGCTGTAACCACCCCTCCAACCACTATGGCCTTTCACGAGGACCCACAGAGCAGTGGGCTGGTGGGTGGGCCTGGGCCCTGGGAACAGACAGATCTAGGTTCTAGTCTATAGCGAACAGGATTGGGTTCAGCTAGGAGTGATAGAAGCCACTCGAAAGAAAAAAGCAGCACTGTAAACAAGATAGAAGCAATTTCTCTCTCAAACAGTCAAGAGCCCGCAGGCAGGAGTTGGGACTAGAAGAGCCTTCTTCCGGTCGACGGCGACCTCCTCTGCAGGAGACCTCCTCCACTTCACCAGCCAAGGTGGCTGCTTAGTTCCAGCTGCTGAGAGGAGAAAGGGACTGAGAAGGACATGTTCTCCCTTTGAGGACACTTCCCAGAACTGCACGCTACACTCGTGCTTACAGCGTTACGGTCCGAATTTAGTCATGTGGCAGGGAGGCTGGAGAGAGTGTCTATTCTGGCAGCCATGAGCCAGAAGGGAGGGGAGAGCAGAGGGAGGGGAGAATAGACACTGGCGGCAGTTAATAACTAGCTGTCTATGCCCCAGACCCCTAAGGGTGCTCACAGCCATGATCGCACCCGCTGCCCTGGGAGAAGGGAATTATATTCCCCGTTTAATGGATGAGGAGGTTGAGACACAGAGAGACAGAAAGCTTAGTCTCGTACACCCTCTGTTCCTGTTCTTGTCTTCCTCTGCTAGACCTTTTCTTGCTCCTGCCCTGGACCCAGAACACAGTTCTCAGTGGCCCTTGAATTATTCTTTTGTTTTTTGAGACAAGGTCTTGCTGTGTTGCCCAGGCTGGAGTGCAGTGGCACGATCTTGACTCACTGCAGCCTCAACCCCCTGGGCTCAAGCAATCCTCCTGACTTAGCCTCCCAAGTAGGTGGGACCACAGGTGTATGTCATCATGCCTGGCTAATTTTCATATGTTTTGTAGAGATAGGGGACTCCCTATCTCTACAAAAGAGAGATTGCCGGCTGGTCTTGAACTCCTGGGCTCAAGCGATCCTCCAGCCTTGGCCTCCCTAAGTGCTGGGATTACAGGCATGTCACGCCCTGAGCGTTAGAGTTATACCATAAAGCTCAGTACTGAAGCGGGATGGAGCCAGCCCGGCAAGCAACCCGGGGCCCTTCTGAGAGAGCAAGAGCAAGCTCTCCCCTAGTCCCTGGGCAGGGGTCTGCAGCTCTGAGGTGCCTGTTCCCCAGCAGAGGCAGGCACCAAGGCCCCGAACCTGGTTTCCATACAAGGCTTAAACTCTTCCCCTAACTGTGCCCATTTGTGATTGATGCCGGTTTAGGATTCAGCAAACAGGGGCTCTGTTCCTTGGTGCTCCTGAAAAACGTGGAAACCTTTCTGTTTGTACAACCCGTCTGTAAACTAGGGCTAAGCCACGTCCTTCAGCTCTCTCAAGGGTTTCTTGATGGATATTGAGTAAAAACTAATGTAGTTAATGTGCTCTGAGAAGCTCAGGGAAAGCTGCTGTGAGCTCATCGTGCCACTAAATGATCATTGCCTGGGCCCTGCGAGGGCCATTCTGGGCGCTGGACTGGGGAAGGCCAGGGTCTGGGTGGCGGTGGCACTTCAATCTGGAATGATACTCACTCACTTGTGAGCAGGCAAGAGCTGGGAGGCCCCTAGTGACGCCCAGCCACGGGGACCAAGGATGTTCCCTGGGCAGGTGGTGGGCAGGGGCGCTTGGCATTGTAGGGGACTCCAGAGGGAGCAAGGACTCAGGCATCAGCCTGAGGTTTGGAGGTCACCTGCAGCCTGAAGGAGCCTGGGGAACGGCACCCACAGGCCAGGGACTGGTCCTAGGCAGAGAAAGGGCAGGTTTTCAAATGGAAGGTTCACCTGCAGAGAACATGGAGTTACTCCAAGCACCAGTGTCTCCCATTTAGATTAAGGGTGGGGGAGCTTCAGCTGCCTCTGTAATCCACTTCTGCCCCTGCTCCACCCAGTCTCCACGCAGTAGGCTGAGCAATGCTCCGTGATGCTGAGCAAACCTCCTCCTCCCCTCTCAACCCTGCCCAAGATTTCCAGTGCTCCTGAACCCACAGACTCCTTTTCGTGCTCTGCAGGGGCCCACCAGGTCCAGCCTCGGCGTTCTTTCCTACTTCACTTCTGCCACCTTCTCCTGGCCCACCTCCTTCCTACCACAATGCCTTCTATGTGTTCCTAACACCGAACTCGCTCACTCCCACGACACGGCCTTTGCATTTGCTGTTCCCACTGCCTGGAATATTCTTCCCACAGCTCTTTGTGTGGCTGACCCTCCTTTGGAGAGATCCGCTCTTCCCTATCTGCCCTCTCTTCCTCTAAAACAAACTCTTCCGCATCACTGCCATCATCTGGTTGCATTTTCATCATTGTGTTTAAGACCATCTAAGAGGATATGATTTGATTCCTTGTCCATTGCCAATCCTCCCACATAGACCCAACCCAGGGCAGAGCCTGCACACCTGTGTCCTTTTCTCGCCGCAGCGCCTGGAACACAGCAGGTACTCAGCCATTGCAGCCTTAGTTCGCATCCCCCGGAAGCAAACCCTGAGACAAGGTTTCCCGTGCAAGTAGTTCGTTTGGGAGGTGGTGGGGGAATGGGAAAGGGGAAGGAGCAGCCAGGAGAGGGAGCGCTCTCAGTGAGTTTCCACTGTGGGCGACCAGAGCTCCACCCTGCAGGGCTGGGCCCAGTGTGGACAGCGTGCCTCCGAGTACCCTGCACGAAGGGAGGATTATGAGCAGCTAGACACCAACTCCTGTCAGTTACTGGCTGATGGCTGCTCTCGGGGGGCCTTATTTTCCAGCACTCTGGCCTGTGGCAACATGGGCAGAGTGGCATCCAGATGTCAGAGAAAGGTCTCGGGCAAAGAAATGTGGTTGCAGGTGCTGGCGGCTGGAGGCTGGGCTGGCATACACTGCAGAGGGCACCTACATTGCCTGCTTTGGGGGAAAGCACCAAAATGGGCAGAAGATGGGACCTGGGCATCAGGCACAACCCAAACCCAGCTACCCACACAGGGGTCCAAGATCCGGGCCTGACTCGGCGGGTGATGATGCTTTCGCTTTCCCTGGGCTGAGATGCCTTAGGCACAGGTAACCAATACAACTCAACCAGTACAGCTCGGGAGAGGATGACTGAGAGGCCCGGCACAGCAGCCTTGAGAGGGAAGCTGTGGGTTGGACAAGGCAGGGCTTGACAGAAGCAGTCTTGAAAGGAGTGGCTTAGCTTTTGATCTGCAAAGAGACCTGAGCCCTGGCAGATGGTTTTCTGGCCTCCTCAGGTTTCCAGCTCTCCCAGCAGCCTCCGGAGGCAAGTCTGGGGCAGGAGGAGTTTGGAGAAGCTGGCTGGGGGGAGACCTCTGCTCCCCGGCTGCAGGTTTCCATTCTCTTTGGCAGCTAATTACTTAGGATGAATGATTCTGACTCAGATGGAAGCCCCCTCCTCCAGTACCCCCCCTCCAGCTGGGATAGAACAGGTGGTGGAGGGAGCAGAGGGCTCCAGCGTCACCGGCACTGCTGCTTGCTGGGCCATTCATCACTGGGGGTGTTTATACCCCACCTGGGGCCAGAGCCTGAGCAGAACAGGTGGTGTGTTGAGGAAGGGATGGGGAGGTGATGGGAATTAACTCTTCTGGTACCAGCTCCAAGGGGCCCTGGGGCTTGCTGGAGGTGGCTGAAAAGATAGGAATTAATGCGTCAGAGGAAACGGAGCAGGACCTACTGCAGGAGGCATTTCAACTTTCCCTGCATTTGGAAGATTTTGCAGATTAAGGAGATTAACTCAGATTAAGAAGATTGGCTTTTGGTGTTTTGCTAGGGGTGGGGCTGGATAGAAAAGAGCCCGGACTGGGAGCCTTTGCTGATGGCTGTGGTGTAAATACCCTCACCCTGGCTGATCTCAGGCTGCCAATTGTTAAACGACCAAACCCACGAATCTTGAATATTTAACAGTTGGTTCCTAGGAGCTGGCAGGAACTGGCCCAGGCCTGTGTGAGGCTGTTCAGGCAGAGCATCTAACTTATTTATTCACTGGTTCTGTAAGACATCACAGGGCACCCTCTGTGTCTGGAACCATGTTTTAGGGACACCAAGCAGACCTCTTCCCAAGCCCACAGATGCAGGATGAGGTCATCTCAGGGTGGGATGCGGTTACTGTGGCAGCAGCTTTACAGGATGGCGTGAGGGGGACGCGGCCTTGCAGGCTCTGTGCATCTGGACAGTGAGATTATGGAGGAGATCTGAACCCACCCCGGTCCTTATCAGGCAGTGCGGCCACCCTGTGCACCCACGGTGAACACAGGAGGGCGAACACTTGGGTCTCTTCTGGCTCTGCTGTTTGTTCTCCTGGTGTTACATGTTCCTCCTTTATTCCTTCCCTGCGGTCTCCCGTGGCCTCAGCGCTTGGCCTGGCCAGCTTCCATGGGCATTGCTAAGGTCCAAGGGCTCCCTGGAGACCTGCTCTGTCTGATTTCTGGAGGCCAGTGTGACAGTGGAGCATGGCTCAGTGGGAACAGGCAGTTCAGGGGCCACATTTTCCCCACAGGCAAACCCTTCCCTCCTTCACTGTGTACCTGGGCAGTCCCGGATCCCAGGAGCCACCAGTGGTGGGGGAGGCTTCATGCCCAGGATGGAATCTTACCTGGCCCTCTTCCTGCCTGGGGATCACAGCTCAAACTCCTACGCTCTCCAAACCCTGGGGTTTAATTAAGAAAATATGGAGGTCCTCTGGGAGCCATAGAGGGCTCTGCAGGCATTTATTTATTTATTTATTTATTTATTTATTTATTTATTTGAGACGGAGTCTCACTCTGTTGTCCAGGCTGGAGTGCAGTGGTGCGATCTCTGCTCACTGCAACCTCCACCTCCCGGGTTCAAGCGATTCTCCTGCCTCAGTCTCTCATGTAGTTGGGATTACAGGCACAGGCCACCAGGCCCAGCTAATTTTTTGTATTTTATTTATTTATTTATTTTAGTAGACACGGGGTTTCACCATGCTGGTCAGGCTGGTCTTGCACTCCTGATTCAGGTGATCCACCTGCCTTGACCTCCCAAAGTGCTGGGACTACAGGCGTGAGCCACTGCGCCCACCTCTGCAGGTATTTTAAACACCAGAGTTGACCTTATCTTGTTGGTCCAGTGATCTATCCACTTCCCAAGTTTCCATCCAGGAAGGGGCCTGGGTGGCCCATGCCCTCGTCACCTCTGGGCAGTGTGGGCGTGGCACCGGCGCCAGCTGCACCCCACCACACAGACATGGCTTCATGCTATTTTCTCTTGCACCTGAATCTTTAAATCATCCGTGTCTCTGGGCGAGCCAGGGCTGCGGCGGGAGCTGTTAATAATAGACACAAGCGACTGTCTGGTTACCAATTGCAGAGACAGTAATTAGCATTTTAATTTAGGTGCTTTCTTCATACTCACTTCTGGAGACCTGGGTTCGAATCTGAAATTGGGGTCACCAGTGGAGGTTTGCCTGCGTTCTCCTAATCCCCCCACGGATGTTTGTCTTTGTCACACAAGTGCCCATAGCCCACGGCCGAGTGTGGCCTGATGGGGGCACTATCCGTCCAGGCTGCGGAGCGAGGATTTGTAGGGGAGGGGGGAGTGGAGCTGCGCTGGGGTGGGGGTGAGGGTGCTATGCAGAGGCGCCAGGACAGAGGAGGAAGGAGTGTCGAGCGGCTTTGGAGGCAGCAGAGAGGGGCTTCACGGAGGGAGAGGAGGAGCCGGCAGGCTGTGCGCCCCTATCCAGGGCTGTCAATCTTTCCCTTTCACAAGCACTAATTTTCTTGATTTTTCTGCAAGCCCAGATTTAATGCTCAACTACCCCAGCAGCCAGTGATGTTTGGAGTATTAGGAATAAATGACTTAATGGACTTGCCTTTTTTCTTTCTCTCTTTCACAAAACAAGATTTAAAAACAACAATCACAACAAAAAAAGTTGTCTCTTATCTCAGTGTCTAAGGGATGCGAGGAAGGCTTTGGGGTCCAGAGAGAGTCAAAGTCATCCCTGTTTATAGTGTATGTGTTGTGGGGAACACACTCCATATCCCCTTTTCCAGATCCCCCCATATTTGGTGAGTGGGCAGATATAGGCAGCTCCTTCTGAGACAAATACCAATGGACCAAGCCCTGCCATCCCAGCCGCACTTCCAACATTCATGGTTGCCCAAAGGTAGCCACACGCATTGAAAAATGACCTACATCCTCCCACTCCGTGCAAACGGATCTTTGATCTGTGAGGCAGGGGTTCCAGACTCCCTGGCCCTCGGGGCCAGCCGGAGACTGGAGGCTGCATCCAGAGGTAAGCAGGTCTCGATGAAAGGGGTGATGGTTTGGCTCGATGAAGCCCATGGCGGGTGCAGCAAAGCATGGGGAACTGGCTGGCTCTGAACGGTCTTGGTGGAGCTGATCAAATCTCACCATGCTGTCGGGCCTACATTCACGGCTGGTGCGGAGCTGTGTAAGGAGGTGAAAAGGCTAGGAAGCTTTCCTTCTCTCTTGTCTTCTCTCTGATGTCATCACTATCACTCAGGAATCTTTGGGTTGCAAACAATGGAGGATGAAACTCAAACTGGCCAAAACCAAAAAGGGAATGTATTTGCCCTTATAAGTGAAAAGTTAAGTGGTAGTCAGGTTTCAGGTAAAGCTTGATCCAGCTAAATCCCATCACCGCAGGACCTGAGTTTATTCTGAACCTCTGCACTGTTTTCCACAGCTCCATCCTCAGGCTGGTTCCTCTCAGAGGCAGAGGTCGGTCGCCAAAAAGCCCCTTGGACTCTGTGTTTCTTTGTTATTTCTGGTGAGGAAGGGAGGGGCTTTCTGGATTTATTTTGGGGATTCAGTGTCCCTCGTTGACTTAGGTCAAAGGCCTATCTTTGAGTCAATGACTGTGGCTATGGAATAGGGTGTCAGACTGTCTTGAGCCTGCTGGTCCCACCCTATAGCCAGGAATGGGGTCAGTGAAGATGCGTCTCCTCCAAAGGCGGGAAGGTGAAACCTGCCAAAGGCAAACGGACTTGAAGGAGGGACCAGCTGACACTCCATCCTGTTTGTAAGCACTGCCTCCCTGTAATGGACTCACAGCACTGCACTCTTTGCCAGGTCACTTTTGTTGTTGTTATTTTGCTGTTTTTTTTTTTAACATAACGCCATGTGACTTTGCAGTGACTTCCATTCAAATGGACTGAGGACACATTGTCACCCCAGTGATGTTGGACTTGGCCCCATAACTCACTGTGGCCAATGGAGTGTTAGCAGATGTGATGCGAGCAGAGGCTTTCAATCTGTGTGTGTGGGTTTCATTTTTTGCTTTGTTTTTGTTGTTATTGTTGTTGTTTTTTGAGACTGAGTCTTGCTCTGTCGCCTAGGCTGGAGTACAGTGGCGTGATCTCAGCTCACTGCAATCCCTGCCTCCTGGGTTCAAGCAATTCTCCTGCCTCAGCCTCCCGAGTAACTGGGATTACAGGTGCCGACCACCATGCCCGGCTAAGTTTTGTATTTTTAGTAGCAACGGGGTTTTGCCATGTTGGACAGGATGGTCTCGAACTCCTGACCTCAGGTGATCTACCTGCCTCGGCTTCCCAAAGTGCTGGGACACAGCCACTGCGCCCAGCCTGTGTGTGTGGTTTTGAGGGGCTCCTTGTGTTCTTCCAGCCACCATGAGAAGAGCGCCCCCCAGGTAGCTTCTGGTCCTGGAATGTGACATGTGAAGCAGAGCTGAGCCTGACCTGTGGCCTGAAGCCTATGGACAGAAAAAAGAAATGATTGTGGATTTCAGTCACTGAGATTCTTGGAGTAGTTTGTGACACAGCTTTATTGCGGTGACGGGTAACTAATGCAAACACAGAGAGGTGCTAGGTTATTTAGAGCTTTGACATTCTGGACGTTGGTGGCAAGGTGGTGGTGGGGCAGCATCAGAGAGAAAATTGGAGGACTTCCCAGAAAAACCCTGTTTGCCCTCTGGAATGAAGAGAGATGTCTGGCTTCCCTTTGTCAGATGTCTCATGCCTTTTCTTGCCAAGGGCCTGGGAGAAAGAGGTTTCTTTTTGGGGGAAGACACCAGTCATGGCCTAAAAGAACAATAGGCACCCCATCTCCACTATCCAATCCTATCCCACCCCACCCCCACTTCCTGTTCCCTGGTGTTGGCTGAAGTCACAGCCAGGAGACAGGCACAGCAAGAGCCCAGGAGAGACCTGGAGAGTGCGTCCTCGCAGCAAGCTGAGGGGCCACCTCCAGGCCGGGCTGCGTTTGGCCCTCGCAGAGCTGCTCGGCTCTAAGCCACTGCGTGCAGTTGGCAGATTCCTAGAAAACTGCATTTGAATTAAAGTTTTATAATTTAATCTCCATTTAAATGCCTTAGAGAGGATCTGTTTGGAGGGTGAGGAAGGCAGGATACTCGCAGCAGTAAATACCGACTCTCACTCATCTGATTCCCAGCGGTGGACTCCCCTGCGCTGCGGCAGCCCTGTTCACGGACATGTTCACAGGCACCCTCAACACCCCTAAAGCGGCGAGAAGAGTTATTCCACATTTCCAGTGAGGAGGGCCAGGCTCTGAGAAGGGCCCTGCCCACGTGAGCAGTGGAGTGATACCCCGCCTGGCCCCGACCCTAGGCAGGGGGTGCCATGCTCCCTCCAGGCTGTGGTCCAAGGGCATCTTCCAGCCCACCCAGGGCCACTTGTTCTGGTCAGGTTGCTGCACATCCTCAGTGCCCTCCCCAGGCCCTGGGCGTGGTGGGGTTTGGGGAAAGGAAGTGTTGCCTTTCCTTAAACCCTGGAATTTAAGGGTGGCCAGGCTGGAGGGTCTGTTCCGGCCCTGTGTGTCCAGGGCCCATGAACTTGGACTCTGGGCAAGTATGTAGGTCCAAACTACCACTTGGTGAATAACTTTATTCCTGACACCCTTTGTTTCCCAGTGTGAAATAACAAAGGCACCTATGTAATGATATGGTTTGGCTGTGTCCCCACCAAATCTCAACTTGAATTGTATCTCCCAGAATTCCCACGTGTTGTGGGAGGAACCCAGGGGGAGGCAATTGAATCATGGGGTCAGTCTTTCCCATGCTATTCTCGTGGTAGTGAATAAGTCTCACAAGATCTGATGGGTTCATCAGGGGTTTCCGCCTTTGCTTCTTCCTCATTTTCTCTTGCTGCTGCCATGTAAGAAGTGCCTTTCGCCTCCTGCCATGATTCTGAGGCCTCCCCAGCCATGTGGAACTGTGAGTCTGATTTAACCTCATGTCGTTCCCAGTTTTGGGTATGTCTTTATCAGCAGCATGGAAATGGACTAATACAGGAAGCAAAGCGCCTGGCCTGCAGTAACCATTCAATACGCAGGAATTACCAGGCTTGCTTGTGTTTAGAATTGCTGGGATGGCAGAGTGGTTAAGAGCCTGAATTTGGACTCCCTGGTTTGGAGCTTGATTTGGACTCCCTGGGTTCTAACGCTGGAATTACCTCGTGTTAGGTGGGAATTTCCAGAAATTTCACGTAACCTCTCTGAGCCTTAGTTTCTTCGTCTGTAAAGTGGGGCTGATACACCCCTTTTCTGGAGCCAGGTAAGGATTGAGTCCAGTAACTGGTATAAGCATCGATTCTGACATACATACAGTAAGTGCTCAATACATGTTTGCTGCATCGATCCTGACATACATACGGTAAGTGCTCAATACATGCTTGCTGTCATGCTTCATCTCCCACTTCTACGTTTACTGTCATGCCTCTTCCATCACCCAACACCTGGATGGTAGATGCCTGGGTGACCTCAGCAGGACCTGTGGCCCCCAGGTGGGTGCTCCTGATCACACAGATAGAAACAGGCTGGGAATCAGAGAAGGTACGAGTGAAGGGACAGAGAAGAGTTGCGCGATAAGGCTGAGGGCAGGTGAGGGTGACCCGAAAGTCCTCCCCTCCCCACGGCCGAGGCTCTGCAGTGATTGGTCCATACTTCATTGACTTGCGCCATCTCTTCATATCTCCACATCTCTAACTTTAAGGGGGGTCTTTGCTGCACAGCCGAGCGTTCCCATGGCAACCTCCTGGCGACACAAAATAGCCATGCCTCCCGAACAAGCAGCCTCCCTTCCCTCTGTCTGCTAGAGAAGCCATCCGGGTGGGGTCTACGGAAAACTCAGTCCTCAGCACAGCCTCGGGCAATCGCCCCTTTCCAGCATGCCTCATCCTGGAGCCTGGCTGTGGAGGGTGGTAGTTTATGCACTTAACATACTTTTATAGAGTGCCCACGATGTCCAGCGACACAGTGAGAGCTGCCTGGGGACCCAGCAATGGAGAAGACAGACAGAACCCTGCCCTCAGGGACTAGGTTACTAGTTGGCATCTCTTCAAGTAAAGGGAAAAGGAACATTAGGTGATTTGGGCCAGTGCTAGGCACTGTGAGGGGAATGAAACAGCCAGGGGGCTGCAGGAGACAAGGAGGGGGCAAGAAAGCCTTCTCTGGAGCCCTGAGTCCTGAACGCGGCAAGGAACCCAGCCATGTGAGACCCTGGGGGGCGAGTCTCCAGGCAGAGGGGACAGTGAGTGCAAACGTCTTGGGTGTTTGAAGAACAGGCAGAGGCAGCAGGGGCTGGGGCGTGGCAGGTGAGGTGGGCAGGGGCTCCATCAAAGAGGACTTCAGAAGCTGGGGTCAGGAGCAGAGGTTTTACTTTAACTGTAGTGGGCAGCCATTTGGGGGTGGGGGTGCGGTGTGGTTAACCAGGGTAGCCAGGGACTGACACACATTTTTTGGAGAGTCTTTGGATTGCTTTGGGGCAAGTCAGACTCATTTTCCTGGGTTCCTCTGCCTGGGATGCCCCATAATTGTTGAGCCAATGGCTTGCCTGGCTGAGAAACAGAACCCGTGTTCCTGGAGCTGGCCTTGCTTATAATCTGTAGGCCTAGGATTGTCTTCACAGGAATGTGGGGGTCTTCTCACCCAACATCCCCACCCTCCTTGCCGTGACTTTGATATTTCTAGCTACTGAGAGCAAAGCCCCCTCTCCCTGAGCCAGTCAATCATATTCCACCCCACCCCCAAAGCCACGGCAATTTCTCCCTGATGAATGGGCAGCTCTGGACCCGTGAATCCTTCAGCCAGCCCAGGCCCAAGCGCTCAATCTCTCATAACTCTGCGTTAAGGATGTGGAGTGACACCCAAGACAGCTGGATAAAGGATGAAATAAGAGGACTGATAAGTGGGATTGATGGCTGTCCTTGCCCAGGATGGGCTGGGGGAAGGGCAGAGGAGGACCCAGCGTGAGTTATTGTCTCCTCCAGGGTGTCTGGGGCTCTGAGATCACTCCAGCCCACATGGCACACAAACTTCCATCGATCCCTGGCCCTTTCAGGAGCCTCAGTTCCAAGGCCCTAGAGAGGCTCCCTGCATTCGGGTGGCCTGAAAATTTGAGAGAAACAAAATCCTTTTCTAGAGGCCACAAGGTGCGGACTAGGAGGATGGAGTATTACTGCTGACCTAGGCCACTGCAGGGCGGGACATCAGGAAATGGGAGCCTCACCTTGAGTCTCATTTGAAGCAGACAGGATTCTTTTTTACACATGCCAGAAAACTAAATCAAACTTCCTAAGCCCAAAGGAACTTTACTGGTTCATGTAGCTGAGCAGTTCAGGGTAGATCCTCCTTCAGGTGTGGCCCGTTCCAGAACTCCAACAATGTGGCCCAGTGCTTCCATTTATTGAATCTGCCCTGGTACAGGCTCCATTCTCAGCAGGCTCTCTTCTCATGGTTGCAAGATGGCTACCAGAAGCTTCCAAGGCCACTTTCTTATTTGTGTTCAATGGGAATGTTTCCCATGATTAAATTAAAGCCTCACAATGGAACCTCATTGGCCCTGATTATGCTGATGTTGGGCCATGCACACTTCATTTATGCACACCTATCACTGTGCAATGGGAGTGTATTAGTCTGCTCTCATGCTGCTAATAAAGACATACCAAATCTGGGTAATTTATAAAGGAAAGAGGTTTAATGGACTCTCAGTTCAGCATGGCTGGGGGCTTCAGGAAACTTACAATCATGGTGGAAGGGGAAGCAAACACATCCTTCCTCACATGGCGGTGGCAAGGAGAAGTGCCGAGCAAAAAAGGGAAAAGCCCCTTATAAAACCACCAGATCTCATAAGAACTCACTCACTATCAGGAGAATAGGGTGAGGGAAACCCCCGCCATGATTCAGTTATCTCCACCTGGAAATGGGGATGGAAAATGCTATCAGCTAAGCTAACCTGGGCCCACCCCTGAAGCTGCATTTGGGGTCAATTTTACCAAAATGCATGGCTAGGAAATTCCAGATTCCATGAGGAAGGGGGAGGGGAGAAAATGGATGTTGAGGCAGCAACGAACACGCATCCACACCACCTCTCAATTTCATTTCTTACCATTTCCTAATACACACTCTTGTCTCTCCCTAATCATCGATTCAGATCCTTCTTGGAAGCTCAAGCTCTATCTCTCCTAACGAAATCCTCTGAATCAGTCAGGAATCTTTGGTTGCAAGTAACAGAAACCCAGTTAAAATTGGCATGAGCCAAAACAGAATTGTCTGACATCACTTTAAAGTCCAGAGATGGTGCTGCCGGACCGGGCCTGGGTGGTTCCAGGGACTCCAACAGCATCATGAGCGCTTGGTCTCTCTCCGTCTCTGGGCTCTTTTGGCCTCTGTGTGACTTCATTCTCAGAAGGCCCTCTGCAAGAAGAGGAGGGATGGCTCCGGTAGTCCAGGTGCCCACCCTGTGGTTTAGCAACCCCTGTGGAAAGAGAACTCTTTGGCCAGGGTTCTGCCAAGGCCCCAGGGCGATGCTCACTCCACCCCTGACCAATCACCATAGAGCAGCAGGGCCCACAGGGCTGAAAGGCCAGGTCTGGTGCACAGTGTGCCCCTGACCCTGCTGGAAGGGGGGCCCCACCTGATCCACAGGAGCTAAGGAAGGAGGAGGGGAGACTTCTGAGGGATGGATTCTGTTTCAAGAAAAGAAGTCCCATAAGCTGGGAAGACAGAGACAACAGCCCCCAGTGACCCTGTCCTCTCCGACTCTGCCAGCACTGTGTGCTCTACCTTGCTCTCTACAGATGCCTCTTCCTCCCTGTGTAGGGCTCGGGCACAGGAATCATGCCTTCTTCTGTTCCTGTGGTCAGGAGGTGCTTAATAAACCCTGCAGAACAACACAGAGTGTGGCTCCAAATTGGGTGTTGCAATCACAGCCACTGTGGATGGAGGAGCTACCTCCACCAGGTGCTTCATAATACCGTTTTCAGGAATTACATGTAATGAGAGAGAGGACAGGCTCACGCCTGTAATTTCAGAAGTTTGGGAGGCCGAGGCAGGAGGATCTCTTGAGCCCAGGAGTTTGAGACCAGCCTGGGGAACATAGCGAGACCCTGTCTCTACACAAAATACAAAAATTAGCCGGGTGCGATGGTGCACACCTGTGGTCCCAGCTACTCAAGAGGCTGAAGTGGGAGGATCACTTGCGCCCAGCAGGCAGAGGTTGCAGTGGGCCATGATGGCTCCAGGGCACTCCAGCCTCGGGGACAGAGCAAGACCCTGTCTCAAAAAAAGAAAAAAAAACAAACAAAAAGGCAAGATAGAGGTAAGAAAATGCAGGTCCAGAGATAGGAAGCAATTGCCCAGGTCACACAGCCGATGAGCAATAGAGCTGGGGTCCTCGCTGTGTCAGGTTGATGCATTCTATAACCTCTGGCTTCACCTCTCTGCTGGTACTCCCTCCCCTGCCCTCCAAATGTGAGCTCCAGGGGCCTGCAAACAGCCTGAAAATATCAGCCTGCTTCTATTTGATTTGGCCTCTTTTCTGACTATTCCTTGGTACCAGAAGAAACCCCACATAGGCGAGTGATTGGACTTGTTCCAGGGGAAATGGGACAGTGATTTTGCCACCTCTTCTGAGGCCTGGCTTCCTTGCAGGGGGTAATGGGCCCGCTGCTGTCCGGGTCTTTGCACTGGCTCTTCCTCTGCCGGGGATGCTCTTCCTGCAGGTCCCTCTCTGCTCCCTCTCATCATCCATGTCTCAGCAAAAATGTCAGGTCCTCCGGGGCCTTGCCTGGTCGCCCTCCGCCCCCAGGAACATCACCCTACAGCATGCTCACTGTCACTTTCCCATTTACTAGCCTCGTGTGATGATCTCATCCCGTTAGAACAGGAAGTTCCAGGGAAGAGGGGCCCTATCTTGTCGTATTCACAGACGGGGGATCCTCAGGGCCCAGAACAGTCCCCAGGGCAAACTGAATGCTCAAGAAAGACTTTGAAAATGGGAAGAGTGAACAAGTGGCCTCACAGGGTTCATGATGTGCTGTTTCTGATGCTTTCCTTTTTCCTTTTTCTTTTTTCTCTTTTTTTTGAGATAGAGTCTCACTACATTGCCCAAGCTGGTCTCGAAGTCCCGGGCTCAAGTGATCCTTCTGCCTTGGCCTCCCAAAGTGCTGGGATTACAGATGTGAGCCACCGTGCCCAACCAGTTCCCAGTTTCTGAGGTCATCAAGCCCTCCTTGGGTTTTGCGGCCTACCTTCTGGGAGGGGACCTCTGCTTGGCAGGCCGACTGTCTATGCCCCCAGCCGGAGCTGCTGGAATAACAAGTGGGGCAGGAGGCTTTTCTCCAGGGGGGCTGACCTGCTCTCTGAGGCAGTGCCTGTGGGCTGGGCTTATGAGTTGACATGCAGGACAGCTGTCCCAGTGGGGCCCCTGGGACTCGTGTCTGTCTCCTGGAGCTGCACGTCGCTTGAGTGCCCAGTGAGGTGGCTTGGGAGGGATTTAGCAGTGGCCACGCTGCACTGCTCTGCGCCTCACCACTGCAGCAGGATGGAGTGCGGAGGGAGTGACAAGCGGCTCACACCAGTCTCCTGGCCAGACAGCTTGAAGAGGGATTCCAGGGCCTGTCCAGTCTCTCCATGGACACTGGGAGAGTGACTGAGTCTCTCCTTACTTACTTCCAGGCTTCTGCCCTTCCCGCATCCCGACACCATGGCTTGCTTTTTCTGGGCTCTCCCAGCCTTTCCCTAGGGTCCTACCACCTTTGTCACCTCCACACCCATTTCTGCGTTTCTAGGAGAAGCGAAATCTCTCCTCCATCCCTCTCCCACTCTCCTAGACTGGTGGAGAGAAGTGACCAGTGAACCCAGCTGGGTACTGGATGGAATCGGAAAACTCTTGAGACACAGGACAGGAGTTATAGCTGATCCCTGCCCTTTCCCTAGAAAGAAAGCGAAGGTGAAGTCCAAGGTTTCCACACCACAGCAGGCCAGGCCGGGAGGCAGGTGAGAGCAGTGGCACCTCTGGAACAGCATCCAAATGTCTTCGGAAGGTCTGAGAAGCCCCTGCCAGCTGCCCTGGTGTCACCCACACTACTCCAGGCTGCAGCTCACTGGCCCCGTCGCTCGGCTCTCCCGCACACGGACCCTCTGCCTGGCACAGGACCGTGCCCAGCTGTGCCCTCTGTCCAGAACACTCCCCTTGGGCTTGTCAAGGCTCACCACTCCTTGTCATTCAGGTCCCAGCTCCTGTGCCATTAAAGTGGCCATCAGACTCATCGGGAAGGCTTGGGACATCTAGATGACTGGGCAGCAGAACAGCTCCTCAGTTGGCAGGTCCGGAGGGGCCTGGGAATCTGCATTTCTAACAAGTTCCCAGGGTTGCTTTGGGTTTTGTTTGCTTGCCATTTTCCCACTACAGCAGATGAAACTCCACAAGGGCGGACCCCGAGTTGTTTTCTTTCTGAGTATCCACAGCCTGGCACACAGTAGGAGCTCGATAAATACTGACTGGATAAACGAACAATTAGACACACCCTCCTATCATAGATTAGACAGGAGCTTTCCCCACGCTGGGACCTCAAGGGCTTCCTCGTGTGTAGGATACCTCGGCATGATGTGTGGAGGGGCTGCGTGCTGGAAATTCCAGAGCTGAACAAATGCTGTCCCCTGCCCTCGGGTACACACCCCGCTAATGAGCCAAAGAAGGCTATTTTAAGGCAGCTAAATGTTGCATTTTCTCCAGTCTGTAACTGTGCTGCTGACACTTCCTTAGACAGCCTGGGAGATGTAGGTAAAATTATTATTATCGTTGTTGTTGTTATCTAATATTTATTATACGCATTGTGTAGGATGAGCCATTTCACGCCTGGTTTTTAATCAGTTTCTGTTCCCTGAAGACAGTCTGGTGAGTAACGCGTTAGAAAACTGCAGTGAGAGGAGTTCTCCAACACACCTGTTGGGAGACCCAGTTCAGGACAGCTTCCAGGCCCTAAGCAGGGCAGTGGGGAGCCCTGGGGGCCTGGAAACAGAGGGCATCCACAGCTGTTTTGAAAGCCCACATCCAAACTTTAGAATGTGGAAAGACTGAACTCTTTTTCATTTTTGTACTTTTTTTTTGTAGAGATGGGGTCTCGCCATGTTGCCCAGGCTGATCTCAAATTCCTGGACGCAAGCAATCCTCTTGCCTCGGCCTCAGTGGAAATGACTGAACTCTTAAGATAATTGCCATAAATAAGTGATATCTGGTCTCTCACTGCTTTACAAATGCCCCTGCCCTCATTACCTTCCTTAAAACCCATCACACAGGCCTGTCTACAGAGGCAGGACCAGAGAGGCAGGGCCCACAAGTGAGGGCACTTGTATGCCCTTTGAGCAGGGGGCCTGGGGGACCGAGGGGTAAGGGCACAGAAGAGGAGCCTGAAGCCATTGTGACTATCACCCGCCCTGGCAAGGCTCCGTGCTACCCCCCACCCCCACACTGCCAGTTAGGAGTGGCGCCTGCTCCACCCCCTGCTTCCAGCCAGCCTCCCACCCACCCCTATCCAGGGAGTGCTGGGGGATGGCCCCGGGTCTGGGGGGAGCTGCCACAAGAAAGACACATTTCCTGCCTAATGGAGGTGGTTGGGTCGGTAATGAGTGTTCCTGCTAATTTGGAGGAATGATTTAACACCAGGAGGAGCCTGGGAAAACATCTTCTGAACAGAAAGAGTGGAACAACCCCCACCAGGCGGCAGTTCTGAGTACGGTGTTACTACTTGGGCCTTTGGATCTGTCTACACAGGGAGGGACTGAGAACCCCGGACACTGCATCCGTAGGAAGGAAGTGGGAAGGCAGGTGCCAGCTCAGCATCTGGAGCTAAAGAAGGGAGGAAAGCCCCTACACACAGGATTCCCCACCCCTCAGTGAGGCGTTGGGGGCAGGGCCCGGTAGAGCGGCGGGAGAGCTGCTTGTGGACCATGGCCGGCCACCTCTCCAGCTGGACACCTCTGGGCCTCACTGTCTTCCCAGCTGCAGGGATTAAAGGGGACAGTGAGGGGTGGGGCAAGCACGGCTCATGTTTGTCTGTCCATTCAACATTGTTTTTGAAGCACTTACTGTGTACCAGATGTTCCTCTGTGCCCTGGGGGTCTGGTGGGCATGTCCTCGGAGGTCCCTGCTCATGTTCCAGTGGAGAAGGAAGAGGACGATGGACAGGCCAGCAGATAAATCAACGAGAAAGACAGCATGTGGTCTGCACCAGTGGCAGCACAGCCGATGGGGCAGGGACCTGGGGCAGGAGAGGGAAGTGGGGAGCTCAGGCCTGGGCTGCTGAGGATACAGGAGGGCAGACCAGCCGGGAACAGCAGGGGCAAAGGCCGGGAGTGCGGACCACCCTCAGAGGTTTGGGGGAAGGGATGGAAGCAGATGGAGCAAGGGAGTGGGGGGAAGCATGTAGCCCTGGAAAAAGAGTCTGGATTTCCTTCCACTGCAGCCAGAAAGTCACTGGAAACTTCAGCACCGGGAGTTCCGTGATCTGATTTACATTAGAAAACACAACCCAAGATGCCCCTGTGGAATGGAGAGACTGGGGAGGAGGTGACAGAAAATTTAGGAGGCTGTAGTGACAGAGGAGGGGGTTGGGACCAGGGGGGTTGATGAGGGAAGTAGCTGGGCCTGGGATAGGTCTGGGGTGGAGCCTGCAGCCTCTGCTAATGGATGCCTGTGGGAGGCCATTTAGAGAAGAGCAGGAGAAGGTCTGATTTGGAGCCTGAGCCATCCCTGAGCCAGGACTGGCCAGCCCTGGAGAAGGGAAGGCTGTGGAAGGGAAAGCAGGGAGTAATGCTGGAGTCTGGATTTCGGGACGAGTCTGGGAACCTGAATTTTTAATGAGCTGACCCCCAAGGGGTTCGGGTGAAGCCTCTGCTCTCAAATTTCAACTCTGGACTTGGAATTCTATGTGTGTAAAAACCGTAGCCTGGGGGTTCCAGTTGCCAAGGAAGGGGTGGAATCTAAACGTTTAAACATAGAAAACACTTGCCATTCCACTCATTGCGACTTTCTCCTCCCATGAAACAGGAAAGGGAAGACTCTGCAGTCCCCTCTCTCAGCAAGGAGGGGAGTGCACTTTCCCGGGAGTCCTCCCCTCCCGCAAGGGCCTCTTCTCTTTCACACTCTGAGATTCCAAGGGTAGCAACCCTCCTTGAGGTGCCTACAGCCTGCATGTGAGTGGAGGAACTGGCAACAAGAGGCCAACACCCCCAAACCACCAATGATTCCAAGAGTCTGATGCAAGAGCTCTGCCACCCCAGAGATGACTCAGTAGTCAAGGTGAGCTGAAGGTGGCGGCTTCCCCTCCAAAGCGTACCTCTTCTCACACACAAGCCTGGGAGGTTGGCTGTCTAGGGCTCATGGACCACTGTACACATCAGAGACCCAGGTTCCTTCTATTTACCTGTTGCCCCTTCCTAGCACGTGGCCTTTATCTTAAGATCTCCTCGTGGCCCAGAAAGACTGCTGGGCTTCCAGTCATGATGTCAGCCTGGAAGGGGAAAAATGGAGGAGTAAAGAGGGTGTAGCTCCTCCTTCTCAAGGAGTCTGCCCAGAAGTCCCATATACATTTGCGTACATCTCATTGACCAGAATTTAGTGCACTGGCCACACCCAGCTGCAAGAGAGCCTGGGGAATGTAGGGTTTTTTTTTTGTTTTTTGTTTGTTTGTTTGTTTTGCTTTCTCTCTCTTCCTTCCTTCCTTCCTTTCTTTTCTTTCTTTCTTAGACGGAGTCTCGCTCAGTCACCCCGGCTGGAGTACAGTGGTGCGATCTCGGCTCACTGCAAGCTCCGCCTCCCAGGTTCACACCATTCTCCTGCCTCAGCCTCCTGAGTAGCTGGGACTACAGGCGGCCGCCGCCTAATTTTTTTGCATTTTTAGTACAGACGGGTTTCACCATGTTAGCCAGGATGGTCTCGATCTCCTGACCTTATGATCCGCCCACCTCAGCCTCCCAAAGTGCTGGGATTACAGGCGTAAGCCACCACACCCGGCCTTTTTTTTTTTTAAGCTAAGCTCAGGACTACACTAAGATAGAAGGGAGAAAGGAGTGTTGGAAGGCAATTAGGCACCTTGGTCCCAGGACATTAGTGGTGACACCATGTAAATAAGATCAAGGTCTGCCCCTGCTTAAAACTCTCCTGTCATCTACAGCTCCTCCACCACAGTCCCACAGCCCTAGTTGATCCAGGCCCTGTCCCACCCCTTCCTGACTCATCTCCTCCTCCCTCTCCACTCAGTGTGTCTTGAGCTCATCCCCCGTCCCTGCCCAGAGCCTTTGCACTTGCTGCTCCCCCTGCCTGTAACACATTGCCCCAAGATCCTCGTACAACTCACTCATCTCATGATGTAGGCCCCAGCTCACATGCCCCTCCCTAAAGGGCCTGCCCCACGCTCCCCACCACAGTCACTCTCAGCCCCATTCACCTGTTTTCCAGAGCACCCAGAACACTCCGGAATTCTCTCCTGTGTCCCGTGTTTATGCTCTACATGAGGGGGGAGACTGTCACTTTTGCCCAAAGCTCAGTGGCACAGCAAGAGAGGCTGCCCACATGCAGGTGCAGATGGAGGAGAATCCTTCATTTGTGTTTCCTCCTGCATCATGGTCTGTGGGGGCCTGTGTGAGAAGGCTCTTGCCAGAGGCCTAGGTTCAGCACAGCCATTCATGTTTTTTTTTTTTAATTGAGACAGAGTCTCTGTCACCCAGGCCGAAGTGCAGTGGTGTGATCTTGGCTCACTGCAACCTCTGCCACCCAGGTTAAAGTGATTCTCCTGCCTCAGCCTCCCAAGTAGCTGGGATTACAGGCATGGGCCACCACGCCTGGCTAATTTTTGTATTTTTAGTAGAGACAGGGTTCCACCCCGTTGGCCAGGCTGGTCTCGAACTCCTGACCTCAAGTGATCCGCCCACCTTGGCCTCCTAAAGTGCTGGGATTACAGGCATGAGCCACCACGCCTGGCCTAACCATTCATGTTAGGAAAGCACAGTACTTTGTTCCTCCTCACTCAGCCTCACTGTGGGCCTTGACAGTAGAAGGGTGGTTCCTCTGACTTTCACCATGCCTGTCTCTCCACTTCGGAGGGACAAGGGACTACACACAGGGAGCCTTGCACTGGTGCTTGGTCACAAATGTTCACACCACCTCCAGTCTACGCCCGGGACTCAGTAGATACCCTGGATGGCTTGTCACCATCACCCAGACTCCCTTTGCCCTTTCCCCGTGGTTGGGTTCCCTGTGTCTATGGTCATCTCTTTCTTGCTTTGTTCCCCTGTGGAGCACAGGCTCAAGTAGCTTCTTAAGAAAGAGGGGAAGAGGCCTGCAGACATCTTTTTCTGTCTTCTCATTTGAGTAGTTTATCTGGGTATAGAATTGAGTTTGGAGATAATTTTCCTTCAGAATTTTGAAAGCATTACTTCTTGTCTTCTAGTTTTTCTGGAAGCTTGCAGAAGCTTCTTTTTGTCTCCAGGCTTTTGAAGTTCTGCAGCAATGTACTTTGGAGTGGGTGTTTTCAACCATTGTGGTGAGCAACTGTGAATCCTTTTAATCCCCAAACTGGTGTCCCTCATTTCTGAGAAATGTTCTTGAGTTATTTCGGGTATGAGTCCTTTCCCTCTGTTTTCTCTTTCTTGACTCCTGTTATTCATATGTTCAGTCTCTTGAATTGGTCTTTCAATGTTCTTACCTTTTACCTCCTGTTTTCCTTTTTCTTTTTGCTCTGTTTTCTAGGAGGTTTTCTCTCTTTTGCCCTCTAATTCATCCTTTCGTTCTTCTTTTTAAAAAATCATTCATTTGTGCTTTTAATTTCCAAGAACTGTCCTTTAACTCTCTGTTCTCTGACTGTTCATTTTGTTAGTGCTTCATGGATGTAACATCTCTTATCTCTCTGAGGCTGTTAATACACTTTGTAAAGGTTTTCTTTGGAGATAACCTTGCATGGTCTCTTTCTTTACACTGTTGTTTTTTTTCTCTTTGTTTTTGTTTGTTTGTTTGTTTTGAGATGGAGTCTTGCTCTGTTGCCCACACTGGAGGGCAGTGGCGCAATCTCAGCTCACTGCAGCTTCCGCCTCCCGGGTTCAAGCGATTCTCCTGCCTCAACCTCCCAAGTAGCCAAGATTACAAATGCCCACCACCATGCCTGGCTGATTTTTGTATTTTTTGTAGAGACAGGGTTTCACCATGTTGGCCAGGCTGGTCTCGAATCTTGACCTCAAGTGATTCACCCGCTTTGGTCTCCCCAAGTGTTGGGATTACAGGTGTGAGCCACTGTGCCCGGCCTTTTTTTTTTTTTTTTTTTTTCTCTCTCTCTCTCTCTCTCTTTCTGTCTTTGTCTGCTTTATTTCCTCTATTCCATGATGAACTGTCCCTCAGCTGTCTGTTGATTTGTGGCTCATCAGATCATGACCAAGTACCAAAATGCAGATGGGAAGCTCCCAGATCTTGACAGGTCACCTGGCGCACCTACCAGTGTTGGTAAGTTGAGGTCTTGCATTTGGGCTGGCCAGATTCCTAGGAAAGACTCAATCTCCTGCCTGGTAAAAAGCTCTGGCTTATCAGCTTCTGGAACTGATTAAGGGAAGGAAGCTGAGCAGGGGGGTCCCAGGATTCTGTAGCCCCCGTTTTCAGTATAGCAGCTCTTAGCTGTGCCTCGCCTCCCCCAGTCCAGTGCATAAACCTTGGACTTTTGCTAGTGGTTGGGGAGAGGATGGGAGAGTGATCTAACAGCTTGGAGGGAGGTAGGGGATCTAGAGTCTATAGGTTTTCAAAAGCTTTTGCTCCACTCTTTCTTGTTTTAACTCCCATTCATCCCCATTTCCAGGTGTACCTGCAGCTGCAAGTTCCTGAGGCTTTGAGGGCTCCGAGATGTGAATAGACTTGGATCTCTTCTAGAGAATCAAATAGCCTGAGGTCCTGTCCAACAGAGCCCTCTCTGTCAGGTATCACTCATCCCTCTGTTCCCAGGTTCCACAACTGCGTTGCTGTCATCTCATCCTCTGTTATCTTTCTTATCAAGTTGGTGTCTTTTGAAAGATCATTTGCTGTCCAAGTACAGTGGTTCGTGCCTGTAATCCTAACATTTTGGGAGGCTGAGGTGGGAGGATCAGGCCAGGAGGCCTGAGTTTGAGATCAGCCTGGGTGACATAGTGAGATCCTATCTCCACAAAAAAATAAAACAAGTATTGGGGCATGGTGGTGCACTCCTGGAGTCCCAGCTACTTGGAAGGCTGAGGTGGGAGGATCGATTGAGCCCAGGATGTGGAGACTGCAGTGAGCTATGACCGCACTACTGAACTCCAGCCTGAATGATGAAGCAAGACCCTGTTGCTAAAAAAGAAAAATAAAATTTAAAAATTCATTTGGTGTAGTTTTAGTGGGGGCTGGGCGGGAGTGAAATTAGATATGCATGTTCTATCTGCCATCATATCTAACCCTCCACAGCTTACAAAGGAGGTGATGGGGGTGAGAATTAGGGCTTCTGATGGAGATGAACAGGCGCGGGACATCTAACACCCTCCTGTGTAGGGGCGATCCTCACTTTATGAGGCTGAGCCCATCACCCCTTATAGAAACTGACGATGCCACATACGTACTTGCCTGTCATGCCTAGCAGCTAGGCTGGCAGTCTGTGCCCAAGCCCAGCCAAAAAGATGCTCCCACCCCAGATCTGGTCAGGAGATAGTGAGCAAAGCAGCGGGAATCGGGGAAGACCTTTGGGGTGGGGTAGCAGCAGGGACCATGCGGCATGGAAGCCGAGGTGGGCATGGCCAGGCTGCTGGCAGCCTTGTTCCCATCAGCTGGGTTCTTCAAAGGATTTGGACCATGATCAGCTAAGAGCCCTGAGTGATTCACACAGCTGGCTAGTGGCAGGCTACTGGCAATTGGGATCAGGGCAGGGACCTCCTGACAGGATTCCAATGTCCTTCTCCCTGTGCCCTTGGGTCCCGCTCAGCCCTTTGGAAGCTGCACCTGGAACCTCCCCAAAGGGAGCCTTCCCCACCTGCAAACTTCTCACAACCTCTGTCCTGCTCTGCCTCTCCAGACCAACCCTCTCCTGCCCTTCCCAATCCTGGACCCTTAACCTGTCCCTTATCCAGAGGCAAGTCTCTTAGTCCATTTTTATGGCTATAAAAAACTCCCAACTGGGTAACTGCTAAAGAACGGAGGTTTCTTTCTCACAGTTCTGGAGGCAGGGAAGCCCACAGTCAAGGTGCTGGCCGGTCGGTGTCTGCCGAAGGCCTGGTCTTTGTTTCCACCATGCTGCTTGGCTGCTGCATCCTCCAGAGGGGACGAAGGCTGTGTCCTCACCTGGCAGAAAAGCAGAAAGGCAAAAAGGGCCTCAGCTATTTCCCTTGAATCCATTCATCAGGTGGAACCCTCATGACCTAGTCCCTTCCCACAGTGCCCAACCCTTAATATCTCCCCAGTAGGGATTCTGTTTTCACATGCATTTTAGAGGCAGCCACACTTCAAGCCGCAGCAAAAGCCCACCCTGGCTTACCGCATCAGCTTACCCAGCCCACTGGGTTCCAGCTCTCCATCTGCCCCGGCCGTCTCTGCTCCTCCTCTGTTTCAGCCAGCTCCACGCTCCCACACCTGTAGAGCGCCTTTGGCCACCACACTTCTCTCCAGCCAATATTTAAATATTTTTAAAAACGTTTCCTATTTCATACGTTTATGCCTGTTCTTGCTAGAAATGTAAGTGTCTTACCCCTTCACTGCAGAGTCCAGGACCAGGCAACTTGCAAACAATACAGATATACTTTTTGCAAAATGTCCAATAAATATTTCTTCACTTCCCTGCTCTGTCAAGGAAAAAAGCATTTATGAACTCATGTATGATTTATAGACACAAATGTTGGTAGTGAAAGTTATCTGCCCATATCTGACCTTAGTTGTCAACTAGTTTTTATTGTAAAAACAATATAACATGAAACATTTTTGGAAAAAAATCGGGAAATCATCCGTAATTCTACCTGGCACAGCTATTTTCATTTTTATTTTTGCATGTATATTGCCTTCAAGCCCTTTTCCTAAAGTGTCCATAGTTCCAATCCTGGTAGTTACTCATAAAATCCAGCTCACAGGACATGTTCCAAGGCAGCTTTCCTGAACCCTGAGTAACTCGTCGTCTCTCTGCCCCTGTCCTTGACCTTCTCACCCCAAGTGTCGTTCCTTGTTTTCATGTCTTTCCTGCCCTGACGGGGCCAGGAGCTTCCTGGGGGCAGGAGGGCTCCCGGAGTCTCTTGCACAGAGCCTGGCATGTGGTTTGTGCTTCTTGCGGTCACAGTTTGGCATTCTGTGCTGTCACTGTGTGTTAGAACAGACGCCTTTTCCCTTGTTGCTCTGTAGTTTTCATAACGATCATTTTTAACCACTCCAGAATATTTCATCAAGTGGATGTTTCATAATTTAGTTAACCAGTCCCCTACTGGGGAACATTTGGGTTGTTTCCAGTTTTTTCTCTATTGCAAATAATGCCGCAACAACTGTTCTTGTGCAAGATCATTTATTTCTCCTTTTGAGTAAATTCGTGGAATCCCTGGGTCAGGCAGGCCCCTGGGCTCACAGGGAGGGACACAGCGCCCCCACCCCCATCTCTTCCCTCAGCATAAACACATTCTGTGACGACACAGATCTGTCTCCCTGATTTTCTGAGCAGTCAGAGATTGTGTTGTCCTCATTCAGCATATGTTTATTAAAGTTTTATCTATCTTGGATTCTCCAGAGCCTTGTCTTATGCCTTCCAGCTGCTGTAATAAAGCACCATTAGCTAGGTGGCTTATAAGCCATAAGTTTGTTTCTCATGGTTCCTGAGACTGAGTCAGAGATCAGGGCACTGGCAGGGGTTCTGATGAGGGCTACTCTTTTGGTTTTGGATGCCAATTTCTCATTGTGTCGTCTCGGCAGAAAGAGGGCCAGAGAGCTCTCTGGGGTCCCTTTGATAATGGCACTAATCCATTCACGAGGCTCCACCCTCATGACCAGGGGACTGAGGTTACTTTTTTTTTTTTTTGGAGAGAGAGTCTCACCCTGTCATCCAGGCTGCAGTGCAGTGTGGCGATCTCAGCTCACCGCAACCTCTGCCTCCTGGGTTCAAGTGATTCTCCTGCCTCAGCCTCCCGAATAGCTAGGATTATAGGTGTGCATCACCACACCCGGCTAATTTTTGTATTTTAGTAGAGACGGGGTTTCACCATGTTGGTCAGGCTGGTCTCGAACTCCTGACCTCAAATGATCCACCCACCTCGGCCTCCCAAAGTGCTGGGAGCCACCGCGCCTGGCAGAGGTTACTTTTGACCACCCTAAAACCATCACACTGGGGGTGAGGGCTTTGACATAGGAATTTGGGGGGATACAGACGTAACAGCCTGTTACAAAACCTGGTGTGTCTGAGACATTTGCGGCCTTGGCCTGATGTGCCTACCCCACATCTGTGTCCCATCTTCTGGCCGCTGGCTCACAGATTTTCTCCTGGGCAACCCCCACCCGTGCCCATGTGCCACTTCAGTGGGATCGAGGTGACTTTCTCTCCCAGCAGTGGACTTGGGTATCACGCCTGGCCAATCAGAGCACTGCATCTCTGCTTTACAGGGATTGGTTCAGGGAATGTCACATGACTGAGTCAGAGCCAATGATTTGCAACCTTGAGACACTTAGCAACACCGTTTCTTCCCCTTGAACTCGCGGCTATGAGGACCTCCCAGGACTGATGATATAATGTCGCTGATGGAATATTGACCATGACACAATATTGACAGTGAATATCGGAGCTACCTGCAGCCAATTTGCCACTTTCTAGGGAGCATCCCTGAAGATGGTGCCAACACAAGGCGAGAGCACCAAGGGAGGCAGAGGGAACCTTCCTTCATGTACTCCTCCTGCCTCTATGTGTTAAGCCTCACTCTGTGCCAGGCCCATTCCTGGCCCTGGGGAAACAGCCATGAACAAGACAGAGTCCCTGTTCTCACGGTGCTGACATCCTAGCAGGGAGAAGCGGGCGCTAAACCCAATAAGCACACAGGTAAACAGGTGAGTAAGTAGGATTGCTCCAGAAAGTGGTAACTGCCAAGATGAAAAACAGCTGATAGGGGTGAGAGCGGGTAGCTGACGGAGGGTGGCTATTGTGGACTGGCCTTCAGGGGGCCTCTGAACAGTTGACATTTGAGCAACTTGAACGATGTATTCCAGTTGGAGGCAGTCACCTAAGGCCTAAGGTGTGCACGTTTTTTGCTTTGTTTTGTTTTACATTTTTCTTTTCTTTTCTTTCTTTTTTTTTTTTTTTTGAGACAGAGTCTCACTCTGTCACCCAGCCTGAAGGGCAGTGGCATGATCACGGCTCACTGCAGCCCCGAATTCCCCAGGCTCAGGTGATCCTCCCACCTCAGCCTCCCAAGTAGCTGGGATCACAGGCACATGGCACCACGCCTAGCTAATTTTTATATTTTTTGTTAAGATGGGCATCTTCCTATGTCCCCCTGGCTGGTCTTGAACTCCTGGGTTCAGGCGATCCACCTGCCTCCTGCCTCCAGCTCCCAAAGTGCTGGGATTACAGGCATGAGCCACTGTGTCTGGTCTTTAATTTTTCAAATATGGTAAAATACACATCACATAAACCACCGCCATCTGCCTCCTGACTTTCCAGGTTTGTAAGCCAGAAGTCGCCCCAAGTTTGAACTGGATTTTCTGCCACTGGCTCCTGGAGCCTGAGACAATCAGTATTGTTGGAAATCTCTAGAAACACGCTACTCCCAGCAATACATCCGTTCCCTGCGTCTCTGCAGCCTCACCAGCTCTGGGTATTATCATCAACCAGCATTAAAGCCTAGAATATGAAATTCAGGGGGAAACAACTGATCCAAGGCAGGAGAGAACCGAAACCGGCCTCGCCTCTCCTCCTGTGAGTTCTCGCGCCTGTCCACACACAACTGGGTTCGGGCGCTTTGTTCTTTGCTCCGAGCTGTTGTCTTATGGCAGGTTGTGACATTTCCACCTGGAGGTGTCCCGCTCATTGCTCTGGGGACATTTTTATTTTCATATGTAAAAAGAATTTTTGTGGCAGTCTGTGTCACCAAGGGCTGTCAGGAGCCCCTGGCAATATGATTCTGTCTGAAGAACAAAGAGGCAAATTTGCAGAAGATCAAATGCAGAGGCATCGTGAGGGAAGGATGGCTGAGAGCTACAGATGAAAACTGTGATGGTTCCAGCGCAGATCTGTGCATTTTGCTGAGATCTGAAAGCCGTGAATAATGCAAGCTCTACACACAGCCCAGGGTGTACAGCAGCTGGGGGTGGGGAGGAGGTGGGATCCCCCAACCTCGTTGAAGACATGGCTTCACTGTGAAGAAGCAGGGCTGGGCACAAGCCCTCCGGGCAGTGCCAGCTCCAGTGAAAAGAGCAGCAAAGAGGAGGGATGGAGTTGAGGGGCTCCGGCCGTGCCGGCATACAGATGAGCGTGGGAAGCCCAGACACAGGGAAAAACACGATCCACTCCCAGCTTCCCACAGTGAAGGCTGGTGTCCTGGGGATTTAGGGGGATGCAGAGGCCACAGTGAGCTCTCCTGCTGGACCCTGACTACACGGGTAGCTTCTCTGCCAGACTCAGGAATGTGCCTCTGCAGCCTTTTGGGGTGCGAGCTCTATGTGCTGCTTCTGGAAGGCCACCTGTTCCCTGGTTCCTCCGTGCCCCTACACCCTCAGCTTGCCCACTGCCCCTCCTGGGCCCAGGCCCAGATCCAAGCCTACTCTCCAGGCGCAGGCCTTTTCCACTCTCCCCCCAGGCTCCAGCCCTGAGCCTCCACCCCTCCTCCAGCTCCTCCCAGCCTCCCCCTACTGCAGTCCCCATCCCACCATCCCTACTGGGTTCTCTTCCTCCCCTTCTACCCTCGTTCTCCCTCCCTTCTCTTGGCGCTCTCAAGCCTCCAGTTGGCTGCCTTATATCTGTTGACACAATCTGACTACCCACTGAGTCCTCCTTCCTGGGTTCACAGCCCCAGACCATTCTCTCTCTCTCTGCCCAGCTCTGAGACATCCGGCTCCCCTGCCCCGCCCCTGTGCCACGCTCTCTCTGGGAACATGGCCCTTCCTTCTGGGAGTGGACTCTCATCCTTCTTTCTGGCCACCTCGTATCAGAACCTTCTTCCTGAAAAGGAAGATCCAGCCCCTCTCTGTGTACACAGAAATACCAGACATACAACCTGGGCCTTCCCCAAAACACAAGGGTCCACCATCAGTGGCACCTACCCCAACTAGCCAGGTCTACAGAGAGGCAGGGACCCCCAGCATCCATCTCTCTGTGTGGGGCAGTGGCAGCACCAGCTGTAGCAGCAACCTCATCCGGCCTCCAGAAGCAGGGCACTGGACGCAGGGCTGGGCAGGTTGGGGTCTCAAAGCCAAGGGCAAGGGCAGCTGTGTCTCTTCAGCTCCTTCCCAGGTGTTCAGCCTCTCAGCATGACGCTTGGCTTCCCGGAGGGTTTCTGGGCTCCAGATATCCTTTCATAAATGCCCTTTCTGTTTACTTGAGCCTGAAAAAACTTCCATTGCTTTGGGTTGTATTTCATTATATTACAGCAAAAGACCCTGCCTTGCCCATCACCTTTTTCATTTAAAAAAAATCTTTTTCTAGTATCTCTTTAATATAAATGTATTAAGTTTAAAACATACATTCATACAAAGAAAAATATTAAGTAAATTAAAAATTCAAATTATGAGTCCAAAATCCTGAAACCAGAAAAGATTTGACAGCATCAAAATTGTAAATGCATATACATGTCCTTTAAACCAACAATCCCTCCTTTCCTATTCAGCCAGCAGAGCCTGGAGATTAGAGGCCTCTCCGAATCAGGCATAGAAACCTTCCCCACATGCGCTTCTCCTCTTTTCTAGTTTTGTTCTCACAGCTATAGAGTGTCCCACAGTCCTGACAGGCCCTAGTTCATTGAGCCAGACCCTTGTGGGCAGACACCTGAGTTGTTTTCAATCTTTTGCTCTTGTAGTGCAGTGAATAGCCTTACACCTATGTCATCGAGTTAGTACAAGGTGGAGCATGCAGGCAATAAATCTATCAAGGGAGAAAACAAGATACGGAACAGTCCATAGGACATACTAGGTTTTGTACAAGAAAGAAAATAAGAATATGTTTTCATATTTGTTATACTTCAAGGAAGGCACTCTGGATGGACAGGCGGAAAGCTGGTGAGCATACCTGCCTTTGTGGTAGGGGTGGGTGGGGCAGCACGTTAGGGTAGAGATTTCCCATTCACTTTTCTTTTTTCTTTTTTTTTTTTTTTTGAGACGGAGTCTCCCTCTGTCGCCCAGGCTGGAGTGCAGTAGCACATCTTGGCTCACTGCAACTTCCATCTCCCAGGTTCAAGCGATTCTCCTGCCTCAGCCTCCTGAGTAGCTGGGACTACAGGCACAAGCCACCATGCCTGCCTAATTGTTTTGTATTTTTAGTGGAGACGGGGTGTTACCATGTTGGTCAGGCTGGTCTTGAACTCCTCACCTCAGGTAATCCTCCCGCCACGGTCTCCCAAAGTGCTGGGATTACAGGCGTGAGCCACCGTGCCTGGTTCCATTTACCTTTTAAGCTCCTTCTGCTTTTGGAACCATGTGATTGTATTACCTGGTTACCAAACAAAAACATAAATGAATGTAGAGGTGGAACAGAGGCGACCAAAATCCTGACTGTGGCAGCTAGTGGCTGACTTTGGGGAGCTGCTCTGTACTGTGGTCTTGAGCTGTCTCTTGCACTCCTCGTTCACCTGCAGGAGCCAACAGGGAGCTGGAGAGGGGGTGGGGATAGTACCCAAGAGTGCAGACCCCTACCCAGCTGTGTGCACATGCACGCAGCTGCCAGCAGCAACCAGAGCCACCCCTGGCGTCCTGTGTCAAGCCCACAGTGTTCTGGAGTGGTGATGAGGGGCCTCTCCCTCAAACTGGACACCTTAAATCCCACCACCTAGGGAAGACTCCAGAGGAGACTGCCCGGGTTGAGAAACTGCCCAGTGACAGCCGTTTGGCTCCCTTCCCATACACATATAGACACGGCCTGGCCCAGGCGGGGACTGCTTCCTACCTGCGCAGACACCATGTGACCCACACACGGGAGACCAGCAGAGCAGCCCACACCCTTGTCCCCAGATCCTGGCACCCTGAAGAAGCTGAGCAGAGCACACACAATTGAAATCTCCCCTCTGGGCCGGGCGCGGTGGCTCAAGCCTGTAATCCCAGCACTTTGGGAGGCCGAGACGGGTGGATCGCGAGCTCAGGAGATTGAGACCATCCTGGCTAACACGGTGAAACCCCGTCTCTACTAAAAAAATACAAAAAACTAGCCGGGCGCGGTGGCTGGTGCCTGTAGTCCCAGCTACTCGGGAGGCTGAGGCAGGAGAATGGCGTGAACCCGGGAGGCGGAGCTTGCAGTGAGCTGAGATCCGGCCACTGCACTCCAGCCTGGGCGACAGAGCGAGACTCCGTCTCAAAAAAAAAAAAAAAGAAAAGAAAAGAAATATCCCCTCTGTAGCCTGAGGAGGGACCTGGGCTTTGGGGAGGGCACCAGGAGCGGGCGGCTGGGGGCAGGGCCACGTTCCCTTTTTGTCTCTAGCTGCCTTTGTTCGAAGATAAACATGCCTCGGCCTCCTTCCCCTACCTGAAAGCCGCTTCTGCCGGCGAGAGAAATCATACACAATCTATGCTCTGGATGTACAAAAAAGTCTGAAATTGCTTGGAGACCAGGCGGGAGGGAGCGGGGCGAGGCTGGAGGATCCGGGCGGGTAATTGCGGGTCATCCATCTGCCCTGTCGGAGGTGCTGGCTCCACAGCCTTCTCAGAGAGGACTCCGCAAATTTGCTTTTTCCCCACATCTTGCATTACTTACTCTTTCCTCAGCAGCCATTAAACCGTTTCCTAAAACTGCCCTCAAGCATGATAAACAGGAGACATTTGGAACTGGTGAGAAAACCCCAAAATGATGCACTTGGCCATTCTCAGGGTGCCTGAGCCGAATCTGCTTTGGGAGACTGGGGGGTTTCCACCAGGCCCCAGCACTGCTGAGGACACCAGGGCTGCAGCATGGAGGGGGGTCTCAGTCGCTCCCTCCTTCACCCTGCTCAGGGATTGACCCTGGAAGGCCGCCTCTGAGTCGGACTTAGGGCTTAGAAGCTACCAGAACCTGCGCTGCCCGCCTGCATTCCTCCAGGTAGCCCACCAGTGACCCTTGAGTTGGGTTCCACCTGGCCTAGAACCAGTTATCTCCCTGACTTGAAGTACGGGGTGGAGAACAGGGGGCTGGGGTGATGAGTAATGTGACATTGGAATGACCTGCCCAGCTCCCAGGTAGGATGCAGGACCAAAGGCCTCCCTGACCGCAGCCCCACGGGGGACTAACAAGACCAGAGCTCCGTGCTCCTTGTGCGGAGGAGCGGCACCTGCTCAGAAGCAGAGGGCCCATCTCTGGAGTCTTTTACCCGGGAAACACAGGCCACCGTGAGCCCTTAGCGCAGTCTTGTCACCTCCCCGGGTCTTGGCTTCCCCATTGAACAGTGTGAGCAGCACCGCGACAACAATCGCAAGGAATACATATTGCTCACGTGGAACATGCCAGGCCTGGCCCAAGCACCTGATGTGGAGGCTCTCAACTGTTATTTACAGTCTATCAAGGCTCCATTAAAGCCAGAGGCTTTCAGAGTCAAAAGGGGCCCTAGAGGCCATGCAGGCCCACCTTCTGTCTCTCAGCACCCCAAACTCATGCCTGAGGAGGCTGAAGGACCTTCCTGGGGGCACACAGAGGTGGGGCAGACAGGGAGAAGAGTGTGGGTCTCCAGGCTGGCCATGCGGCCGCCTGACCTTCCTTTCTTCCCTGGCCCCGGAGGCAGGAAGTAGGGGCGCATAGGCCTCCACCCTTGGTCTAGGAGGTGTCAGCAGTGGGAGAAGGCTACTATCCTGGGGCTGTCGCTGCTCTTGCCCTGCCCTTTGGTGGGCTTTGTCCTTGGCTTCTCCTGGTGTGGAAGGCTGGGGCAGCCCCTGGAGACTCCCCGCTCCCCTTCACGAGGGACTCCACCTCACCCTTTCCAGCTTCCTCTGCCTATGAGAGAGGTGGGAGTGAACCCCAGCCGTGGCCCTCTCCATGCTGCCCATCACCGGTGACTGCGGAGGACGGAGCAGCTGGGGGAGCTCATGCCGCCTGCCCCTGGGGATGGTTCTGGTCTCAGCCTGCAGGGGCGTGAGGGACCCCGGGCCTGGGGCCTGTAGGAGAAGTTGTGTCTCTCAGTTCTGGGGGCAGCAGGGGGTGAAACCCCTGCCGGCAGCCTCATCACCTTTTCAAGGGTAGAGCTTGCAGCTCTCATGCCCACAGCCAAGCCAGCCAGGTGGGGACAGCCCAGGACGGGCCCTTGGAGCTCCAGCTGACAGAAGCATTCGCAAGACAGGCCAGTGTGGGTGGCCGCGCTGCATTCTGAAGAAGAATCGGAATCCCGGGCTTTTAAAATAGGAAATGTCCTGAGTTGTAGCACTGCCAGTCACACATGATCCATGAGCCCGTCCTGCGGGGGTGCCCCCGGCTCCCAGGACCCAGGCCCTCGTGTGCTGGGGCTGTGCTGGGGCCGGGAGGGGAGGCACTCCACTCACTCACACACCAGAGGCTCCCGTGAGGAGGCCCTGTGTCCCTAAGCGGGGAGCAGGGGGCTGGGGAGGTCGGGCGGTTTGCCGGGACTTCGGGCTGAACAACAGCTCCCACTACCCTCAGCCTGTGCTTTCCAGGCCCTTTCCCCAAAGCCACCACTGCCAGAGGGTGCTGGGATGCCCCTTCCTTTGCCTTCTGCATGCTGGGTCCTTTGATGTGCCCCTGTGTCTGCCAGGAGCTCAGGATGGAACCCCAGACATGGCCAGCCACTCCTCGGCAGGCCAGCCTCAGTCCTCTGTCAAGGCAGGGTTCCTGGCCCACAGGTCTGTCACTCCTGTCCTGGCTTGGGTACTGAGCTGTTTCGCCCCCTTACCTCTGTCTACTCGACGTCCCCAGGTGGGTACCTTGGCAGGATTCCTGAGGCAGGACATACTCCCCCTCAGGGCCCCAGTTCCTCATCTGAACCCCAGTTTCCCAGCCTGTGAGATGGTGCTGATAACCCAGCCACCGGATGCCTGGGGCTGCAGAAGGTGCTGTGGGGTCCGGCATCTTCCCTCACAGGGAAGGAAGGGGGTCCGTGCAGGCTCCTCTCGTGGGCCTCAGGTTAACAGGCCTCAGATTCGGACTGGAGACTCACAGGGATGCTCTGTCGGGATGGAGAAAAGAAGATGGGCGTCACTCTGCATAGTTGTGGCCATCTCGCCTGTCTTCTCCCTCGTTCCCCGGGGAATCTCTTGGCACCCCTACGAACTCCGTCCACAGGATCTGTCCAGAACCCAGCCCCACCTTCCGCCTCCCTTGGGCCCTGTGGGCTGAGGGCCGTGTCTCAGCATCTCCTTCCCTGTCCCCGGAAGGGAGAAGCCCCTCCTTCCCTGGCCTCCCGCACCCCAGCCCCTTGGCCCAGCTTAGCGTTCTCAGCACACACCCCCACCTGGCTCACTGGATGGCTGCTTAGCGCTTCTCTACTTCGCCTCCATGCAACTGGCTGTAAAACAGACCCCATGTCTGTTTTGTTCCCTGACATCTCCCCAGTGCCTGGCCCCTAAGTAGGAGCTCTGGAAACACGTGCTGAATGAATGAGGGAATGAATGAATGGTTAAATGTAAACATTTAAGTTATCCCTCAGTTCCTGTAACACTATGGGGAATTTCTGGCATTTTTAACATACGAGGACCCAAAACATAGTTTTACTGGAGAGTCTCCTTTCTCGAGAAGCTCCCAGCAGGAGCATGATGGTGGGTGGCTGAGTCCAGAGGTTTTGCCCACCCCAGGGAAGGAGGAAGACAGCACAGAAGTGCTCAGTGCCAGGGGGCAAGAATGTCCCCCCCACAGAGGAGGCAGCTTGGTCTATGGCCCTGGGGGCTCAGAGCAAATGCCCTACAGAAGTTCCGGTGCAGGGAATCCCAACACAAGACTATTCATTGTGACACAGGCCAAGAGGAGAATCTTCAGAAAGGGCATTTACAGGGTGTTTGGGAGCTGTTAAGCTCACTTGAGGAAGGAAGAGCAGGGAAAAGAGAATGGTGCAGACACAAACACACGGACAGGGTGTGCTGGGCGAATGGGCTTTCCTCCTCCTGGGACATCACAGGTTCTGTTTAAGAGAAGGGCAAAAGGGGCTGGGCACAGTGGCTCACACCTGTAATCCCAGCACTTTGGGAGACCAAGGCAGGTGGATCACTTGAGGCCAGGAGTTAGGGACCAGCCTGGCTGACATGGCAAAACCCCATGTCTACTAAAAATACAAAAATTGGCTGGGCGTGGTGGTGGTGCACCTGTAATTCCAGTTACTTGGGAGGCTGAGACAGGAGAATCCCTTGAACCAGAGAGGTGGAGGTTGCAATGAGCCGAGATTGTGCCACTGCACTCCAGCCCAGGAGACAGAGCAAGAGTCTGTCAAAGGAAGGGGAGGGGAGGGGAGGGGAGGGCAAAAGGTAGGCAGTTGGCAAACACTGGATTAAACAAAGTTAGATTGATTTTGTCACTGCAGGACTCGCCAGAGCCTTTAATGGGATATAGCATGCCCCATTTCCAAAACTGATTTGTTTCATGGAGGACGTGGAGGGCTCAGAGGACCATCTAGACCACCTTGGGAATTAGGAATTACTGACAAGAGCACAGGGGCACATGGCAGCCAGGGATGGGGGTAGGGACAAGAGGGATGCTACTGGAAAATGAAGCTGAGGTCCATTTGCAAACTCTTTGAATGCCCTGCTTCCAGGAAAGGGCTGCTATAGCTGAGCATTGCACAGCTGCAGGGAACACCAACCCCAGAAACCACAACCTGAATGGTGGCTCCTGGAGCTGTGCAGTGCACACTCTGAACATCTGTCCATGGCAGCATGCCCAGAGGTCAAGGCTCATTCAGCCCCAGTGAATGCTGCCAAGTGGGAAGATGCTATAGACTAGTGTCCACCAATATTGAAACTGTTAAAACTAGTGGTCACAGAAGACTGTAATTCTCAGCCCTTGGAGTGTGGATGGGCCACATGACTAGTTTCAGTCAATGACAAGTGAGCAGAAGTCAGACGATGTCACATGCTGAAGCTGTGCAATGTCCCTGCACTCTTCTTCTGTCTCTTCTTTCCCAGAAGCAGCAACTGACAAGGCCATGTGTCTCAGATGCCACTTAAAGATGGTGGTGCCTCCATCAGCCTGGTTCCCTAAGTGACTCTGTGGAGCAGAGTGCCCTGGCTACACGCACTGAATATGTGGTGCGTATAAGAAATAAAGACCTGTGTGGTAAGCTCCTGTGACTTGGAGGTGCTTGTTACTGCAGCATAGCTCAGCCTTTCCTGACCTACACAGAAATAGAACTAAATGTTGTCCTGATTTGTGATTTTGAAAAGAAATCTTCTGGTGTTAAATGCTGGAGACAGGATAAAAATACTACCAATATAGCGCAGACCAAGCAGAATCCCTCTGCAGGAGAGGTGTGGCCCACGGGCCACTGGTTTGCAGCCTACCCACCATCACAGGCTCAGCTGTAGGGCCTCAGAGGACCGTACATAGAACGTGAGCTAACTCATTTTTTTGTACTTTCCCATGCAATCTCAGATCTACTTGTGGGCGTATCGGGACAGAATGAGACTCTGCTCTATGATTAACTGGAAGAGATTGCCTGGTTACAAACAGAGAAAAAGAAGGCAATTCTATGGCTCTTTTAGAAGCTGCTGAAAAGCGGTATTTGGGCATTTGAACGCCTGTGGGCCAGCAGCTATGAGACGAGGGCTGAATCTGACTTCAGGATGCAGGAAACAGGTTTAAGAACTCATGGTTCAAATTCCAGCTCTGCCATTTGGTGTGTAACCTTGGGCATGTCGCCTCACCTCTCTGAGCCTGTTTCCTTGTTAGGAGGTTGGGAATCATCATAGAAACCACTTCTCAGGGATGTTGACAGGAGCAAGGGAGGTATGTGGCCAGTCGGGTGGTTCCTAGTCTCCTGGGGCATCCCTGCCTGCATGGAGGAGGCTCATCCAGGGAAAGGGCCAGGATGGGCCTGAGACACAGTTTCCCTGGGGCCAGTCAGTTACAGTCTGGCTGTATGCGTTTCCTGTGGCTGCTGTCACAAATTCCTACAAGTGTGGTGACTTTTTTTTTTTTCCATTTTTAAATATTGTGGTTAAAAAAAGCCCATGTAACATGAAATGTGCCATGCCAGCCGTTTGTAAGTGTATGGTCTGGTGCTAAGTATCTTCATATTGTGCAACAGATCCTCAGAACTTTTTCATCTTGCAAAACTGAAGCTCTCTAACTTGGTGACTTTTTAAACAACGCACATTGATTCTCTTACAGCTCTGGAAGCCAGAAGTCCACAATCATTGTCACTGGGCTAAGGTCAAGGTGTTGACAGGCTGGCTCCTGCTGGAGGTTGCAGGGAGGATCCATTTCCCAGAGTTCTGTAGCTTCCGGAGCTGCCTGCATTCTTTGTCAGAATTCCACTTCCTTACATCACTCCAACCTCTTGCTTCTGTTGTCACAGCTCCCACTTCTGGTGTCAAATCTACACTTGCGATTACACTTAGGGCCCACCCAGATAATCCAGGGTAACCCTTCCTTCTCAAGATCCTCAACTCCACTGCATATGCAAAGCCCCCTTTGCCAGGCAAGGTACCATACTCACGGGTCCGGGACTTGGGACTTGCATGTCTTTGGGGGCCGCTCTTCGCCTAACACCCTGGCTACCATGGTCCACTCTGGGCCCAAGGTGCCTTCCCTGGCAGCTAGGACAAGCAGGGTCCCAGAGGAAAATGCCAAGTGGGGGCCCATGGAGTAGCAGGACTTGGGGACAAGCCCGGTTCTGTCCCCTGATCTGTCTCTTTGGAAACATACAGGGGCCTTCCTCTGGTCCTTCCTCGTCCACTGCAAGGCATGCTCCTTCCTTCCACCCCTCCGCTTCCTCAGGTGACAGCACCTACTGCAGGACCATTCATGGAACTAACAAAGCACTGGACATACAGACAAAAACTGCTTCTTTTCGGAAGCTCCCATCCTAGTGAGGGAGAGTGAAGAAGCTGGGTACGTGATGTGGGAGGCAGTGAAGTGCACTAAGGAGAGCAAGCAGGGACAGGGAGAGGAGGGCAGGGCAGGCCCGCGCTGTGAAGATGCAGCCCACACACATTTATCAAGCACCTACCAGGCTCTAGGGCCTGGGACACAGCCCAGAATGAGACAAACCCAGCCCTGTCCCGGAAGACCACCTAGTTTAGCAGGGGGATGAAGCTGATGAGGAAATGAATGGAGCACGTGCAGAAGGCAGTGAGGCTGGGAGGAACCATAGCAGCCTGGGCTCAGGATTGATGGGGCTGCTGCAGATGGGGCGGTCAAGGAGGGCCTCTCGGAGGAGGTGATTGGGGACTGACGGAGATGGCTCCAAGTTGAGGGGACAGCAACTGCTGTGGGGGTGATGCACCTCAATAGGCGTGCATATCTGGGTGGCAGGAGCTCAGAAAAGCGTGTCGGCGGCAGTAAGGATGGAGGGGGATTGTCCTGGGACAGGGGCTTCTCATCCCACCTGCTGTGCCCAGGCTTTTAAGCCCAGCACTGAAGACACCTGAGACAGACCCAAGAGAAAGGCCTGCCCACACCTGGTGGCCACTCCAGACAGAATGAGGACAGGGCCCAGCACGGGTGGAATGGCCCAGGCCTGGAGCAGCCCCTCTCAAGGAGGAGCCTGCCTTGTCCCCCACTCCTGCGCAGAGCCCTGTTCCCTCACGCGGGCTGGCTTCTTTAACGAGACCATCTGTCTGGCTCTCCTCACTCGGCTGAGCCTGATGGTACCATCCATCTCCCCCAGCCCCATCTCCCGTCTGTCTGTCACCGCCAGGCCCCCACCATCCCTGCCCAGCTCTGAGGGGGCCTCGGCAGGCCTGGCCTTCGTGTTTACTCTTCTCATCTGGCCACATCTGGCCCCCGTGCTGAGTCACCCGCTCCATCTGCCTGTCCTCACTGTTGGACGGTGGCCGTCTCCTTCCTGGCTCTCTTGGAGCCACGTGGCAGCCCACGCGTGGAGCGGGTGCCAGAGCCAGCACACGCGTGGGGATGTGACTGTGAGCGGCTTGGTGCCAGCCTGCATCCCAGGAGGGGCCCCTCAAGGACAGCCCCCACTGGAGGCCTCCCCCGCAGCCCTGGAGGGTCTGGTGGTCCATTTGACGAGTCTCAAAGAGACCAAAGAGACTCAGAGAGACAAAGGCCACAGCCATGCCAAGGCAGAAATGGAGATGCCTGGTATCAAGGCTGTGTATAAACCCGGCTCTGCTGAATGCCAGAGCCTTTCAATTCTGCATCTGAGCGTGGAAGTAGGAAGAGGGTGGGCATTTCAGAAGGGTGTGGGGGCAGGAGGCAGCCTGGAAGCAAACGAGTCACAAGCCTGGGATCCGAGGCCCTGCAGGGCTGGACCCAGAGCTCTGAATCTGGGTGGGTTACTTAGCCTTTTCCCACCTGACTTCCTGCTCATATTTTGAAAAATAAACCAGTTGCACTGAGGTAATACAATACCATCACCTACCCCTCAGGCCAGCCTGGAATAGCATCCCTTCCTCTGACAACAGCACCCCAAATTTTCCTTAAGCCCCTTCTCAATCCCTGAGGTTTGGGAAGGGCTGACAGGAGAAGACATGTGACCAAAGATTAGACAATCCAAGCACTGCAAGCTCAGCCCCACCCCCACTTCAGTGCTTGGCTTGGGGTCAGGTGGGCGCCAAGCTGGGTTAGTCAGGGCCAGAACCTTTGCTGATCTTAGCTCCCTTCCCCTCCCCTCCCTTACCCCCCCTCCCTAACCCCCCCTCCCTTACCCCCCCTTACCCCTCCCTTACCCCCCCTTACCCCTCCCCTCCCTTACCCCCCCCCTCCCTTTCCCTTTCTTTTTGGTTTTTTGGAAACAGGGTCTCGCTCTGTTGCCCAGGCTGGAGTGTAGTGGTGCAATCACAGTTCCCTGCAGCCTCAGACTCCTGGACTCAAGTGATCCTCCTGCCTCAGCCTCCCAAAGTGTGGGGATTACAGGCATACTCTGCCGTGCCCAGCCTGCTGGAATGTTTCTAAGGAAGGGGTACTCCTTGCCCCTGGGTCTGTGAGAGTGAGCAGGCTGTGAGCTAGAGCTACTGGTGGCTGCCATGTGGTGAGAACCCGCCTGTGAGGAAAACCAGCAGAGAGGAGAGCAGAGCCAAAGCAGGGAGAATAAGAGCAGTCCTAACAAGCCCCTGGATCCAGCTGGGCCTGAAGCCAGATCCACTTCTGGACTTTTCAGTAACTGATGCCAATACATTGCCTTTTATAACAGAGCCTGAATTGGGTTCTGTCATTTGCAACCAAAGAGTTGTATGTGCTATATTCCTGAAAGGGACAAACACGTGCCTGATACACAGTAGGCTCTCAATACATGTGGAAGATAAGACCTTTGTGAGAACAGCCAGTCTCAAGACATATTCTATGATTTCCTGGGTATAACACTCCGCACATGGCAGAATTATAGAGATGACAAGCAGGCTTGTGGCTGCCTGGAGCTAGGGCTGGTGGAGGGTGGAGGTGGGTGTGACATCTTCACGGGGATGGGACAGGTCTGGATCTTGAGTGCTGTGGTGGCTTCATGATCTCCACATGTGACAAAATGACGTAGAGCCGTATGCATACCCTGTGCCAATGTTGGTTTCCTGGTCTGGTATTGTACTAGAGTTATGTAAGATAGAACCATTGGGAGAAACCCAGTAAAGGGTACAACGGCACCTCTCTGCACTATTTTTGCAAGTTCCTGTGAATCTGTAATAATTTCAAAATAAAAAGTTATAAAGAAGAAGTTCTTTGTAGGCGTACCACCCAGCAGCTCTTGGACCCCAAAAGGCAGAGCATGGGCATTGAAACCAGATGAAGCAGAGCTGAAATCTGAGCATGGCTGCTCACCTGCTAAGTGATCTTGGGTCAATCACGTCTCTCCTCCTGCCCTCAGCATTCTCATCCGTGGAGTGGGGCTCACTGGGGCTCATGGGCCTGCCCCATGGGGTGGTGATGACAGAGGATACAATCAAGACTGTGCTCTGTCTCGCTCAGGACCTGGCTATGGGAGGCGATAAACTTCAGCAGCAGAAGCAGGCCATCAACACAGGGGGGGCCTTGCGCGGACCTGGCAAGGTCATGGGTTCTGAGCCAGCCTCCCTGGGCTTGAGTCCTGGCTCTGCTGCTCCCTGCCTGGGTGACCTGGGGCAGGCTACTTGACCTCTCTGGCCCTTAGTGTTTCCATCTGTACAATGGAGATAATCATAGTGCTTATCACGTATGCTACTTTTGAGGATTATTTTTTGTAGAGACAGGTTCTCCCTATGTTCCCCTATGTGGCTGATCTTGAACTCCTGGCCTCAGGCGAGCCTCCCAACTCGGCCTCCCAAAGCTCTGGGATTTCGGGTGTGAGCCATGTAGCCTGGTCTGCTTTTGAGGATTAAATGAGATAGTGCACCTGAGGCCCCTAGGGCAGAACCTGACACTTGCAGGGACAGTAGCCCTTTGGGGTGCAGAGAACGGCTCCATGGGTGGGGGTGGGGGGACCCTGGTCATGCAGCGAGGTCTGTTGCAGCATTGCCAGGAAAGTTCTCACTTCCTGGGGATCAGCACCCTCAGGAGCTTCCCCTTCAAGATCCTGCAGCCCATGATGAATCCCACTCCAGCCAAGCAGAAAATCTGATCCCAGGCACCTAAGGAAGTGGAGGGACCCCTGCCCAGAGAACCCAGGCTCCCGCCTTCCTTCTCCCGGTCCTCCCTGAGGAGGGAGAGCACAAACCTGAAGTGGAATCTGCACGGAATGGACTTCGAGGTACAGCCTCTGAGAATGAAGGAAAGGATACAGTGTTTGTGGTCACTGAAAGAATTCTGGGGACAGTCGGGGCTCAGTGGGTTGCTTGAGGGAGGCTAGAGATGTTCCTCTGTCTCCAAACATGTATTTCATGGTCTGTCATGGTTTTAGGATCCCTAGAATTCCATCGCTGAGCTCATCCCTGGGTTAAACACTGCCCACTCTTGCGTTCTGTTCTTTTCAAACTAGAGGAGTAACATATTAAGCCATGAATGTGTGAACTAATTTATGACAGGGTCGGGGTGAGGCATGCTCAAAGCAGACCGAGGAAGGGCAGGAGAGGCACAGGAAGGGGGAGGGGGAGGGTTGGGGGGTAGGGAATGATGCCTAAGGCAAACTTTGCCTGCTCTGGCTGGCTCTTGGTGATAATCTATTTAAAGGCCTCCCCTGGCTGTTCTCGTTGATGTAGATCCATTTGAGCAGTTTCAGGGCTGCAGTCTTTATTTAATGCAGCTCCGAGCCTGATGCGCAGGGCCCAGAGCTGAGCGGAGGCTGGCTCCTGGCAATGCTTAATAGCAAGGTGAGAACGTGGAGCTCCTGAGTAGGGGAGGCGCGACGTCAGGCAGCAAGGGCTGGGCCAGCTATGCTGCACAACCTGCTCCTTGCTGCTGCTGGAAGGATGGAGCAGGCTGGAGGTGGAAATTCCCACCCCGGAGTCAGCACTTAGGAGAAGGGAATCTCAATGTCAAATAAGCTGACGATTCGGTGGGATGGGAGAGGCTTTACTGAATAGTGGCTGAGGATAAGCCAGCATGGCTTCAGCAAACAAGAAATACATTGGGTCATGGAGTAGTCTAGCGTCAGGTATGGCTGAATCCAGGACTCCCTGTGAGAACATCTAACAAACAGTTCCTGAGACCACATGCTTCCTGTTGAACATGCTGGGGGAGCATGTCTGGGGCCAGGCATTCCCTGCAAAAGTCCCAAGGTCCTTTCTGATTGGTCTGGCTTGGGTCACATGCCCCTTCCCTAAACCAAACACTGTGGCCAGGAGGATGGGATAGGCTGATTGTCTTGGCCCACTCCAAAGGACCAAGTGAAGAGGGGAGGGAGGTCAGTTCCATCCAAGCCTCGCAGAGGGCAGTAGGCCCCGGAGCAGGGCTGGCCTAGGAAGCCAGTAGACGCTGGCTCACAGCAACGCTGAGCCTGTGTCCACACACCTCATCCAACGTACCCCTCTCAGCTGCCTCTGCAGATACTTCTTCAGGTGAGAGCACTGAAGTAGAGGGACTTACCCAACACCCAGAGGGGGATTCCAGCTAAAATAGAATCCAGATAAAAGATTTTATTTTATTCTCAGTTCTTTCCAGTGCCTCCTGGTCCAGCTGGCACTGATCTCCTGTCCCATGTTCCCTGCCCCTGATATTCCAGAGTGCTTGGATTCCTAGGTTTGGGACCGGAAAAGGATCTTAGAGTTTGTTGTCTCCAGTCTCTTTGAATAATGCATCTAGGGTCACACAGCCCACGAAGAGTAGAACGGGGACTAGAATCCACATCTAATAGGACAGCTTGTCACCTTGTGTCTGCCTCACTGCTTGGGAGTCAGGTCTTAACTGTGTGGCCCTGGTCTCTATCTGCTTGCCAACCTTAGTTTCCCATCTCCCCATGGTGAGGGTGTGAGGGTATCCCCGAGGGCCCCCTGGAGCTCCCCAGGCTCAGCCCCTGATTGATGGTCTGCGCGTTCCTGGGTCTCCACGCGCCGCGGTTTCCATGTCTTACTCCTCCTTGACATCATTTTCTTTCTAGATAATTGCTTTGTTCTAATTCTTTAGAGGTAATTTTCTTCTGTTACTTTATTTCTACAGTTAACACCCTCCAATTAATTTCATAGCTCTTGAAAGTTCTCACATAAGTTGCCCTCACAAACCCTTCCAGTTTAACCGTCGCGTGCAACAGCAGCGTCTCCGACAACACAGTCATCTATTCACGCCTACTGCATCCGAGCACATCGGTTGCATTTGATCTTCATAATAACCTTAGGAGAGTAGCCTGCTTTTACAGAGAGGAAAAATTCAGACTCAAAGAGGTAAAGCAGTCTGCTCCAGGACTGTAGTACAGGCAGAGCTGGGATTTGAACCTCCACCTCCAGCTGCTGGCCTGAGTCAACAGCTGCTCCAGATTCAAGGGGGAGCACATGGTGGCTGTCAGGTCCCAGGTGCACATCTATCCTACTGGGGTGGCTCCAGAGTGAACTTAGTGGCCCTACTGGCTCCACCTCTGGTGATTCCCTACAACCTTCCCCTGGATCCTACACAGAGAAGCTTCCCTGGCAGGCAGGAGGAAATGAAATCCAGGCAAAACACAGGGTCTCAGCATCCGTGCATGGATGGGGAAAAGACAGTAGTGGTTATAGCATCTCTTGGGGAGAGGAGGAAAAAAAACCTAACACCAACTACATTTGAAGAGAAATAATACATGATTTCAAATTCTATTTTCTTATCTCTCTCAGTACATCTCCTGGTGCTATTTTATCTAGTAAATAGGAGACCTAGTTGTTATTCTCAATTATGATATTAATACTCCCGGTGACCCTGGGCAACTTACCTCCCTTCTCTGAGCTGGTTTCTCTATCTATCACCACCTGCTCAAGGACAAAAAGATGTTCTTGCAGGAAGGAAGCTCCCCGTGTCTGGAACAGGCCTGGGCCCTCGTTTACCCAGCAGGTGCTGCTGGTGTGGGCGGGGGTGGCCTGCAAGGGGTGGATGGACCGCAGTCCCCGGTGCCTGCTCTCAACCACTCTCTCCTTTTTCCTAACCACAGACCTGACCCTCCTGACCGTGTTTGCACTTGTTAGCCTCACAGATCCTTCTGCCAACCTCCCTGTCCTGTTAGATTCTGGAATTTTCCCCTGCCCCTTCCTCCCAGAGTTGGGGGAAGGGTAACAGCAAACCCCAGCTGGGCGACAACTTCCGCCGCCATGTGCTTGGTTCTATACTATTTTCCTATTTCTTCAGCCATCTCCCTCCTTGGGGGGAGGTTGCCACGGGCGATCGGCCCAGCCTGTGTTTACCTCCGCACTCTGTGCCTCCTCTCCTGCATCCCGCAGGGGCTCCCCAGCCATCTGGAATGGGGCCCACAGCTCCCCTCTCCCCACGTGCCAGCCGAGAAGGCCGGTTTGAGCACTGCGTGGGAGGCCCAAGCTTCCCGCCAACATGGGCAACTGAGTTTGGAAAACAGTTCATCACCAACGAAGAAAAAAAAACAAAAAAACAAATAATGAACGGCAGAGACCCCGGGCTGGGGTTTGGCAAACACCGATGGAAACAAGTCCCCTATGAAAAAGTCTAATGAGTTTTGCTCTTGTTCAAAACTGAAGACTAATTCTAAAATATTGGTCGTCCGGAAAGAGAGGTACCGGGTGGGGCCACAAGCTAGTTCCAGCCCACAGGAGACCCAGGGCTCTATAGCCCGGGAGACTCAGCGCTCACACATGCAAAGCACACCTGGAGGACCCTGGATGGACAGTGCTGTGAGGCAGGTAGGATGAATGGACCTTGGTTGCTGCTCTTAATGGAGAGGGAAGCTCAGGCTCAGGGACATGATCATTTCTGGGCAGATCTGGGTCCTCATCTGTGATAGTCTGAGGCTCCCATCATAGCTTAGGGAGGACTTGAGGTCATATTTGTACCAAATCCTCTCCTGAACCCTAGGGCGACAGTTAAAATATTTAACAACCCGAGGTGCCAGGGCGCTGAGCCAGCGGGGCTGTGGCCAGACCAGCCACTGGATAGGGCAGGTCCTGGAGGCCCTAGAGGCCCTGGAGGCTGGGGTTAGGGGCGAGGTGGCCAGGACAGAGGAGTAGAGGCCTCCGGGGCCAGAGGCAGCAGCTACTCACCACCTGGGATGGAAGCGATTTAATATTTTAGCAGCTGGCTTGCCCCACCAAGTGCCCCGGGTGGTTGTCAGTGCTGCTCCAACCAGCACCTGGCTATGACCCAGCACGCATCTTCCATAGCAGCAAAGTCAAACCTGCCTCGCCGTGCGGCTTCTGGGCCTCATTTCCACAGGCCTGGGGGACCTCGGGGAAGGCGGGATGAGAGACTCTGGGGTCACCTTCTGGTGCTCTGTGCGGATAAGAGGACCCTTGTCCAGTGCTTGGCCTAGAGCCTGGCATGAGGTTACTGCTCAAGAAGGGTTCACTGCATTTAAAATTTCCAAAGCTGTGCTTCTGCCTGCCCCTGCCCCTCTCTTGTGAGAAACATGACCATCAAGTAAACAGGCAAGCAGCTGCACATCCAGGCAGAGCGTAGTGGCTGTGGCCACCGCTGCCCCCCAGCCCAGGCCTCATTTCAGGAGCAGCCTTGCAGCCGGCTGGTGAAGCCCCGCATACAGGACAGCATCCTTTCTAGGGACTACATCTTGTATGAGAAGGCAAAGATGCCTTCACAACCTGGTTCATTCACCTGCTAAGCCCCCACCCCCCGCAGCTAGGCTCTGGGGTCCTGGCCAGGCCTCACACCCACCTAAGATGAGACAGGGTGTGGCAGAAGAAGGGGCCCAGACTTTTTGAAGGAAGTCCTTCCATAGCAGAGCCCTGAGCGGCACTGGGGTCTCCTGAGGAGCCGCCTGCAAGAAGCCTTCTCCTTTGAACAGAAGACTGCGAGGGAAGTGGGTTGGAGACTGGGGGCGGAGGAGGGAATGGTGATCTTGGAGGGAACATTACAGAGGTGGCTCCTCTGGTCCTTGGCCAGGATAACCACCTCCTCTCCCGGTTGCAATCAAAGAGTGGGTGGTCCTGCAGCTCCTGCATCAGAAGCACCTAGGCATATGCTTGTCAAACCTGCAGACTCTAGGCGCTGGGCGGCGTCCGTCCGGCCAAGTGAGCATCGCTCACTTCATGGCAGGGCCATGAAGATGACCTTTCAAAAACTGACTGCAGCGATCGATGCTCTTGCTTCCAAACATTCGAGAACAACTCCCTTAGACTGAGATGTCATGCTTCCCCCTCACTTCCTCCTCCCCTACCCCAGACTGTCTGGGCTTGAGTCCCATTCTGCCACTTAAAGCTGTGGGAGTTTGGATGCCTCAGCTGCCTCATCTGTGAAATGGGAGAGAAGTAAAACCCACCTCCCCTTTGAGCCTTGCTTCCAAGGGAGTAGAAGGCACCTTGCCTTATGGCTCCCTGAGAGCAGCTCTGACAGAAGCTGTTACACAAGGGAACTTGTCCCTGCCTCGCCCTGGTGCATGGGGTCATCAAGCACCAGGTGGTGGCATTGGTTGGGGTGAAAAGGGCTCTGCACCCCTAACACAAGGGCTCTAGACCTGGCTTCACGCCATCACACCTGTATGATCCATTCTCAGTGCTGGGACACAGCTCTTCCAGACAAGCAAGGACCCTGTTTTCAAGGTGTCAGGACGCAGACAACAAACTCATAAACAAACCAGTGAAACAAACGGTGATAACTGTTGCCAAGGCAATTTAAAGACCCCAATGCCAAGTTACCGACATGGTGTAAATAGTGGCAGAGTGTCCTGGGCAGAGAGAACAGCAAGGGCAAAGGTCCTGGGCCAGGAATGGATGCAGAGTACTAAGGGGACAGAAAGAAGGCTGCTGTGCTGGAGCGTCCCCAGGGAGGAGTGGTGGGGGTGAGGGAGGGGGTGAGTTCAGAGAGGCAGCCCGGCAGATCTTGCAGGGCCTATGGAGCTTATCCTAAGTGTGATGGGCAGCTCCTCCCAGCTGGGAGAATTAAATGGAGTAACGAAGCACAGCGCTTGCACCAGGGTTGGTGCCAGGTAACTGCTGTCTGTGTCCTCACCCCATGACAGACGCACCATGGCTGAGACATTAGGGTCACATGGTGACTTGGAGCGTCAGGTCCTAGGAACTGCCTGGATGCAACTTCAGATCGTTGGCTGGGATCCATTCAAAGACGTCAGGAGGTGTTTATTCAGATCACTGGCTTCTCTCTGCACCGCCCCCGACCCCCACCCCCCACCCCCGCCATCCCCTAACACGGGGCCACGGTAACACAGTTCATCTGTTTCCTCAAACCTAAAACACAGCCGGGCTTTTCAGGGCTCTAAGGCCCCCAGTGTGGTGGGTGCCCCGGAGAAGGACAGGGCAGGGATGTTTGGGGATCTGGTTCTCTCCCGCTTGCAGGTGTGGCTGGCGTGCGCGTTGGGAGCGCCTGCTTGCCCCTCCTCCGGGGGGAAGGACTGGCCGTCGTCCCTGCTCCGGGGATGCGGGATGCGGGTGCGCCGAGCCCTCGGGAGGCCTGGTTCTGGTGTGGGCTGCGGGGAGAAGGCGCGGGAAGAAAGGAAAGAGGCGAAACGGTGCGGGAGGGAGGCGGCCGTTGCCATGGAAGGAGCTGCAAGGTATTCTGGGACCAGAATTCTCTCTGCAGAGGGCCGGGTGGGGGGCGGCCGGCTGGGGAAGGTGAGGGGAAAGCCAGTGCCATTCCTTTGTCCTTGGCGCTTCTCAGCCTCCCTGCAGACCGCGAACGGAGCCCCCGCACCCCCGAGGCTGGCCTCTGGCCTCCCGCCCCAGCCCGGCGGGGGCCCCTCCCCGCTCCGCCGTCCGCCTTGGGTACAGAAGCGGCGAGTGGCCCCTTTCCAGGAGGCCTGTTTACCAGCACGACAACAGCAAATTAGTGCGCTTAAGAGGCATTCAGCGTTTATCCCGGCAAACATGCGCAGCGCGAAGGGGGCCTGCAAGGCCTGCTCCCCGGAATCTACTGAAATGGGTCTGCTGTGCATCTTAATCGACTTCCTTCCACCCACCACATTAAATGCATTTAATCTACTCTTGCAAATGGCTAATTTTGAAAATCCGCTTATCAGAATTAGGTCCTCAACATCCATATTTATTTACTTTTCATTTTCATAATCTTTTTTTTTTCTTTTTTTTTTTTTTTCCGTATGTGACTGAATTCCGTTTACTATTGTCTGGCTCTCTTTCACACGTCCCAGGGGGCCGGGGCAGGGGAGAAGGGCCAGGTTAGGAGCAAACTGGAAATGGAAACCTGGCAGGGATGAAAGGCATGGGCTCGGGATTTGAGGATTGGGAGGCTCTTCCCCGGTGGCAGCATCTTCAGGAAATCACCAAGAGCTGAGGCTTGAGCAGAGCAGGTTTAAAAAGGCGATGAGGAAGTCTTGCTGAATCCCAGGCGCCCGGGGCCTGCCTGGCAGGAATCAGCAGCCGTGTCAGAAATGTGCAAGAAAGTGGTTGGGATCAACTGTCTTCCCCAGCGCCCCCGGTGCCAGGCTCCGTGCTAAGCGCTGCACGTGGACCGGCACTCATGCTCACGCCAGCCCTGCTCAGTGAATGCCAGGCGCGTCTCGCAGACAAGAAGACTCCTGCTGCAGCTTAGACCCACATTCACATCCAGACTGCACGTCCTCCTCTGCAGCATGTTGTCAAGCGTGCAAGGCACGTTTTTCCTATGAGTGTGTAAGAAACACAAGTTTGTGTGTGCGGGACTCAGGCCTGTGAGAAACGCAGACCAAGGGAGAGATGGGTGTTCAGAATCTGGAATATGGCTCTCCAGGTCACAACCTGTGCCGCCTCACGTGTGAATTCCGCATGTGGCCTTCCTCACACCACGTTTGGGTTTTGCAAGTTTGCTAACAGCCGCTACAGAGCTAGGAAGAGCGGCCAGGCCTCTTGGCCTCTAAAGGACTTATCACTCAATGTTAATTTTGTTGTTGCCAGTCCCTTAATGAGCTTATTTGGCACACATCTAGAGCAAAAACCTGAATTTCACTTCATTTAATTTACTTTCAACATTGGCTGGGCACCTCCTATTGGCCAAGCGATGTTCTGCAGAATACCTGGGTGGAAGGATAAATCCGATCTGTTTCTAGCCTTGGGAGGCTCACATTAACTGGATTTTACAAGCAAGGCTCAGAACAACAAAGTGTTAACATATGCATACCAGACAATGTTATTTTCCCAAATAACTGCTAAGTTATGTTGTAGCCATCTTAGATTTCCAGATCTATGGGAATTTCTAAAGCATAAGGCATTAATTACATCCTGATGGTTGAGATTAGGGCTGAACTGTCTGCAGACTTGAACTCAAACCTGCAGTTCTGCCACCTTCAATTTACGACCTTGGGCACTTTGGAGCCTCAGTATCCTCATCTGTGTAATGGGGATTATATAAATATCTACCCATAGGGCTCCGAAGATTTAAATTAATGCTGTAAATTAATGTAGGTGGAGCTTTTAGTGAGGTATTTGACAAAGGTCTACATCTAACAACTAAATAGTAAGCATTATGATATATAATCATTTACTCAAACTCAGCAAATAGAATTCAAAGACAGAAATAAACATTGATCAAAGAAATGTTTTCCAGCGTTCTGAGTATGTTCGTGAGGCACCTGGAAAGCTACCGAAGCAGCCAGTGGGTCTTCAGGCCCTGCCGCCAGGTGCTGGCTGAATGGCAAGGTGGACCAGTGATTTACTGGGGCCCCTCCCTCGTTTCTCTGGCCCCCACCTTTTCCCCTTTCGACTTCCTGCCTCTCTCTAGAATTACATGATATGCCAAAGTAAATTCCCTCAGACTTGCAAATAGCCTATACTTAATCCCCCCCACCCCGCCCACCTGAGGATAAAAACTCCTTGCAGAAGACAAAATTTCCTCCCATCCCGTGTTAGGGATGTGTGGGCGCATGTCTGCAGGAAGGGGAAGCCGTGGGAGTGTGTGTGTGTGTGTGTGTGTGTGTGTGTGTGTGTCGATGCAGGAAGGAAGCGGGCGGATGTGTGCGCAGGGAGACACCTGTGGGTGTGAGCGCGGGGATTTGTGAATGAACGAGCCCGTGTGTGCAGGGACTGGGTGTGTGGAAGGGGCGGTGGCCCAGAGAAAACCCAGCTCCTCCAGCACTCACTCTGGATCAGGACCCCTTCCATCTGAGCGAGCTGAGTAACGTGGGTGGAGTGGGCTCATGGGACGGCTCATGCCCTCTAAGACGAGGTCAGAGAGAGAGACTGCAGGACCAAGGGCCCAGATGGGCAAAAGGGCGGAAGGTCAGCCACAAGGCCATGTGGGGTGTTCTGGGCGGATCTGAGTGCGTGTTTCCCGGGTGGTGGATGTGGACTGGTTTTGGAGATGGGCAAGCTGGCAGGTGAAGGGGCAGAACTGAGTGGACACCAGAGAGGATGACCCCCTCAGGGGATTCTGCCAGCCGTGTCTGGGGCTGCAGGCACAGTGGTTTCAACAGAGCAGCGGGGGTGGACAGAGGTCACAGAGGGAAGGAAAACAATCTCAGAGAGAAGGTGGGCTCTGTTCTCAGACTGAGGAGACCAGGCAGGGAAAGGCGGGGGCGGGGCGAGGATCTGCAGGGACAGAGCTGGCAGGAATACCAGGTCATCACAGTATTGTTTGTTGATTTTGAAAGCTGAGTTGCATTTGAAAGATGAGGCTATGTGCCAGCGGAAAGAAGCAGCTCTCGTATTAGTAGAAGAACCAGGGCTGGAAAAGGAGGGACTCCCAATGACAGTGGGCAGCCAGAACAGGAGGCTCTGCCTGAGACCCCCTGACTTTCACATCTCCCTTGAGGAAGAGTCTTCAGTGCTTGTCCCCATGACCATAGGAGTCTCCCAAGATGCAGCTTCTTGCTCTAAGGTTCTGGCTTAAGCAGAATGCAAACCTCCTTCTCTAGGTTCCGTTAGCACAGTAGGGCCAAATTTTGTTGTTTTTATTATTTTATTTTATGTATACATTTATTTTTTGAGACAGAGTCTTGCTCTGTCGCCCAGGCTGGAGTGCGTGATCGCGGTGTCTGTGTGTGTCGATGCAGGAAGGACGCTGGCTCACTGCAATCTCTGCCTCCTGAGTTCGAGCGATTCTCCTGCCTCAGCCTCCTGAGTAGCTGGGATTACAGGCATCCCACCCGTACAGCCACCATGCCCCGCTAATTTTTGTATTTTTAGTAGAGATGAAGTTTTGCCATGTTGGCCAGGCTAGTCTTGAACTCCTGACCTCAGGTGATCTGCCCGCCTCGGCTTCCCAAAGTGCTAGGATTACAGGCGTGAGCCACCGCACCCAGCCCCCAGTTTAAAAAAAAATTGTTTTTTGCACATGTGTATGCACATACAAACACTCCTGCCTCTCGTTTGAGCCTTTGGGAGCCCTGAGAGCTTCTTTCCCTCATCCTTTCCGCCCCACTGTATTTCTTGGCCAAGTCATTTTTGTTTGGGAATGACAGAAAACCCTTTCCAAATGGCTTATGCAAAAAAGGAAGCGTGTTGGCTTGCGTAATTAAAAAGCCCCAGGGTGGTCTTCAGGCACAGCTGGATCCAGGACTCAAATGGGGTTTTCAGGACCCAGCTTCTCCCTCTCTTCGGTGCTGTTGGGCCAGTTTCCATCTCAGGCTGGGCGTGGGGAACCTCAGAAGCTCTGGACTCCCCAGTGTAGCAGCAAGATGGCTGCTGCACCTCGCACTCCCCTCCTGTTGGGGCCAACTTTGAAAGGAAGAGCAGAGGCTGATGGGGAATGTCTTGGCTAGAACTGGACCAGGGACCCCTTTGCAGGTCAATCACTCTGCCAGAGGTATGGAAAGGTGATCGTCTGGGGCCCCTGCCCACCCCTAGAAGCCAAAGTGGAATATGAGAGTGGGCAAAGGATAGTGGATGGCCTAACCCAGATGCCACTGCAGCCATGAAGGACATGCTCAGGACGCTGGGCATGGATGGGGCCACCATCCAGGGTGTGCAGCCTCTCTCATCACACTCCTGTCCTTTCCTAGGCAGCTGGTGAGGCAGTGGGGCCTCTGACTGGGAACCCAGCTTGTTTGTTACAACTCACATGTGCTGAAGGGGAAAAGGAAGGGTGAGAAGAAAATGCCAGAGGCAGGAAAGTGCTCCTGTGGGCAGTAGTAGCCATTTGTCATTTTCTGGCGGCTCAGAATCCACTCTTTTCATGGGTATCACCCCAAATCCCCCTCTAGATCTGCGAAACCCAGCCACCCACCTCCCAGGGCGGAAGTGAAAGCATCAGTCTCCCCTTGCCGCACCCCAGATGCAGCCGGGGTGGAGGTGGCAGCCTGAGCTCTCCCATCTGATGCCTGCTCCTGGGATGCTGACTCTGGAGCGGGCATCTCAGGGCCCACAGGGACAGCAGGAGGGCCTGCTCCACCCTTCCCTGCTCTGGCCACAATACCCTGACAGGGATGTTCTGGCTTCCTCTCACTCCCTGCCCATCTCCAGGCCTGGTTTCTCAGCTTCCTCCTGATTTAGGGAGACCTCAACAAGCACCCAAGAGTGTCCTTTTCTTCCATTTGCCTCACAGCATCCTCTTGACATTCACAAAACTCTGGTTTCTGTCCAGCCAGGGCCAGCTCACTCCCAGGGCACCAGCCCTGTCCACTCCAGGCCTGTCTAAGAGGAGGCTACACCCAGACCCAGAGGTGAGAGCATTTTACCACCCCTTGCCCAGGCACTAACTTCTGGCCCTCAGGGGACCCCTGTAGAGGTGGCCGCTCTCAGACACTGTGACGCCCTCACTGCCAAGGCCAGAGAGCCTCTTTCAGTCCTAGTTTCTAGTCTGAGTGATAGGCTCATTCCTGACTCATTGGTGGGACCCTGGCAAGGTGCTCGGTGAATGAGCTCACTCACGTTGACGTTTCAATCAGCATGTTTATCTCCCACCCACCCACCCCTGCACTAACCAAATTTTTTCTCCTGCCCTGAGGGTGTCTTTCGTCTCCCAGCCTCCACACCATGCATGACTCACTTGCTGCAGAATCGGGCGTCCAGGCGGCAGAGGCTCAGCGTCAAGGCTCAAAAGCCTCTGGAAGGAGACGCTGTTGGATGTGGGGAGACTCATGTTCGCAGACAACACGCCCAGCGCGGGCTGGGGGAGACAGCAGGTGGGAGGGCTGGGAAAGTCGTGTGCCCCGTTTCACCCCAGCACCCCCTTCCTTTTTCCTCCTCCAGGAACACCACCAGGTGGTCATCTGGACACTGAGTCTCTCTGAGCGGCCTCTGTAGTCACCAATGGTCACAAGCGGCCAGCGGTCACTCATTTCCCATCAGAGTTCCCATCAGATAGGAGCGATGCTGTCTGAGCCCCTGGAATTGTAACCTCATCTGACTCAGGCCATCCTCAGGGGTGGGACATGTAGAAGGTGACAGGGCATAAGGACAAGGAGAAAACTTTGTCCTGCCCCCAGGCTATGTGGGAACCACTGTGAAATGGCCCACAGGACATAGCACCTGGCCACAAAGCCAGAGTCAGCCCTGCTCATCTAGGGAAATGGTGGGCTCCCTTTGAGACCAACATCCCTTTCCTGACTCTGGGGGTTGCCCCGTAGCTGATCCCGCAGTAGAAGACAGTGTGCTCACAAGTGGCTCAACAGATTCACATTCACCTTGTTCAAGGCTCCTGCCCCTGGAGTGAGACGGTGCCTGGTTACCAGTGGATAGGCGTGAGCTGCAGTGAGTGCGAGGGACTAGATTGCTCGCTGGAGGAAGGAAAGGTTCTGGAAAGGACAGCACAGACCCTGAGCCCCTGTGGTCCAGGAAGCTTTTCCTAGAAACTCCCAGGCCAGAGGTGCTCAACTCTGCCCCCTAAAGCATCTCAAACACGTGCCGGAGTTTCCCAGAATGAGATCAATTTGTCCACCAGACCATGAGCTCCCTGCACGTGCTTTATCTCACCACCGGCAACCAGGGCCCCGCAGAGAACTGCCACTCAGTAGGTCTTTGTTGATATTTGCTGAAGACACAAGACTGCCCCCAAACAGACACGGTGGCAGGGTAGTTACTATCTGACTTGGAGATTATGTATGAGTTGATTGGTCACGTCAAAAGTCAAAATTAAATCTATCCAGATGCCACAGTTAAGAGGACCCAATGATGTATTGGTTTGGTGATTTCTTTTATGAAAACAGCCCTAAAGTGTTATCTATTTTTCTCTCAGAGCTCACTTTCAACGTGTTCCATTTTGGACTTTATAATTTATTTTAGGGCTCCCACAGTATCTTTGCTCTCTGAGACTTGCAATGGCTCTGGGCTAAAAGCAATAGCCAACTTCAGAAGGGGAAGGAGAAAGGCTCTGCGTTGCAGGTCGCAGCCTCCAAAAGGGGAAAATTTTCCAGAGACCTCCGGTGGTGGCTCCAGCAAAGTTCCCTTCTGTCTGGGGGCCATCTCAGGCCCCCTTTCATCCAAGGAAGGAAGCAAACATTTCTGCACAAAAACAACCCACAGCCACAAAGCCAGAAGCTTTCTGAGTATGTGGATCAGTCGGAATGCCCCAGCAATAATTAGTAACATTTGGATAATGCTTGAGCAAAGTCTCCCAGCACTGGGTTCGTCCAGTGCACTGCAGGCCCTTGGTCCTGGCCCCAGGGCTGCTCATGGAGGATGGAGGAGCATGCAAACAGTACTTTAAGTGATCATCGCTGTTCCTTCGTGTTCCTCTGTATCAGAAAAAATACTCTAGCACAGCAAACCTGTGATTTCTCCAACATTCTTATTCAAGATGAGGAGAAACTAAGTATTTAAATGAACTGAAACAAGTAAGTAAATAATAGTGCCTGTGGTACATGGGTATAGCAAAAATCATGAGTGTATCATGGGAATGACTAAAGTTTGGGAGGTGTGGCTTTTTGTCACATTGCTGTGGTCCTCAGCATGAAAGCATACACACTCTGAGCTCCCTGCTCCTGCCTTCTGTGATCAATGTTTCTGAAGCCCCTGGGCAGCCAGAAATCAGAGTACAATAAATATGTGCAATGGAATGTAGAGGGAGGGTGCGGTGAGGATGGTTTTTGGTCTCAATAACAATTTTTTCTTTGGTGTTATCTACAAAGTAGATGGTCACTAATCCATGAATTATAGATCAAAAGGAAACTTTGAGACCATGTGGTGAAATCAAGCCCTCTCACCCTATTTCACAGACGAGGAGACTGAGTCCCAAAGGAGAAGGGGACTTGCCTAAGATTATACAGCAAGTGAGAACTGGCCCTAGAAAGCAATTTTTAGATCAAAGACAACAGCCTAAATTCCTGGACGTGTAACACACGCCTACAAATCAATAAGAAAGACTCAGTCGAAAAACGGGGTAAGGATTTCAGAGAAAATACAAACATAATTTAAATATCAGAAAAGATGCTCAACTCCGGGCATAATAGACCCACACATTAAAATTATGTTGACACATCTGCTTCTAGCTGTGATGGACTAGGCTGCATCAGACCAGTCATCCTGCTGGGAACAATTCGGGAGGCTGGATGAAATACTACAGAACAGCTGTGTGAACATGCTGCAGAGGTACAGAGGCTCCAAGATCCCAGAGAGGAGGGAAGCCCACAGCGGGGAGCCTGCTATTCGGCAGAGCTCTATCCCTCGCAGCGTTTGCCACTTCTGAGCAGCGCTCCAGAGGCTGAGAAGCACTTTAGCCATCTGATGGGGCTGGGGAGACAAAAATTGGAGTCCAGGGCCTCTTGAGAAATAAGGAGCCTATCTATATCCCCATGTTCAGAACAGCACTACTCATAATAGCTTAAAGGCAGGAGCAACCCAAGCGCCCGTCGACAGATGAAAGGATAAATAAAATGTGGCATAGACACTCAACGGAACATTACTCAGCTTTAAAAAGGACGGAAATTCTGACACACGGTGCAATGTGGATGAACCTAGACAGCATTATGCTAAGTGAAGTAAGCCAGTTGCATGAAGACAAATACTGTGTGATTCCACTTATGTGAGATACTCAGAGTAATCAACTTCATAGAGACAGAAAGTGGAATGGTGGTTGCCAGGGGCTTGGAGGAGGTGGAGTTAGGAGTTAGTGTTTAATAGGTACAGAGTTTCAGTAGGGGATGACGGAAAGAGTTCTGGAGACGGATGGTGCTGATGGCTGCACAACAATGGGAAGGTACTTAGTGCACTGAGATACAAACTTAAACAGGGTTAAGATGGTAAATCTTATGTTATGTGTATTTCAAAACAATTATTCAAAAAGCAAGAAGGTTGGTAAATAGCTTAGGCTTTCATCCGGGACCCCAAAGCACTATACCCTAGAAGTGAGGGAACCAGAATGAAACTGGCCCTTTCAGGGACTGCAGACCTGTTTCAAATCATCTTAATTCCTGATTGGATAAATGCAATTTAAGATTGATGGTGCCCCTGGCTTAGCGGAAGTTAAAGTAAACCCTCCCTGGAGGAGGATAACAGCATCCAGAGCCTCAAATTACCTTTTCCACATTCATTTATTATGTCTGATATTCAGTGAAAAAACAGAAATGCAGAATTACAAGAATGGGATGAAACCAAGAGAAAAATAACACATTACAAACATATCCACGTGGTCTTAGATATTCAAGGTACCGGAGTTGGACTTTGAAATAACTGTAATTAATGTATTCAAGAAGCTGTATAACAAGAAGGGGAATTTCAGCAGAGAACTGGAAACTGTTAGAAAAAATAATCAAATGGAAATTCTAAAAATAAAAAAGGGGTGATAAATTTCATAGAAGATGTGTAAGATCTGCACATATAAAACTCAAAACATTGCTGAGAGAAATTAAAGGAAATATAAATAGAGAAATACATTGTGTTCATAGATTGGAAGATTCAATGTAGTTAAGATGTTGATTCTCCCCAAACTCATCTATAAATTCAATGCAAAACTTTTTTTTTTTTTTTTTTTGGTGGAGATTGACAAGCTCATTCTAAAATCTCTATGGAATGATCTAGAATAGCCAAACATTTTGAAAAGAAGAATAAGATGGGGAATTTACACTACCTTATTTCAAGACATTATTAAAGCTACAATAGTCAATACAATGTGGTATTGGTATAAGGATAGACATCTAGATCAATGGAACAGAAGAATGATTCGAGAAATAGACCACAGCTGTTGATTTTCGAAAAAGATACCAAGGCAATTAATGAAGAAAGGATATTCTTTTCAACAACTGATGCCGGAACACTTGCATAAACATATGCAAAAGATAAAAATAAAATTTAAAGGAAATCTTGACCTCATCTCACACCATATACAAACTGAAATGGTTTATGATCCTTGAAATTAGGATCTGTGATCCTCATAAAATAGGCCTAAAAAATTAGGGGTATGGTCCTTGAAATGGAGCATAGACCAAAATGTAGAAGCAAAGCTATAAAACTTCTAGAAGAAAATCTTACCAATCTTGGGTTTGGTAAAGATTTCTTAAATATGACAAAAACAATGACATATACACGAAAAACAATACATTGGACTTCACTAAGCTTAAAATATTTACTCTTTAAAAGACACTATTCTGTTTGGCAGTTTCTTAAATATATACTTGCCATATGACTTACCAATTCTTCTAGAAGAAAAGATGTGTTCACACAAAGACTTGCATGTGATTGCTAACGACAACATTAATTACAATAGTCAAAAACTGGAAACAATTCAAATGTCCATCAAATGGTAAATTCATAAGCAAAGTATGGTATATCCACATAATGGAATACTACTCAGCAATGAAATTGAAATTAGTTATTGATAGATGCGACAAGATATAGATGAATCTCAAAAACATTATGCTAAGTGAGAGAAGCCAGACACAAAAGGATATCTGTGTATATATTTTTAGAGACAAGGTCTCACTCTGTTGCCCAGGCTGAAGTGCAGTAGCTCACAATAACCTTGAACTCCTGTGCTTAAGTGATCCCCCAACCTCGCCTTCCTGAATAGCTGGGACTACAGGTGTGCCCTACCATGCCCGGCTAATTTTTCAAATTTTTTGTAAAGACAAAGTCTCACTATGTTGCCCAGGCCCAAACTCCTGCCTCAAGCGATCCTCTTGCCTTGGCCTCCTGAGTCACTGGGATTACAGGTGTGAGCCACCACACCCAGCCTGTATGTTTATATACATATATATATATGTATATATATGAAATTTCTAGAAAAGGCTAAACTATAGATCTAATAAGCATATCAGTGAGTGCCTGAGGCCCATGTTGAGAGTGAGGCATGACTATAAATAGGCACAGGGGAACTTTTGGGGTGGGGAAAGTGTTATAAAATGGGTGATAGGTGAACAATCAAATTATTTACTAAAAATCATTGATCTGCACACTTAACAATGGATGAATTGTATAATGTGTAAATTAGACTTTAGTAAAGCTGTTAAAAGTGGGAGGAAAAGACAGTGTTAAAAAATTAAAAGGCAAACCACAAACCTGGGTAAAATATTTGCAAAATGTGTATCTGACAAAGGACTTGTATCTAGAATGATTGAAAACTATTACAGCTCAATAAGAAGATTATGATAAACAGCCCAATTTGTTAAATGGGCAAAATATTTGTTCAGACACTTTACCACAGACGATAAATGTTGTCAAAGAAATGCAGGAAAGGACACTCAAAAACATTCAATATTAGGGAAATGCCAATTAAAAAACCACAATGAGATTCTACCATCCATCCACTAGAATGACTAATATTAAAACATTGATCACACCAAGTGTTGGTGAGGATGTGGAGCAACTAGAACTCTCACACAGAGACTCATCCATGAATGTTCATAATAATGCCATTGTTAGAGCCAACATCTGTAAAAATCCAGAGGCTCAACATCATCAGGCAGTGACAAATGAATTGTAGCATGCCATGCAATAGAATACGACTCAGCAATAAAAAGGAAGGAACTGTTGATATAACGGCATGGGTGATGCATATTGATGCAACATATGGGTGAATCTCAAAATAATTATGCTGAGTTAAAAACAAGCCAGACCAAAAATAAATACCTACTGTATGATTCCATTTATGTAAAATTCTAGAGAATGCAAATGAATGTATAGTGATAAAAAGTAGATCAGTTGTTGACTAGGGAGAGAGGACAGAGAGGGACAGATTAAGGACATGAGGAAACTTATTCATTATGGCAATGGTTTCATAGGCGAATGCATATGTCAAATCTGACCAAGGTGCATACTTTAAATATGTGCAGTTTTTGTCCCTCAATTATGATTTAATAAAGCTGTTTAAAAAATGGGAAACATAATGTTAAACACAATAACTAAAAGTAAGAACTAAATAATGGGTTAAGAAACCACTGAAGTCACCTTGTAAGACAGATCGGAAAGAAATATCTTACATCGCATCAGAAGAAAATACAGAATGGAATATACACAAAAGAATAAGAAATAGGCCAGGCATGGTGGTTCAGACCTGTAACCCCAATGCTTTGGGAGGCCCAGGTGGGAGGATCGCTTGAGGCAAAAAGTTCAAGACTAGCCTGGGCAACATAGTGAGACCTCATCTCTACAAAAAGTAAAAAAATTACCCAGGTATGTGGTGTTGCGCACCTACAATCCCAGCTATGAGGAGGCTGAGGTGGGAGGATTCCTCGAGCCCAGAAGTTCTAGGCTGCATTGAGCTCTGATTGTGCCATTGCATTCCAGCCTAGGTGACAGAGTGACACCCTGTCCCCCCCAAAAAAAAAGAAAAGGAAGACAAAGAAAAACAAAACAGAATAAGAACTATACGAGTCGTGGTGAAAAGGCTAATAGGATATGTAACTGGAATCCAGGAAGGGAAGGAAAGAGAAGACAGAAGAGGAAGAGAAGGCATAAATAATATCAAAAAAGATAATGGCTAAAAATTTTCTTAGAAGCATATATAAGACAACATGCTTTGGGCACGGTGGCTCACACCTGTAATTTTAGCACTTTGGGAGGCCGAGGCGGGCAGATTGCCTGAGCTCAGGAGTTCAAGACCAGCCCAGGCAACATGGTGAAACACTGTCTCTACTAAAAAACAAAACAAAACAAAACAAAAAATTAGCCAGGTGTGGTGGTGCACACCTGTAATCTCAGCTACTCAAGAGGCTGAGGTAGGAGAATCGCTTGAACTGGGGAGGTGGAGGTTACAGTGAGCCAAGATTGCACCACTGCACTCCAGCCTGGGCAACAGAGCAAGACTCTGTCTCAAAAAAAAAAAAAAAAAAAAGATAACATGTCACAAATTCAAGCAGAACCAGAAAACCACACCCAGAAATACCAATATAAAACTACTGAAAATCAAGGACAAAGGGAAAATCTTAAAAGTAGCCAGAGATAAAATGCCAGTTGCTTCCAAACAACAGCAATAAGACTGATCATTGATTTCTCAACAGAAGTAATGAGGTCAAGAAGACATTGGACTGATAACTTGAAAACACTGGAAGAAAAGAACTTCCAACCTCAAATTCTACTGAAAATATTCTTCAAATAATTAAAAGATATATTCAGCTATCAAAAACTGAGATCATTTATTACTAACAGATACATACTGAAGCCAATACTAGCAGGGGTTTTTCAGGCAGAAAGAAAATGACCTCGCCGGGCGCGGTGGCTCAAGCCTGTAATCCCAGCACTTTGGGAGGCCGAGACGGGTGGATCACGAGGTCAGGAGATCGAGACCATCCTGGCTAACACGGTGAAACCCCGTCTCTACTAAAAAATACAAAAAACTAGCTGGGCGAGGTGGCGGGCGCCTGTAGTCCCAGCTACTCGGGAGGCTGAGGCAGGAGAATGGCATGAACCTGGGAGGCGGAGCTTGCAGTGAGCCGAGATCCGGCCACTGCACTCCAGCCTGGGCGACAGAGTGAGACTCCGTCTCAAAAAAAAAAAAAAAAAAAAATGACCTCAGTTGGAAACATCAAGTTGCAAGAAGGAAAGAAAAATAACAGAAAATATTAATATAAGTGTAAATGAAATTATTATTGACTATGTAAGACAATAAAAATGTATTTTAGGGTTTAAAATCGAATGAAAATGCAAAATGACGACAGCATAAGAGGTGGGAGAGCAGTAAATAGAATTAAGTGTTCTAAGGTTCTTATGACTCTGGGAAGTGATAAAATTATTAATTTACATTCAGCTTGAATAAGTCAAAGATGAAATATTAGACTAATTACCAAAGCTAACAAGCCAATAGACAAAGAAAATGGAATAAAATAAGTACTTGATTGATACAAAAGGAGGCAAGGGACAGATGGGACAAATAGAAAACCAATCATAAGGTGGTAGATTTAGATGCAAATATAGAAGTAATTACACTAAATATAAATGAACTAAGTATTCCAGTTAGAGGACAGATATTATTAGATTTTATTTTCTAAATTCTATGTGTTATTTACAAGAAATAACCTTCCAATATAAAATGGTGAACATAAAAGAGATTTACAAAGAAACTACTAAAAATAGTAAAAAGTTAAGGTAGTTACATTATCATCAGATAAAGTGGGCTTCAAAGCAGAATATTTAGTTAGATATAATGAGAGACATTTCTTAATAATAAAGGTTAAATCCACCAGGAAAATATAATAATTCTTTATATATTTTATATTTATACTTACATAACCTCAACATATATAAATAACTGAATAGAACTAAATGGAGAAATAGAGGAATCCACAATCATCATCCAGGGATTTTAATATAGCCCTCTCAATAATGTTTAGAACAGACCAAAAAATCAGTGAGGATATAGAATATTTGAATAATATATATAACAAATGTGACCTAACTGACATATACAATACACTGAGCCCCACAACTTCTGATATACATTTTGTGTGTGTGTGCACACGGAATATTTATCAAAAGGAACCATATCTTGGCCTTAAAGTAAGTCTCAACAAATTTCATAAGATTGAAATTCTTGACCATACAGGAACTAGGCTAAAAACCAATTTTTTAAAAAACTTTTAAAACCCAAATGTTTGGAAATTATAAAGTATCCTTCTAAATAGCCTCAGCTCAAAATTAAAATAATCATGAAAATTGGAACGCATTCCTCAAAAAGCTAAAAGCTGAACTACCATTTGACCCAGCAATCCTATTACTGGGTATACACATTGCAGCACTGTTCACAATAGTAAAGACATAGAATCAACATAAACGTCCATCAATGACAAACTGGATAAAGAAAATGTGGTACATATACACCATGGAATATTATGCAGCCATAAAAAAGAACAAGATCAGGTCTTTTGCAGGAACATGGATGGAGCTGGAGGCTGTCATCCTTAGCAAGCTATACAGGAACAGAAAACCAAACAGAGTTTGTTCTCACTTATAAGTGGGAGCTAAATGATAAGAACTTATGAACACAAAGAAGAAAGCAACAGACACTGGGGTCTATTAGAGCAGGGAGGGTGGCAGGAGGAAGAGGAGCAGAAAAGATAACTATTGAGTACTAAGTTTAATAGCAGGGTGATGTAATAGTATATACAACCAGCCCCTGTGACACATGGTTTATCTGTGTAATAAACCTTCATATGTACCCACAAACCTAAAATAAAAATTAAAAGGAAAGAAAAGAAAATTAGAAAGCATTTTAAGTAGAATGATAATGAAAACACAAGATATTAAAACCCATGTGGGTACAGCTACAGTCATGCTTAGAGGTAGCATTTAAAAAGGAAGAAGACTGAAAATAGTAAGATTTAAAAAGAACAGCATATTTATCCTTTAAAGAAATTTAGAAGAAAAAAATAAGAGCAGAAACTAACAAAACAAGAAAGAAACAACAGAGAGGATCAATTAAGTCAAAGGTTTTCTTAAACAGGAATAAAAGTGATGACTCCTAGAAGACTGATTAATTTTTTTTCTTTCTTTTGTCTTTTTTTTCTTTCCTTCTTCTTCTTCCTTTTTTTTTTTTTTTTTTTTTTTTTTTTTTTTTTTTAAGACAGGGTCTCTTGCAAAGACTCCAGGCTGGAGGGCAATGGCACAATCATAGTTTACTGTAACCTCAACCTCCTGGGCTCAAGCAGTCCCCTGCATAGCTGGGACTACAGGCGCACACCCCGCTTGTGGCTAATTTTAAAATTTTTTATAGAGACAAGGTCTCGCTATGTTGCCCAGTTTGGTCTCGAACTTCAGTCTTCCTGCCTTGATCTTCTAAAGTGCTGGGATTACAGATGTGAGTCACCATGCCTGGCAACACTGATTTTTAAGAGACAGCGAGATAAGGCACAAATAACTAATATTGGAAATGAAAAGAGGAACGTCATTACAGATCCTACCTATATTAAAAATAAGAGGATATTATGAATAACTGTATGCTAGAAAATTTGAAATTTTAGATGAAATAGAAGAATTGCTAAACACAACTTACCAAAACTGATAGAAGAAACAGAAAATCTGAAAATTCTTCTATCTGTCAAATAAATTATATTTGTAGCTAAAACCCTTCCCACCTGCACCGGTATGTCTTCATTGAATAATTCTTCCAAACATGTAAGGAAGAAATATCACCAATCTTACATATAGCTCACCAGAGAATAGAAGAAAAGAAATAATTTCCAATTATTTTATATAAAGCCAGCATAGCCTTCATATTAAAACTTGATTATGAAAAGCCTAAGAAAAGAAAATATCTCTTATGAACACAGCAATCTCTTTCACAGACATATACTCCTAAATAAATTATTAGTAAACTGAACCCAGAAGCACAGAATAATACATCACCACCAACTTGGGTTTATTCAAAGAATGCAAGGTTAGCTTAAAAAAAAAAAAATAAATAAAAGGTGTGATTTCCCACGCTAACAGAATAAAGGTTAAAGCTGTGTAATCAACTCAACAAATGCCAAAGAAGCAACTGATCAAAATCAACATCCATTTACAATTTTGAAAAGCTCTTAGCAAACTAGGAATAGACAGAAATGTATTTAATATGACAAAGGTTATGTATAAGACATGTATAGCATCTATCATGTTTAATGATGGGTATTAAAAGTTTTCTGGCTGCAATTATAGATGAGACAAGGATGTCTACTTTCTCCACTTCTTTTAAATTCTTATCCACTGTACTGGAGGTCCAGGTCAGTGCAATAAGGCAAGTAAACAAAATGGAAAAGAAAAAAATAAATCTGTCATTATTCATAGATAACATGTTTGTGTAGATAGAAAATCCACAGGAAAATATCAGAACAAAATATCTATGCTGAAATCTACTAAACATGATTGAGAGAAATTAAAGAAGACCTAAGTAAATGGAGGGATACAATGTTTGTAGTGTGAAAGACTCATTATTATAAAGGTGTCGATTCCCCCAGAATTGACCTGTAGATTCCATGAAATCTCAATAAAAATCAACAGGGTGTGTGTTTGTGTGTGTGTGTAAATTGACAGACTAATTTTAAACTTTATATAGAAACATAAAGCATGAAAAATAGTCAAAACAATCTTGAAGACAAAACTAAGTGGGAGGACTTATGCTATCAGATATCAAAATTTAGTATAAAGCTACAATCATTCAAAAAGTATAATATTGGTTGACTGGGTGCAGTGGCTCAAGCCTGTAATCCCAGCACTTTGAGAGGCTGAGGCAGGTGGATCACGAGGTCAGGAGATCGAGACCATTCTGGCTAATACGATGAAACCCCATCTCTACTAAAAATACAAAAAAATTAGCAGGGTGTGGTAGTGGGCGCCTGTAGTCCCAGCTACTTGGGAGGCAGAGGCAGGAGAATGGCGTGAACCCAGAAGGCAGAGCTTGCAGTGAGCCGAGATTGCGCCACTGCACTCCAGCCTCGGCGACACAGTGAGACTCTGTCTCAAAAACAAACAGAAAAGTATAATATTGGCACAAGGGTAGACAATGGGCCAGAATAAAGTCCAGAAACAGATACACACATACACGTGAGGATTTGAGTTTTTTACAAAGTTGATATGACAGAGTGGTGGGAAATGATGAGCTCATCCTTTAATTAATAATAAAGATCTTCAATAAATGGTGCAGTATCAGCTGGATATTCATATGGACAAAATCAGTGTTAGCTTTTATCTTACACTATATGTATAAAAGTAAAATAATAAAGCTTCTAGAAAATAACATTGGAGAATATCTTTGTGACACTGGGCTGGGCAAAGGCTTGTTATATAGGATATAATGGCACTAGCATCAAGAAAAGTATTGATAAATTGGACTGCATTAAAATCAAGTACTTCTATCCATCAAAGACATTATTAACACACAGCTGGGCACGGTGGCTCATGCTTGTAATCCCAGCACTTTGGGAGGCCAGGGAGGGTGGATCACTTGAGGTCAGGAGTTGGAGACCAGCCTGGCCAACATGGTGAAACTCCGTCTCTACTAAAATACAAAACTTAGCCAAGTGGATAGTGTGGTAGTGTGAGACTCTGTCTCAAAAAAAAGAAAGAAAGAAATAAAGAAAGAAACAAAAACAAAAAAACAACACTGTTAATACAATGGGAAGTCAAGCCCCAGAAAGTGAAAGATATCTTCTGTACATATCACTTACAAAGCAAGACAGAAAGTCTCGCTCTGTTGCCCGGGCCAGAGTGCAATGGCACTATTTCAGCTCACTGCAAACTCTACCTCCCGGGTTCAAGCCAGTCTCCTGTCTCAGCCTCCTGAATAGCTGAGATTACAGGCATGCACCACCATGCCCAGCTAATTTTTTTGTATTTTTAGTAGAGACTGGGTTTCACCATGCTGGCCAGGATGGTCTCGATCTCTTGACCACATGATCCACCTGCCTCGGCCTCCCAAAGTGCTGGGATTACAGGCATGAGCCACCACGCCGGATCACTTACGAAAGACTTTTATCCAGTACATACAAAGAACTCCCACAAATCAGTAAGTAAAGCAAGACTCAACAGAGAACTGAGTAAAATATTTGAACAGGCATTTTATAAGAAAGACTATCCACACACATGTGAAAGGCCACTAACCTTCTTTAGTCATCTGGGAAACGCAAATTAAAACCACCTTGAGATAACTACTCCAAAAGTTAAAAAGACTGGCATTTTCACATATGAAAGGGTGCTAACCTTCTTTAGTCATCTGGGAAATGCAAATTAAAACCATTTGAGATAACTACTCCAAAAGTTAAAAAAAGACTGGCATTTTCAAGTGTTCATGAGGATATAGATTTCGTGGAATTCTTATCACAGCAAAATTGTAAATCAAAAAACTACTTTGGAAAACGGTGTAGCATTATCTACTAAAGTGGAACACATGCATGTCCTATGATCCAGCAATTCTCCTTCTAGATGTTTACCCAACAGTCATGAGTGTATATTGGACCAAGTGACAAGTACACGAATGTTTACTGCATCGCTATTTGCTCCAAACAGGAAACAACCCAAATGACCATCAATAGTAGGATGGATAAATAAATTGCAGCATAGTCCTCTAGTGGAATACTATGCACCAATGAAAATGAATGAACTGCAACTATACAACAAGAATGAATCTCATGGATGTTACGTTGAATGAAAGATGCCTGGCACAGGGTATGGGCTGTATGACTCCACTTATATAAAAGGCAAATGAGGCAAAACTAATCTATGGTTATAGGAGTCGAGGTAAATGTTACCTTGGGGGAAGGAAGATAGTGACTGGAAGGGAGTGAGGAGGCTTCTGGACTCTCAGATAATATTCTATATTTTGATCATGGTGCTGTCTACCATATATGTTCACTTTGTGAAAATTTATCAAACTGTACACTTAGTATTTGTGCTGTTTTCTGTAAGTATATCAGACTTAGATAAAAAACTTTGTTCAAAAAAAATTATGCCAAGACACCAAAAACTGGCAAAGATTCAAGAGCTGGATGGCGCTGTGTGCTGGGGTGGGTGAACAGGTGCTGTCACACATTGCATGCACACAACCCCTGCGGAGGGAGATTTGACAATCTACCAAGTTACAAATGTACGTATTTTTGGAGAGCAGTTTTAGGTTCACGGGAAAAGTGAGCATCAAGTACAGAGGCTCCCCACAGGCCTGTCCCCCAGCCTCCCCCAACACAACACATCCCCAGCGTGCACCTGTCCATGAATTGGCGCCGACGCATCACTATCAACCAAAGCCCAGCGTTTACATTAGGGCTCACTCTTTGAGTTGTAGAGTCTATGTTTTTTTTTTTTTTAAATTAATAAACATTTATTTAGAGCAGTTTTACATTCACAGCAAAATGGAGTAGAAAGTACAGAGAGCTCCCATAGAGTGCCCTCTGCCCTGCCTCATCCCCTGACCCACACAGCCTCCCTGACTACCGACATCCTGCACAAGGGTGGTACATTTGCTACAGTCGATGGACCTCCGTTAACACATGGCTATCACCCGAAGTCTGTAGTTCCCGTGAGAGCCCACTCTTGGTGTTCTCCATTCTGTGGCTTTGGGCAAGTATAGAAGGACATGTATCTGCTACTACAGTGCCGTACACAACAGTTTCACTGCCCTAAAATCCCCTGTGCTCCACCAATTCACACCTCCATTGTCTCAAACCCCTGGCAACCACAGATCTTATTTATTTATTTACTTACTTATTTATTTATTTATTTATTTATTTATTTATTTATTTATTTTGAGACAGGGTTTCGTTTTTGTTGCCCAGGCTGGAGTGCAATAGCACAATCTCAGCTCACTGCAACTTACGCTGCCCGAGTTCAAGCCATTTCTCCTGCCTCCGCCTCCCGAGTGGCTGGGACTACAGGCATGCACCACCGCGCCCAGCTACTTTTTGTATTTTTAGTAGAGGCGGGGTTTCTCCCTGTTGGTCAGGCTGGTCTCGAACTCCTGACCTCAGATGATCCGCCTGCCTTGGCCTTCCAAAGTGCTGGGATTACAGGCATGAGCCACCGTGCCCAGCCGATCTTTTCCTTTAACTGTGGTAAATATGCATATAATTTGCCATCTTAATCATTTTTAAGTGTATCGTTCCATGGCATTCAAGGCATTCGCACTGTCGTGCAATCAGCATCACCATCCATTTCTAGAACTCTTCATCTGGCAAGTCTGAAACTCTGCCCATTAAGTAACGGCTTCCATTAACCTTCCCCAAGCCCCTGGCAGCCACTGTTCTACCGTCCCTGTGAGCTGGGCTGAGTCAGACCGCTCTCGATAACTCACATGAGTGGAATCATACGGTATTTGTCCTTTTGCGCCTAGCTTATTTCACTTACAAAATGTCCTCGAGATTCATCCATATTGTTGCACGTGTCCGAATTTTATGGCTGAGGATTATTCCATGCATGTGTAGACCACATTTGTGTCTATCGAGGGACACTTGGGTTGTTTCCAGTCCTTGGCTATTGTGAATAATACTGCCATGATCATAAGTGTGCAAATATCTCTAGTCCCTGCTTGAACATGAGTGTGCAAATATCTCAAGTCCCTGCTTTCATTGCTTTTGGGCAAATACCCACAACTAAGAATTACTGGATCATATGATAATTCTACTTGTAATTTTCTGAGGAACCACTAGAATGTGCTCCATAGCAGCTGCACCTTTTTACATTCCAAGCAACAGTGCATAAGAGTTTCAACATCTCCACAGCCTCGTCAACATTTGCTATTTTCTGAATAGCAAATTAAAGCCTTTTTTTAAACCCCATCTCTACTAAAAATACAAAAATTAGCTGGGTGCAGTGGCGCATGCCTGTAATCCCAGCTACTCAGGAGGCTGAGACAGGAGAATGGCTTGAACCCAGGAAGCGGAGGTTGTGGTGACCTGAGATCGTGCCATTGTAATTTTTTTAAAGCCTTATTTTCTTTCTTTCTTTCTTTTTTTTTTTTTTTTTTTTTTTTTGAGACGGAGTCTCGTCCTGTCGCCCAGGTTGGAGTGCGGTGGCGCGATCTCGGCTCACTGCAAGCTCCGCCTCCCGGGTTCACGCCATTCTCCTGCCTCAGCCTCCCGAGTAGCTGGGACTACAGGCACCCGCCACCATGCCCAGCTAATTTTTTGCATTTTTAGTAGAGACGGGGTTTCACCGTGTTAGCCAGGATGGTCTCGATCTCCTGACCTCGTGATCCGTCTGCCTCGGCCTCTCAAAGTGCTGGGATTACAGGCATGAGCCACCACGCCAGGCCTTTAAAGCCTTATTTTCTAAAGAGCAGTTTCAAGTTTACAACAAAATTGAGAGAAAGTTACAGAGTTGTCCCATATACCCCCTGCCCATATACATGTACAGCCTCCCCCATTATCAGCATCCCCCACCAGAGTGATGCATTTATGATGAACCTACACGTGGTAAAACACCGTATTCACTAAAGTCCAGAGTTGGCATTAGAGTTCATTCTTGTTATTGTACATTCTGTGGATTTGAATGAATGTATAACGCCATGTGTCCACCATTATAGTTTCATACGGAGTAGATTCACTGTCCTAAAAGTCCTCTGTGCTCCACTTATTAATTCCTCCTTCCCCCCAACCCCTGGCAACCACTGATCATTTTACTATCTCCATAGCATTGAGTTTTCCCGAAGTCATCCGGTTGGAAGTCAGATTGGCTTCTTTCACTTAGCAGCAGACATTCCAGATTCCTTCAGGCTTTTTAGTGGCTTAATAGCTCATTTCTTTCAGTGCTGAATAATATTCCCTTGTTTAGGGAATTTATCCATTCATTTACTGAAGGGCCTCAATACATGGATGCTGCCAGCTCTTCACAATCATGAATAAAATTGCTCTGCCATTAATGTTTAAAGTGGTTATTAATACAGTTGGATTAATATCTACCATATTTGCTAGTCTTCTATTCATTGCCCTTGTTCTCTGTTTCTATTTTTGTCTTTCACTATTTTTCTGTTTTTTTGTGGTTTTAATTGAGCATTTGATATGATTCTATAATCTCTCCTTTCTTAGCACATCAATTATACTTAAAAAAATTTTTTTATTGGTTGCCCCAGAGTTTATGATATACACTTACAATGAATCCAAGTTCACTTTCAAATGACATTGTACTGATTCATGGGTAGTGCAAGTAACTTTATAATAACAAAATATTCCTAATTCCTTCATCCTTCACTCGTGTCATTCAGAAATTTATTTTGCTTATCTACAAGTTATAGTCACCAAATATGTTGTTGCTACTATTATCTTAAACTTGTATTTGTTAGATCAATTAATAACTAAAAACAAAAGTGTTTACCTTAACTTATTCCTTCTCTAACACTCTCTTTCTTTACATAAATTTGAGTTTCTGACCCGTATCATTCTTCTTCTCTCTGAAGAGCTTCTTTTAACATTTCTTGCAAAGTAGGTTTAATAGTGATAAATTCCCTTAAGTTTTGTTTGCCTGAGAAAGTCTTTATTTCTCCTTCACTTCTGAAGGATAACTTTGCTAAATACAGGTTTGTAGGTTGGTAGGTTTTTTTCTTTGAACACTTTACATATTTCACTCCACTCTCTTCTTGCTTTCACAATTTCTGAAGACAAATCTGATGTAATTTTTATCCTTATCCTCTATAGGTAAGAGATTTTTCCCTCTGGCTTCTTTCAAGATTTTTTTCTTTGTTCCTGAATTTCTACAATTTGAATATGATATGCCCAGATGTAACTATTTGGGCACTTATTCTGCTCGGTGTTCTCTGAGCTTCCTGGATGTGCAGTCTGGTATCTGAGATTAACCTTGAGAAATTCTCAGTCATTATTGCTTCAGATATTTCTTCTGTTCCTCCCTCACTTTCTTCTCTTTCTGGTATTCCCACTACACATATGTTACATCCTTTTGTAATTATCTTAAAATTTCTTGGATATTTTGTTCCATTTTTTCCCCTCAGTCTTTTCTCTTTGCAGCTCCTACTGACATATCTTCAAGCTCACTGATTGTTTCTTCAGCTGTGTCCAGTCTACTGATGAGCCCATCAAAGACAGTCTTCATTTCTGTTTTTTTCTTTTGATCCAGTATTTTTCATTTCTAACATTTCTTTTTGATTCTTTCTCTTTTTTGATCCAGTATTTTTCATTTCTAGCACTTCTTTTTTATTCTTTCTCAGAATTTCCATTTCTCTGCTTACATTACCCATCTGCTTTTGCATTAGTGCCCTTAGTATATTAACCATGGTTATTTTAAATTCCTCATCTGATGATTCCAACATCCCTGCCATGTCTGAATCTAGTCTGATGCTTGTTCTGTGTGTTCAAAGTATGTTTCTGCCATCTAGCATGTCTTGTAATTTTTTGTTGAAAACTGGACTTGATGTATGAAGTAAAAGGAACTGTGATAAGGTCTTTAGTGAGTAGTGGTAAGGTGTGGAAGGTGGAGAAGGGTTCTATAGCCCCATCATTAGGTCTCAGTCTTTTGTTGAGCCTGTGCCCTTGGGTTGTGATCCTCACAATGCCTCTCAGTTATTCCCACCTTTCCCTCTTGGGTGGCACAAGAAGGATAGATTTGGCTGCAGTTGAGAATTTCCTTCCCCTCATGCCAAAAACTGGGGTAGGGGGCCTAGAGTTGGATATTTTCCTTTCCCTGGGTCAATTAAGCTCTGATAAAATAGTTTCTCTTGAGGGCAGGCTTTGGTTAAGAAAAACGGAATGCTCTGGCACATTTCAAAATGGCTGTTTTTCTCCCCCATATGCTAGAAGCACACGGGGATTTTTTTCTTTGATCTTCACTTTGAGAACCTGGTAGGGCTTCTGCAGGTCAAACTCACAGAAGTGGGGTGGGGTGACATCCCCTAGGACTGGACCCCTTGGAGTTTTTAACTCTCAAACTTGTCTACACGGAGCCTCCAGCAGTCCCTCAATTACAGTCTAGGCTTTCCTGTCACAGAATTGTTCTACCAGAGGTTTCTCTGCTCTGGTAAGTTGTGATTCTCTGTATCCACCTGCCAATTTGGGGGCAAGAGTTTGCCCTGTGACCTCAGATCTCTGATGAATCTAAGAAAAGTTGTTGGTTTTCAGTTTGTTCAGCCTTTTTCTTGTTGTGTGGATGAGAGGTATGAGTTTCAAGCTCCTTACTGGAAGATATAGGACAGGAAATCCCATTTCTTTTCACAGTTTGTTTTTTTGTTTGTTTTTTTAATCATGAACATTTTCTTTTTTTTTTTTCTTTTTTCTTTTCTTTTCTTTTTTTTTTTTTTTTTTTTTTTTTTTTTTTTTTTTTTTGAGACGGAGTCTAGCTCTGTTGCCCGGGCTGGATTGCAATGGCACGATCTTGGCTAACTGCAACCTCTGCCTCCCAGGTTCAAGTGATTCTCCTGCCTCAGCCTCCCGAGTAGCTGGGATTACAGGCGCCTGCCACCATGCCCAGCTAATTTTTTGCATGTTTAGTAGAGTTGGGGTTTCACTGTGTTGGTCAGGCTGGTCTCAAACTCCTAACCTCATGATCTGCCCACCTCAGCTTCCCAAAGTGCTGGGACTACAAGCATGAGCCACCATGCCCAGCCGACATTTTCAAATATAGACAAGAGTAGAAAGAATTATATAATGAAGTCACATGTAACCATCAGCATCAACTTTTACAAATATTCTATGGTTCTTCTTGTATCCATTCCCTCTCCCTTAGACACAGCTTTAATTTTTAACAAATGTAGTTTATTTATTCTCTTAGACCAACACTTTCATGTTTATGAATTCACCTTAGAGAGATATATGCATATGATAAAAATTACTTTGTCTAAGGTTATTTATTGCAGAACTGTTTGAAGCAACAAGAGGTTGGAAACAATATGAATGTCCATTAACAGGGGACTAGTTAGATACACCATGAAACATCCATGCAATAGATAACTATCCAGGTGTGGAAATGACTGAGGAATTAGGTTATGCACCAATATGGAACATTTTCCAAAATATATTATGGAGGAAAAATAAAGCAAGGGCCAAAAGATGCATCTAATCCACTGCCGTTTGTGAAACAAAAAGAGGAGGAGTGATGCAAACATATTTTCTCATGGGTACATAAAATGTTTCTGGAAGGTTAAACAAGACACAGATAATACTAGCTACCTTTGCACAGGGGAACCAGTGTTGTGGGGCAGTGGCTTGAGTAAGATTTTTGCCATAGGGCTTTTCTACCTTTTGATTTTTTAGTCATGGGAATGCACTACCTAGTGAATGAATGAGTGAATAAATCAATGAATGAATGAATGAGTGAACAAATGCATATATTTTAAAAGAAGGGAAGGAAACTCCTTCTGCAGCCCAGAGTTGGTGGATGGGTGGACTCAGGCATTTATTGAATACCTATGCCCCTGGGCTCACCTCATTGTCATATAATGCCTCCAGTCCTTGTAAAGTCATGGTTTGTACCCATTTCACAGAGGAGGAAGCTGGGGCTCAGAGAGGGGTGCATGAGATGAACTGCCACCAGTAAATGGCAGAACCGAATGGCGGAACTGACTTGGAGCTTGGGCTCACTCAGGTCAATTCAGCTCATTCTCCAGGGGAAGTAGACAAGGTAGCTTGATGTCCTGCATTTCAGGGACAAGAGCAGATTGGAATTGGTGGGTCCCTGGCATGGACTCAAGTTGCTCCCTGGGAAGCCACATCCGCTGTGATGGCCAGAGCAGCCAAACCTTCAAGTTCATCCAGGGCAGAATCACCAGGTTCCCTCCCCAGGGATTTTTAGCTGCTGGATTAATCTTAGTATTTCATTTCCTCCATCTCTGAAAACACAATCCAATTTAATTTAGGTAGAAAAAACTACACAAAAGCCATAACACTCAGTTTATCCCTTGAAATGCAATCAGGCTGAAGGAAAGAATTAATTTTTAATTCCATCTTAATTACTCAGAGAAATAATCTATTGGCAGAGCCTGGCCCTGGGATGCCCCTGCCTGATCTCTGCCTGCAGCCAACAGCACCTGAGGCTCGCTCCAGGCACTGACCAGAGTGGGGAGGGGCAGGGGCCAGGGCCAGGGCTCCTACACAGGCGTTCTTTGCTGAAGGGAATTGTGAACTGAAGAAATTAACATGTTATCTCACGTTATCTTTCCTTCAGAATGATCTCAGATTTCTTTAATAAAGCCACAAGCTGTACTGCTCGGAGATGCACAATAGGGGGTATACGGGGCATACCAGATCATCTGTGACCCTGGGCTGAGAGGATGGGCTATTTTTTCATTGTTTTGCATTTGTTAAACAGGTTGGGCCAGGCGCGGTGATTCATTCACTCCTATAATGCCAGCACTATGGGAGGCTGAGGCGGGTGGATCACTTGAGGTCAGGAGTTCGAGACCAGCCTGACCAATGTGGTGAAACCCCGTCTCTACTAAAAACACAAAATTAGCCAGGAGTAGTGGTACATGTCTGTAATCCCAGCTACTTGGGAGGCTGAGGTAGGAGAATCACTTGAACCCAGGAGGCGGAGGTTGCTGTGAGCCAAGATCGCGCCATTGCACTCCAGCCTGGGCAACGAGAGTGAAACTTTGTCTCAAAATAAGAAAAAAAAAAAAAAACCAGGTTGGTGCAAAACTGATTGCTGTTTTTGTTATTACTTTCAGTGGCAAAAGTGGCAATTACTTTTGCACCAACCTGTATTGATTGAGCACCTACTATGTACCAGGCACTCTTGTGGGGGTTGGAGACCCAGCAGACCAGGTCCCTACCCTCATGCAACTGATGTTCTGGTGGAGGGAGATAGACAGCAAATTAGTAAGCACATAAGTACAATAATCATGTAGTGAATAAAATAGGAGAGTGGATTGGAGGGTGATGGGCAAGGGTTTGTCAGCGGCAGACAGGGAGTCAGGGGCCATCTCTCCAGAAATGGGATATTTGGGGCTGAGGCCTGGGAAGAGCATACCAAGAGGGGGCACAGCAAGTGAAAAGGGCCTGAGGCAGGGTCTAGGCAGGGCACTGGAGGAGCGGAAAGCATAGCTGGAGTGGATGAGCCCTGGAGAGGGTGGGACATGATGACTTTGCATTTCATCCTGGTACCAGAGGAAGCCACTGTATGCCCATGCATACACACAGTAGGTGCTCAATAAGTGCTTGCCAAAGAAACAGCACCCTCTGAACTGATGCACTTGGGAATCTGTGCATTGCCATTTTGTCCCTTCCTTGCTGCCAGGGAAATTTAGACAACGGCTAATGTCCGGGAAGCCGCCCTCTGCCAGCCCTCACCAATGTTGTTTTGATGTGCTAACAACGCTTAATGAGGATCCTAATGAGTCACTAAAAATGGCATCATTAGGTTGAGAACAGAACAGTCTACACAAGCAAATGTCCAAACCAACCAGGCAACCAGCCAGGGAGCAGCCGCTGCCCCTCCAGCCAGTGCCGGACAGATCTCCCCACCTGCCCAGTTGAGCGGAGAGCCCATTTTCCTGCTTGTGTCTCCCCACGCTATGAATCCCCGTCCCAGGACACTGCCTTGGCTGCTTCGTTACTACCACATGAAGCCGTTAGTTTAAGAATTGAGAAAAATTGAAAAATTAAATAAATAAGGATTTGCTTGGATATGAAAGTAGAGGTGAAGACACAGCTCAGCTGGCTGGCCAGCAACTTAAAGCACTAACACATTAGGAGGGAGGTTTGAACATGAGGGCTGCAGGCGAAATCCGACCAGAGTGCGTCTTATTTGGCCCACACAGCAGTTTGAAAAGATTTAAATCAGTTTCCTACACTAAATTATTGGAAGGGTTTACATTAAAATTTGGATGTTAAGCTTCTCCTGAAAAACCAGAAGCTCTGGCATCCACGGGCACATATTCCAGAGTGGCCGTCCGTTAGACAAGGCATGCGCTGAACGCTTTGTCACAGTCCCCACCACCCCTCAACATCTCCCCACCCCGAGGCCAGTGTCAGTTGCCATTTATTATCAGGTTTTCCCAGATCCTTTTCTTTTCGGAGATTTAAGAAGAAAGAGCAGGGCGCAGTGGCTCACGCCTGTAATCCCAGCACTTTGGGAGGCCAAGGAGGGCGGAGTCACCTGAGGTTGGGGAGTTCAAGATCAGCCTGACCAACATGGAGAAACCCCTTCTGCACTAAAAATACAAAAAATTATCTGAGCGTGGAGGCGCATGCCTGTAATCCCAGCTACTCGGGAGGCTGAGACAGGAGAATCCCTTGAACCCGGGAGGCAGAGGTTGCAAGTGAGCCGAGATGGGGCCAATGCACTCCAGCCTGGGCAACAAGAGCGAAACTCCATCTCAAAAAAAAAAAAAAAAAGAAGAAAAAAATATACTTCTCCAAGCCCCTCTCGTGGACAAACAAAACCCAGGTGAGAGAGAGAAAAGAGGAGAGAGAAACCGCTTCTTAAGGAAGCAGAGACAACTCCAACACATTGAATGTGTGAGCAAGTGTGTCTGCCTTCAAAGAACCCAGCCTGGGTTACATGGGAACCAAGCTGCAGCCCACCCTGCCAAGACGCCTTTGGTCTCTGCCTGTGGGGTTGTTGTTTCTACATTGGAAGCTATTTCTATTGCATGGACAACACTAGAAAAGATGTTCTCATGGTGCAGAATGTAAGTGTGTAACCCGCTTTGAGTCCACTGCAATACTGTGACTATCTTGAGTCAAACAGTGAATCAGAAAGTTGCTATTTTTCATTTGAATATGGATTGAAGACCCTGTAGGCATGTTCTTCTCTGGGTCCAGCTGTAAAACACGTTTAGGACCACCCCTGCCCTGAGGAGCTGGACACTCCAGTCAGGGACTCTCAGAAGGGCAGCCAGCTTGTAGTCAAATGATGTGTACAGAAGGCCTTTTCAGGTGCTTGCTAAGTTGGCTAGCTGCATTACTGCTGATTGTTTGAGGTTTGTGAAAACAGGTAATACATGTTTATGGAAAAGAAGCCGGACACTGCAGAAAGGGTTACCATGAAAAACAAGTTTCCTGCTCACCAGACCCCCTGGACTGTTGTCTCTCTTCCCAGAGGGCTGCTCACTCTCATAGAGCTGAGATCTGAAGTGGGGCCCTGGTGGCCCCCAAAAGATGAAACTATGTCCAAATCCCTGGAACCTGTGAATATGACTTTATTTGAAAAAAAAAAAAAGTCTTTGCAAATGTAACTAAGTCAGAATCCTGAGATGAGGAAATGATCCTGGCTTATCTGAGTGATCCCTAAGTCCACTGACTGTCATACCATTATAAAATAGACACACAAAGAAGAGGAGGAGGCAATGTGGTCACAGAAGCAGAGCTTGGAGTGATGCGGCCACAAGCCGAGGGATGCCAGTAGCCAAGGAAGCTGGAAGAGGCAGTGAACAGACTTCCTGCATTGATCCGAGTTCTCCAGAGGAAAAGAGAACTTTACATTATAAACACACACACACACACACACACGAATTGGCTCATGGGATCATGGAGTTGGGTAAAGTCCCAAAATCTGCAGAGTGAGTTGGCAGCTGGAAACCCAGAAGAGCAGATGGTTTAGTTCCAGACCAAGGGCCAGCACGCTCGGCACCCAGGAAGAGCCAAAGTTTCAGGTCAAGTTTGAAGGCAGAAAAAAAAAATAAGCTGACACTCCAGTTTGGAGTAAACAGGAAGGAGGAATCCTCTCACTTGGGGAGAAGGGTCAGCCTTTTGAGAGGTGAAGCCAGCTGGACTTCCTGGATTGAGTGGGAACTTGGAGAATTTTTTTTCTTACAAGAGGTTTGCACCAATCAGTGCTCTGTAAAAATGCACCAATCAGTGCTCCATAGCTAGCTAGAGGTTTGTAAAATGCACCAATCAGTGCTCTGTAGAAATGCACCAATCAGTGCTCTTTAGCTAGCTAGAGGTTTGTAAATGGACCAATCAGCACTCTGCGAAATGGACCAATCATCAGGACATGGGCAGGGACAAATAAGGGAATAAACACTGGCCACACCCAGCCAGCATTGGCAACCCATTCGGGTCCCTTTCCATGCTATGGAAGTATTGTTCTTCACAATAAATCTTGCTGCTGCTCACTCTTTGGGTCTGTGCCATCTTTAAGAGCTGTAACACTCACCGTGAAGGTCCACGGCTCTGTTCTTGAAGTCAGCGAGACCACAAATCCACTGGAAGAAACCAACTCTGGACACACTTTTAGTTCTATGGGGACTTTCATCCAAGTGGATGAGGCCCACCCACATTAGGGAGACAGTCTGCTTTATGCAGTCAGCCAATTTCAATGTTACTCTCCTCCCAAACACTCTCACAGAAACACCTGGAAGAAAGTTTAACCAAATAACTGAGCACCTTGGGGCTGAGTCAAATTGACAAAGGAAAGTAGAGCCTCACTGGCTGGGCACGGTGGGCTCACACCTGTAATCCCAGCACTTTGGGAGGCTGAGGTGGGTAGATAACCTGAGGTCAGGAGTTTCAGACCAGTCTGGCCAACACAAACCCCGTCTCTACTAAAAATTGGAAAAAAAAAAAAAAAAAAAAGAAAAAAAAGAAAAAAAAATTAGCTGGGCATGGTGGCACACACCTGTAACCCCAGATACTCAGGAGGCTGAAGGAGGATAATCTTGAACCCAGGAGGTGGAGATTGCAGTGAGCCGAGATCATGCCATTGCACTCCAGCCTGGGCAACAGAGCAAGACTTCAGCTCAAAGAAGAAAGTACAGCCTCCAGAGGGTGCATGGCCCCACTGACACTTTGATTGTAGAGTTCTGACCTCCAGAGAGAGGATACATCTGTGCTGTCTGCAGCCGCCAAGTGTGTGGTCATTTGTTATGGTCACTGCAAGAAACAGAGCTCCTGCCCATCTCTGTACAGTCGTCCTCCTTGCTTTCTGCATACACAGAGCAGGCTGTGCCCGAGGAAAGAGATCTTCCTCTTGCTTTTTTTTTTGGTTGAACACTGTTGCTTGGAAATCTTTTCCACAGGCAGTGGCCATGGTCTTCTGGATGCTTGCGTAGTATTCCAGCCTATGGGGTATCCTGTTCATTGGCCCCGAACGCCTCACTGGTGATGCTGGGGTCGCTTCCAGTCATCTGCGTCCACAGACAGTGCTGCAAAGGGCATCTTCCCTGCACAGGTGTGCGCGTGCCTGTGCAAACACGCTTGCGAGGCCAATTCCGGCAAGTGGAATTGCCGCATCAGAGTGTGCGCGTTTCACAGTTTTAAAGGCATCGCCAAATTGCCCTCTGAGGAGGTTCTACCACAGACTCCTCTTTAAAAGTACATTTTTTTCCTCATTATAAAAGTAATCTTTTAGTAGAATTCTTAAGTGTGATTTGATTACACCCTGTAACTGAAATTTTTTCTAGCAGAACGTAGTCAATGGGAAAATAGCATCAATTACCTGGAATTTTCCTGCCAGCCTGGCTGGCTTGCCCCTCTCCTGTTAAATAGGGGGTTCTTGTGTTAGGCGCCTGTTTTTCCTTCAGGTACTCTCTGTCTGGGCTCTGAGGCAGGGTGCGAGGACAGGGCTCTTTAGGGCTGGCCAGCCCCCCTCGCGTCAATGACTAATCCCAGCCTCCCCCGTGTTCCCTCTGTGGGGAGAAGAGGAAGGGAAACAGAAAGTCATTTCCCCCATCTGGATAGTCCTATATTTAATGTCGAATGTCCAATGTGTCCTCGTTCTGCCTGTTCCTGACCAGCCTTTGGCTTACAGGGATGTTCCCTGCTGCTCGAAGGTGGAAGGAAGGGTCGCCTGGCTCCCTGAGGTGTCACGCCCCAACCCCCACGGGCAGAGGGGGCTTCTCTTCTCCACTCTGGGCCTGGATCGGCTGCCAGGACAGGTAACCTCCTGTGTGGTGTGCCCACCCCTGGTGAGGGCCCCACAGTGGCTTTACAGCTGGAGGGGCCCCTGAAGGTCAGCTTGTCCAGCCCCTGGTTTTAGGGATGGACAAACTGTGGCACAGCAAATGAGTTCATTTGTCTGAGGCCACATCCCCAAGGGCCCCCAATCACCTGCTGTGAAAGGGGTTGAGCTCTTTCCAAGAGATAAAGGCCTGGATGTGAGCCCTGCCCGCCTTTTCCAGCCTGTCTCCTGTCATTCCCTGCCTCACCTGAATGGCTGGGACAGCTCAAGGGGACTTGACCTTGGCCGGTGGCTGCTCCCGCCTGCCCACAGCCCCACACACTAGCCCCAGGCTGTGCCTCAATTCCAGCCCACGCACACACCAACCTCACTCCTCCTTAGTTTGCTGGTCAGCTCCTTCTCATTCATTATGACTCAGCTCAGATGCCCCGTCCTCCAGGAAGCCTGTCCTGGTTTCCTCGAACTGGGTTCTGTGCCTCTTTCTTCGTGCCTGAGCACATCTCTGTTACCTCTTGCCACATTCCTCGTGGTTCGTTTGAGGCCCGTCTTCTCACCAACACCACACAGAGCTTTTTGAGGGCTGAGAATAAACCCAAGTCATCTACGTCTCTTCAGGAACAGGTGTTTATTGAACGAATGAATGAACGAGCCAGAAGCTAGGTGACAGTCGCTGCCATGGAGTAGAAAGAAAGAATCTTGGGTTAGGGTTCGGGACACCTGGAGCTCTGCTATTTATTATTTGTAAATCACTGGGCAAGCCTCTTACCTTCTAAGGCCTCTGTTTCCTCATCTGTAAAATGGTACAATTTGACTGTGTGTCAGTCAGCTGTTGCTATGTAGCAAACAACCACAAACTCTCAGGGGCAAACGGCAATAGACATTGTAGATGTGCCTGACCTGTGATGGAGTCACATCCTGCTAAGCCCATGGTAAGTTAGAAATCTTGTAGGTGGAAAATGCACCTGATCCCCTACCCTGGCAAACACTGTAGCTTAGCCTGGCATAGCTTCATCGTGCTCAGAAGGTTTCTATCAGCCTAGGTTGGGGCACCATCATCGAAAACAAAGCCTATTTTATAATAATGTGTCAAATATTTCATGTAATTTATTGAACACTATACCAAATGTGAAAATCAGGGGCCATGCGGGGTGGCTCACGCCTGTAATCCCAGCACTCTGGGAGGCCGAGGCGGGCGGATCACCTGAGGTCGGGAGTTCAAGACCAGCCTGACCAACATAGAGAAACCCCGTCTCTACTAAAAATACAAAAATTAGCCAGGTGTGATGGTGCATCCCTGTAATCCCAGCTACTTGGGAGGCTGAGGCAGGAGAATCGCTTGAGCCTGGGAGGCAGAGGTTTCGGTGAGCTGAGATAGCACCACTGCACTCCAGCCTGGGCAACCACAGTGCAACTCCGTCTCAAAAAGCCAAAGTACAGTTTCTGCTGAGCACGCATGGCTCTGCACCATTGTAAAGTTGAAAAATCGTAAGTCAGGGACTGGGTGTATGTGACTCCCATGTGTGTAGACGGCCTGGATGTTGGCAGCCCAGCCTGGGCTGCGCTGGGAGGGTGGTTGGGTCTAGCTCTGCTCCATGTGTTTCTCATTTTTCTTGGACCCGTGGGGTGCCAGGCCATGTCTTATGGTTGTACCCAAAGTTAAAGGTCGGGGGGAACACGCAGCTCCTCGGGGGAATAACTGCAAAGGGTATGGCTATAGAGAGGGGTAAAAAATCGAGACCAGTAAATGAAGCTACCCCTGACTCTGGGTTGCTGAGGTGGTCCAATCAGCCTTTCTCCCTCTGCTGTGGTTGCCCTGAGTCCTCCTGTCTGGGGAACTTCCCTAACCCCCATCTTCTTTCCCATCAGCCTGGGCCCAGGTCTCTCCCCATGGAAATTCTGAGAGCACAATTTGTGTCTTCTCTCCCAGCTCAGTTTGCAGTTTCCGCCCTGTACAAAAACTCCACTAAAATGTGCTTGCTCCTTCAGCAAAAGCACAGCTGCGGCCGGGCACGGTGCCTCATGCTTATAATCCTGGCACTTTGGGAGGCCGAGGCGGGCAGATCACCTGAGGTCAGGGATTCGAGACCAGCCTGGCTAACATGGTGAAACCCCGTCTCTACTAAAAATACAAAAATTAGCTGCGCTTGGTGGCGGGTGCCTGTAATCCCAGCTACCTGGGTGGCTGAGGCAGGAGAATCACTTGAACCCAGTAGGCGAAGGTTGCAGTGAGCCAAGATCACCCCACTGCACTCTAGGTTGGGCAACAGAGCGAGACTCCATCTCAAACAAACAAACAAACAAAGCACAGCTGCCCCCCTGTTCTCTCAAGCCCGAGACCCAGGCATTCGCCTTCCTCTCCCCAGGTCCAAGATTGCACCGAGCCTGTGGATCTTCTCCTGGGTCCCTCCTGACCCAGCGCCTCCTGTCCAGGGCCCCCGCCCCCGCCCCATGCTCTTGGGGCCAGGCCCTGCCCCATCCAAGTATGTTCTCCCTGCTGTCACCTGCAAAATCTTTGTGACAGGCAGATCTGAGTGTGCCGGGGACACGTGGCTGGGTCCTCACTACTAGTGGTGGGAACCAGGAAGGAAATACAAGGCAATGAAGGGACTGGGTGAGTGTGACAGGTTGAACTGTGCTCACCCAAAAAGGCAGGCTAGAGTTCTAACCCCCAGCACCTCAGAATGTGACCTTATTTGGAGACAGGGTCCTTCCAGAAGTCATCAAGTTAAAGCGAGGTCACTAAGGGGGCCCCTGATACAGTATGACAGGTATCTATAAAACGGGGAATTTGGGCAAGACAGACAAATGCAGGGGCAGATCATGTCAGGGCACAGGGAGAACACCAATGCCTGAGGCTGCCAGAGTCAAGAGGAGAGGCGTGGAACAGACTCCCCCTCACAGCCTTCAGAAAGAACCAACCCTAACGCCTAGATCTTGAACTTCACATGTCTGTCTTTTAGCTCCCTAGTTTGTGGCATGTTGTTACTAGGCAGCCCTGGGAAATTAATGCGGTGAGGGGTGGGGAGGACACCGAGCGGAACATTAGCACAACCAGGGAATGGTATCTGGGAGGCAATAGGGAGCAGTGGGAACTCTGGCAAACTGGAGAGCCCATAGCCCAGTGAAAGCCAGCTCCAGCTGGTTGTTGCCGTGTGAGATTGTAAGCCTGAGCTTCAGACTCTCTAAGGAACCCAGAAATCTAGATTTGTATGTGAAATCATGAAATCACCTCATCTTTTAATGTTGGCTAAAAATACAAAAGGAAACAAAAGTCTGTGGAACAAAATTGGCTGGAAGGCTACTAATCTGTGACTTTGGACTTACAGCAAGGATCAACAAACTATAGCCCACAACCCAAATCTGGCCTACCACCTCTTTTTACAAATAAAGTTTTATTGGAACACAGTCGTGCTCACTAATTTACATATTGACTACACCTGCAGTCCACAATGGCCGTGAGAAGGTTCAGCAGAGACTGCAAAGCCGGAAATATTTACTATCCTGTCTTTTTTTTTTTTTGAGACGGAGTTTCACTCTTGTTGCCCAGGCTGGAGTGTCATGGTGCAATCTCTGCTCACCACAACCTCCACCTCCCGGCTCAAGAGATTCTCCTGCCTCAGCCTCCTGAGTAGCTGGGATTATAGGTATGCACCACCACACCCAGCTAATTTTGTATTTTAGTAGAGACAAGGTTTCACCATGTTGGTCAGGCTGGTCTCAAACTCCCAACCTCAGGTGATTCGCCTGCCTCGGCCTCCCAAAGTGCTAGGATAACAGGTGTGAGCCACAGCGCCTATACTATCCTGTCCTTTATAGAAGATGTTTGTCAGTCCCTGGCTTAGTTAAGAAATTTAAACCCTTCATCTTGCAAGAAACAACCTTGGTGATGAGGCTTCTGCTTTCTCATCCATCATATACTCTCACCAACCCCCTCCACCCCTCCCCAAATACACATACACGTTACCCTCCAGCAGTAATGAACTACTTTAGTTCCCAGAGCAGTCCATGCACATATGGGCTGCATGTTCGTCTATGCCATCTACGCTGGCTCCTGGAAGGTTCCCATCTCCACTTATCTGCCTGGCAAACCCTGATTTATTCTTCGAGCCTCGGCTCCAGTGCTGCTTCTTTCATAGTGTCCTCCTGGGTTGCTCCTCCCACACTCCTTTCATAGACTCTCCTAAAGCACCCATCTTGTTCTTGCTTGTGGAGCCCTGTGTCCCTGGGAGACCATAAGCATCTTGACAGCAGGGCAGGGTCTTCTCAGCCCTGCCTCAGTGACAGCCTTAGCAGTGTGGGCCCAGTTCCATAGGCAGGAACTCAGGGAGCAGAGACTTCTGAAGGAGGGAGTGAAGCAGTGGAGGTAGCAGAGATGGTATTGATGGCATGGTGCCCGCTCATCTGCAGGAGCTGCACCCTCCCAGACACTCTGCAGCACTCCAGATGCTCCCTAGAAGGGAGGCGAGCTCCTGGCCTGTTCTCCCTCCAGAGTTTCGAGCTGTTTCCCAGCGTGCAGGAGACAGTGTCGGGGTGTTCGTGCTCTGCCAGCTCTAACCTCCAGCAGAGAACCAGGGCGAGAGTGTAGAGCCCATCTCCACCACAGTAGGAGATACTCGGAGCCTGGCTGAGTATGTTCTACTGGTAAGAACTCATTCATTCATTCATTCATTCATTCATTCATTCATTCACTCACTTACGCATTCCATGCACAACCCAGCAAAAAGCAGTGCTTTGGCACAGCACGGAAAACACATGTGATTGCAGTGCTGCCCCTGAACTGAACTGTGCCCCCATTTTTCACTCCCCCCGCATTCATCCTTGCCACAGCCTGCGGAAGGTAGATTACACTTTGAACTTGGCCATGGAGCTGTGTTGGCCAGTGGCAGATGAGTGGAAGTGACAGCTCAGAGGCAAACCTCAGGAGGTACCGTGTGTTTTCTCTCACCTTTGCTGTGCACCTTTACCACTGCCCGGGAAGATCCCACCAGCTGGCCCGCTGGTCCAAGGAAGATGAGAAACTCATGACGCACAGTGAGACAGAGATACCCAGCAGCCCAGCCCCGGTCAGCTGAGCACAAGCTGATCCACAGATGCACGCATGATGAGCAATAACCATTATGTCAAGTCGCTGCAATCTTGGGGGGCATTGTCACACGGCAATAGACAACCCAAACAGTTCCTGTCCTCAAGAAGCCTCCACAGTAGGAGAGCTAACCCAGATCCCAGAACATAAGGCAGGTGGGCCCATTGTTCTCTGTGTGACGCCTGTGACAGGCAGAATAATGCCCCCTTCCAAAGTGTCCGTGTCCTAATTCCTGGAACCTGTGAATATGTTGGCTACATGGAAAGGGAAGATTCAGGTTGCAGATGGAATTTAGGCTGTTAATCAATTTACCTTAAACTAAGATAATGCTGGATTATCTGGGTGGGGCCAAAGTATCACAGGGTCCCTAAATGGGGAAAAGGGAGCCAGAGAAGAGTCAGAATCAGGCAGATGGTGTTGCCAGACTCAGCTGGCCATGGCTGGCTTTAAAGAGGGAAGTGGCCACGAGCCAGCAAAGGCAGGCAGCCTCCAGAGGCAGGAAGAGGCAAGGAAACACATCCTGCTTGGAGCCTCTAGAAGGAATGCAGGCCTGCCGACGCCCTGATGGTAGCCCAGTGAGATGCATTTTGGACTTCTGGTCTCCAGAGTTGCAGGATAAGAAACCTGTGCTTTTCTAAGTCACCGAGTCTGTGGCATTGTTACATCAGCAAGTGGATGCGAACACAGCACCCTCCCCGCTCCGGTGCCCCCCAGCCCTTCCCTCTCTGGCTCTGAGCCTGGAAGACTGACTTCCTTGACTGTAAAATGGTGCTGTGGGTTACAGTTGGGGCCAGCCAATGGGTAGCACCCATGGGAAACTGGAAGGTGGAAGGAGGGGCCAGGGCATCTCTTCCCCACGCTGTCCCCACCTGGGTGGTGGTTCTAACAGTAGCTGTGTGGTCTGAGTGCTCTTCTCCTTCCAGCCAAGTTCACAGTGGCATTCTGGGTTGCTTGTCCCTGGTGCTTCCACACCCCTGTGGCTTCTCTTATAACCCTGCCTGCACCTATGTAGTTAGACCCTTTGTTAAGCTCTCCTCAAATCCCAGCTGAGCAGCCTTCCATCTCCTGCCAGAAACCCGCCTGAGACATGAGATGTGATCATAAACAAACAAACAAACAAACAAAAACAGCTTCTATGGGGAGGCGCAGGCATTCTTCAGGACAGAGGGCTCTGTGCGTGGCGTCTACAGTGTCTCCACAAGCAGGAAGGGGAAGAGGGCTCCTGGAGCTGGGAAAGGGGTCTGGGCTTGGAGCCAGACACAGGGGTTTGGACTCTTGACCCTCTTCCTATTATTACATGACCTTGGGCGAATTGCTTGACCTCTCTGAAAGCTTGTTTGCCTGTTCCTAGAATGGGCAGGGATGGGTATATCTCCCAGGCGACGCGAGGAGTGACATGGCCGGCACGTGTTGGGAGACGGATGAATGGTGGCTGTCGGCCAAGGGGGCATTCCAGGGGACAGAGCAGCACGAGCTCGACAGGCAATTGTCAGATGTGCTTGGGGAGCTGTGAGCAGCCGGGTGCCTGGAATAGTAAGGCAGGCTCCAGAAAGGGATGCAGGGAGCATGGAGCCCAGAAAGCATTTTGATCAGGGCAGAAACTCTGGATTCCATTCACCTGGCAGTGGGTTGCCATCGAGGGTCTTGGAGCTGGGGAGTGACACAGAGTCTAAGTGATGCAGGATGGAGAGAGAGAGGGAGAGGGAGAGAATGAAAGAATGAGAGAGAGAGAGAGAGAAGAATGTAGAAGGTTAACGATCTCTGGCAATTTCCTTTGGAGAAATTTTCAAAGCCATCTGTGTCTTGTTTCTTTTGTGTGGAAAGGGGAAATAGAGGGAAACAGAACTCTAGAATCAATTTATCGACAACTTGGGCCCTGACAGTAATTCTTTTCTTGAGTAGCGGGTCTTCCAGCTGGAAATCTTTGCCGACTGGTGTTCCGGAGCGCGCTGGTAGCAAGCAGGGCGCCCGTGTTAAATACTCGGTGGGGAGGACACTCCCATCATGCTCTATGGGATGGCGCTTCCCAGAGTGGTGTGGGATGCAGCCTGTGCGCTGCACCTGGAGATCCCAGGAGCAGGAAAGATGGCTCTGACTCATGGGGTCCTGACTCATGGCTCCTGCTCTGCTGGAAGCCCCCACTGTCTTCTTCTCTGGGCATGGCGGTGGGACGGATGGCAGGTCAGCCTTCCAGCTTCCACTAACTGAAGGTGCCCTCCGTTTTTACCTCTGACAGGAAAGGGAGGGGAAACCTGAGCCAGTCAACAAAGTCAAACACAGCCACCTGCAAATGTGGCTGGAAGCCGTCTATCGCCCTAGTTTGGAGTGTACCAAAGAGGCAAGGTGCGAGTACCATCCTATCTCCCCTGGCTTCTCAGAGTCTGGCCTGCACAGAGGTGAGGGACCTATCTTCTCTCATAGTCTGTTACATCCTGTTTTTAAAATCTTGTGTACTCTAACAGTCATAAACGACTTTGGTATCCTGTAAAATGTCATCATTCTTTTAAAATGAGTAATTTCAAATCCTTTTCTACATTAGTACTTTATTGTTTGCAAGAGTCAAAAACCCAACTCAAACTGGCTCAAGAAAACAGGGAACTGGGAAATTCGAGGGTATGAACCACAGCGTGGGGCACAGCTGGATCCAGATGCAAAAGCACTGTTATTGGGGCTCTGCTCCCCCCACATCCTGCCGTTTCCCATGCATTGGCTTCATTCTTTCACGGGCTCTTTCACCATGGAGGTTCCCAGCAGCTCCAGGTTTATATCCTACGGTCAAGCAACCCCACAGGAAAGACAAGGCCTCATTCTTCACAGGTGATCAGGGTCCCAGAATGGAGTCCTCTCTCCTGGCCAGGGGCAGGTGGCCTCCCGGACATCACTGTGTCAGGGAGGGCACGCTCTGGGTGGCCAAGCCTCGGCCGGGTGTCTCTCCCCGTCCGTGATCCCCAAGAGGGGTGGTTCCAGGGAAAAAGTACCCAGGAAGAGGAGGGCAGATGCTGAGGCCGTCATGGGGCAGGGCCACCATACACTCATTCCTCATTTCCCTTTTCATTTTCTTTTCTTTCCTTCCTTCCTTCCTCCCTCCCTCCCTCCCTCCCTCCCTCCCCCCCCTCCCTCCCTCCCTCCTTTCTTTCTTTCTTTCTTTCTTTCTTTCTTTCTTTCTTTCTTTCTTTCTTTCTTTCTTTCTTTCTTTCTTTCTTTCTTTCTTTCTTTCTTTCTTTTCGTGAGACAAGATCTCACTCTGTTGCCCAGGGGGGCAAGTTCCTTGTAGTCTTGAACCCCTGGGCTCAAGCGATTCTCCCACCTCGGCTTCTGAGTAGCTGAGACTACAAGCACACACCACCATGCCCAGCTAATTTTTTAATTTTTATTTTTGTAGAGACAGGGTCTCACCATGTTGCCCAGGCTGATCTCAAACTCCTGGGTTCAAGCTATTCAACTGCTGAGCCTTTAAATGTTGGGGACTACAGGTGTGAGCCACCGCACCTGGCCCTTTTCATTTTCAATAGCCCAATGTGCCATCTAATATTGGAATGTATGTGCAAACAACATTCACCACTGAAAACATAAAACTGTAGACCTGACTCGGTTGGCTCAATTCCTGCTCACTTTCTTGGGAGCCAGTGTCTGGGGAAAAGTCATGATATGGACCTTCAGAGGCCTGGCCAGGGTGACTCAGACCCTTCTACTTAATACAATGTCCCCAGAGCAACAGACAACAGAACCTGAACACAGCAAAAAGATCCAGCCCTTCACTTATAGAGGGAGTAAATTCACAGAGGCGAGAGACTCAGGCCCAGGCAGGTTCTGGGCCTCCTCAGTGGGAAGGAAGTGGGGAGAGGCCATTACCCTGTGAGCTGGGTCCCTAAACAGGAGATCTGGCCACATTAGAACCCTTTGGTTGTGAGAGACAGAAACTAAACTCAGACTGGACGAGGCAAAATAGAAATACTGAAATAATTATTATAATCACAATAATAATAATAATAATGGCGCCAGGCACAGTGGTTCACGCCTGTAATCCCAGCACTTTGGAGGCCAAGGCAGGTAGATTGCTTGAGCTCAGGAGTTTGGACCAGCCTGGGCAACATAGCAAAACCCATCTTTACAAAAATATCCAAAAAGTAGTTGGGCATGGAGGTGTGCATTCATAGTTCCAGCTACTAGGGATGCTGAGGTGGGAGGATCCTGAGCCTGGGAAGCCAAGGCTACAGTTAGCTGAGATTGCACCACTGCAGTCCAGGCTGGGGGACAGAGCGAGACTCTGTCTCAAAATACATACATACATAAATATGGCTGGGTGCAGTGGCTCATGCCTGTAATTCCAGCACTTTGAGAGGCTGAGGCGGGTGGATCACAAGATCAGGAGTTCAAGACCAGCCTGACCAACATGGTGAAACTCTGTCTCTACTAAAAATACAAAAATTAGCTGGGCATGGTGGCGCGCACCTGTAATCCCAGCTACTCAGCAGGCTGAGGCAGGAGAATCACTTGAACCCAGGAGGGGGAGGTTGCAATGAGCCGAGATCGCACCATTGCACTCCAACCTGGGCAACAAAGTGAGGCTCTGTCTCAAAAATAAATAAATAAATATTCCTGGCCAATGACTTCAGGCATGGCAGGATTCAGGTACCAGCGAGTCATCAGGAAGCTGAAGCCCCATCTGAGGTCTGCCCTCCTGAGTCAGTGGCATTCTCCAGTCTTTGGCAACATCAGGTTCACCCCCACCCCAGCTCCGCCATTCCAGCAAAAGGCTAGGGCCTTCTTACAATCCCAGGATTTGCCTTGATTCGACTTTACCTGAACAGCTTCAAACCACTCTCGGTAACCAGGGTGATGGGCTCCAATGATTGGCCAGGCGTAGGGTATGTGCCCACCCCTCTGAGTGAGCGAGCAGCTTCTTCCAAAGCTCAGGGACTGAGCAAGGGGGAGGGGGGTCCCACTGAGCAGGACGATGCCTGCAGGAAAAAACAACAGCTGTCCCCTACTTGGGGAGGGGGTTGGGGGGTTGCTGGAAGCACAGAAGGCAGTGACTGCCAAGCGGAGAGGAAGGTTGCTGCTGGGGGAGGAGGCCCAGGGAGGAGTGGGGGATGGGGGCTGGAGGAGACTGGCTGGACTTGGGCCTGGGGAGCAGGTTACGGGGTCACAGAGGGCAGGGGTCCTCCCCTGCAGAGTCGACGGGCAGCTTTGCAGGCAGGCAGAGGGAGAAACGGGGATCCACGGCCCGAAGCGCAGTTTGCTGCTGCTCGGGAGAAGCAGCCCTGTCTGGGACCTGCGGCAACAGACCCCTCACCCGCGGAGCCCCTCCAGGCTCAGAGTCTGACTCCTGCCCCTCTGGCAGACACGATCTCCACTGTGCTGGGAAGCTACCGCTGGCTTCCGTGTCTTCCTGGGGGTTGCCCCAGACGGCCAGGGGGTGAAGAGGACACTCACTTTCTCATAGGAGATCCAGGGCTGCTGCTTTGTGAGAGTCAAGTGTTGCCCAAGGGCCCGCCTGAATCTGGCCCTGCTCAGGGGCTGAGACTCAGTGTGCAGGGGGCAGAGGCCACCTCAGTTCCCAGGGGCTTGCCTTCTAATGAGGCCAAGGCTAGGCGCTTTTTCTTCCCTCTTGGGCTCCACACTGGGTCTGGCTCAGGCACGGGCCCTCAGGAAATGTAGGTGGGGAGGCCAGTGATTCTGGAGGAAAATGGACCCCACTACCCTCAGGGAGAGGTGCAGCTTTCAGTACGGTCCTGCCTCCATCTGGCTAGGTGACCTTCACTTAGTCACAAACCCTCTCTAGGCTCCCAGGTTCCTCATCCGTCAAACGAGGAGGCTGGAGCAGCCGGGCCCCAAGGCACCATTGGCTCTAGCGTCCTCTGGCTCCCTGGCCAGGCATCCCCACTGAAGGCACCTGGGTTCCAGCAGCCAAACCTGGCTCCCATCCCTTCCCCCAAGGAGCCCCGGCTCCCACCCGTGGGTCCCCCTTGGTGCCCTGCAAGAAGCCAGGCTGGGCCGGGGCAGCGGGAAGAGACATTCAAGGCGCCGTAATTATTGTAAAGAGGAGAGTTTAAGTGTTTAGTTTTATGAGGCAGCCGGCCCTCTCTGTCAGCAGAAAGCCACGCGGCTCCCTGGGTGCGAGTTAATTTCCTCCGTGGCTCGTTTCCTCAGCCGCTGTCATTTTTCCTCAGCTGCTTTATGGTTTTCGGAGCAGTGCGTGGTGGCAGCAGCTTTGCCCACTGGAGCAGGAAGCCCCCCACACCTCCATGCCAGAGCTCAAAGGGCAGTCAGGCCTGCAGGGGGCAATGGGGCCATGAATCCTGCACTGGAGGCGGCAGGCTGGGCAGGAGAAGCAATGAGGCTGGTCCTGTTGTCCCCATGCAGGCCCCTGCCCCGGCACCTCCCTAAGGAGCTAGCAAAGAACAGGTCTAAATTAAATGATGGCCAGGCCGATCAGGCCAGCCTTTCTGCCGTCTGAAGCATCCCCATCACACAGCGATGTGCTTTGCCCTCCGGCTCTCAGCAAGTGCAGTACGGGACAGTGCAACAGCTTTGGCCTTAGGCAGACCTGGATTAAAAATCTCAACCTCGTCAATATACCGTGCCACCGAACAAAGTGACTCACCTCTAGGCTGCCATTTCCTCGTACCCAATGTCCACAGCACCTGCTTGGTGCTGCCAAGGGGCTGGAGCATGGTAATATATGCAAAACACCTGGCACAGAGACGCCATTCCCCAAAGGTCAGCTCGCTTTCCCAGCCTATGCTGTCGCTCTAAGTGATTCACACATGTCCTCTGTGGGCCATGGGGAAATCATCCCCAAGCCAAGGAGGAGTGGGGTTCCTGAGTGTGCAACCAGAACGCCTCAAGAGATGCCGTGGTCCACATTTGAGGAGCGGAGTCTCTGTGCCAGGTGCTTTGCATGATCGTGCTCCAGCCCCACTGAGCAGGTGTTGTGGACACCCCCATCCTGCAGACAAAGAAATGGCAGCCCAGGGGAAGTCGCTTGGTCCAGGTGACACGGTCACAGTGAGGCTGGGATTTGAATCCAGGTGGCCAAAGAGCCACCTCTCTCCCACATCAGGCCTTGCCATGCACATGATGTTATGGCAACAAGGACCCATGGGGACCCCCCAAACAGCTTTGCAAGGTAAGGACTGTTGAGTCCCATTTAGCATGAGGGACCTGAAGCTCTGAGAGGTGAGACAGCAAACCGAGATTGCCAAGTTAATCAGAAGCCAAGCCTGTGATTCCTGGGTGGACATACTTAGAGGCACGGCAAAAATGGACTCCCTTTTAGAGGCAGTTTTCTCATGCTCAGGCTGCAGATGGGCAGTTTGGAGAACCGTTGAACAACGTTGCCTGATCTTACATTACTGAATGGCTCTAAGGAATAATGGAGATTAAACAGACAGAGGGCCGGGCATGGTGGCTCAAGCCTGTAATCCCAGCACTTTGGGAGGCCAAGACGGGCGGATCACAAGGTCAGGAGATCGAGACCATCCTGGCTAACACGGTGAAACCCCGTCTCTATTAAAAAATACAAAAAACTAGCCAGGCGCGGTGGCGGGCCCCTGTAGTCCCAGCTACTCCGGAGGCTGAGGCAGGAGAATGGCGTAAACCCGGGAGGCGGAGCTTGCAGTGAGCTGAGATCCAGCCACTGCACTCCAGCCTGGGCAACAGAGCGAGACTCTGTCTCAAAAAAAAAAAAAGAAAAAAAACAAACAGAGACCCCTGGATTTGAACCCACTACACCACTTGTGAGCCTCAGCAAATCACAGATTCTCTTTAGCCTCAATTTTCCCATCTGCACAATGGAGACAGCAGCCCCTGTGTCACATGAAGAAGAAGAGTGCATTACACAAGATGAGGCGTGTGAGCACCTTGTATGGGGAGCTAGAGGACCCAGGCGGTCTTCTGGATTCTGCTAGCAGCTCTTTGTTCAATCTTGAGCAAGCATCTCTTGGTGAACCTCTTTTAGGCTGGAGACCTCTTTGAGACCACATTAAGTTGTTGGCCCTCAGCCCAGAAAAGTACACAGAGGACCCCACACATTTGGCAAGTGATTTGGAAGATTCCTGCACCTCCTGCAATCTGCCCACCGTCCTTGGGAAGCCCCTGGCTGAGAACTGCTGGCTCCCTCCAGTCCTAACCTTCTATGTCTCCATGGTGGGGGCTGGGCGGGGGGCACCCAGCTCACCCTTGTCTTTTTCAGACCCAGTAGCACCTGGATTCTCAGAGTGGTCCCAGCCTGTCGTCCCACCTGACTGTACCCTGGGGAAGAAGAGAAACTATTGCAAAACTCCAAATCCCACAATGGCTGGCTTTCTTGACTTATCTCCCGGGCCAGTGGGGCATCTACCGTTTGTCCCCAGCACCCAACCCCTCTTCCTTCTGGGACCATTCACCTGCATGTCCCTTGGGGCCTTTATCCATTCTCAGCTCATGATTGGTGAGCTGACTCCACACCCACCTTCAGGAGCGGGCCCTGATTGGCCATGCAGCGCATTCCCTCCCCCTGGTTGTGGCTATTGGTTGAGAGATAGGCAAGTAACCCAATCAGCACATAAGATGCAAGAATATTCCTAGTGTTTCTGGGAGAGCAAGGTTTCTCCTGTCTTCCATGGAAGCTGTTGGAAGAGACCTTCATTGTTTCCCTGAAGGATGTGGTATAAAATTGGAATTTTATAGCATGGAACTGCCCGAAGTGGGAGAACGGAAGGATGTGGTATAAAATTGGAATCTTATAGCCTGGACAGCCTGGAACTGCCTGAAGTGGGAGAACGGAAGATTCTGCAAGGAGCCTGAGGATGAGACTTGTAACAGAAGAGACGGGAAGGAACAAGGTCCTTGTGACATCTTTGGAGCCGCAGGACCCAGCCTCACATGATGCTAATACTACCTCCACTCAATAAACTCCCCAGGATGTAACCAATTAGACTTGGGTTTTCCTGTTACTTGCAACACAAAGCATTCTAATGGAAACTCCCTGAGGCCTAAACCAGAGACTGGATCAGGCAGAAGAGCTCAGGAATCAGGAAGACAAAATTCTTTCAAAGGGTGTGGGAATTGGGAAGTACCCATCGGCCCACCTGGTGCTGGGAAGACTTCAGAAAAAAGCCACCAAGGCTGAGAGCGTAGATGAATTTTTTGGTCTTATTTGTCTGGACAGGAGGAAATGTTGGCTATTTGAAGTTTGATTAATCATCAATTCCATTCAAGTCCTCGAATGTTTCCTGAAAGCTGGTCACATGCAGGACACTCTGTCGCATAGTGAAAGACACACATATGAGCAAGACAGCCTGTGCAGCCAGCAGCTGCTTCCAGGTGAGGAAGACACGCTCAGGCCTGACCAGAACATGAGCAAGACCGGAATAAGAGCTGAGGCTGAGACATGGATCCATGGGCCTCGGGACACTGGCAGGAAAGCAAGACCCTGGGGATGGAGTACCTTTCTCTGCCCACAAAGGCACCGTTTGGTTGCCCAGCCCTGTCACTGGGGGCCACCTCCTCCCAGAGAGAGCTCTTTCTCTAACTTGCACAAAGGCACCTTAGGGGCTAGCATTGCCAGGTGCATTAGGAGAGAAGTTCCTCCAGGTCTAGCCCCACCAACTTTTCCAGATTCTATTTCCCAAAGCACAGGGGAAGGCCCCTCATGGGGGGAGTGATCTTCAGATGCGCTGGGGCTGGAGTTAAGTCACACTACCTCACTTGCATGCTGATAAAGTGACTCCTTGTTCAGCTCTAAGAGCCTCTATCAAGGACAAAGTCTGGGTTTGGTGTGAGCCTGTCTTCAACACCTCTCTGGGGCTCATTGCCCTCCCTTGTTTAGCACAGAGGGAGAGCTGGCCCCAGCCTTCTTGCCTTCCACCGGCAACCAGCTCTTGCTCAGATTTCATCACATTGTTTTGTTTTTGTGGCATTTATTTTAACAGTTGTCTTCTATTTATGGCAAGTGATATTGGCTTTCCATTTATGGCAGTGATAAAAAAGCTTCCTCTTACATTTCATTTCTTTCAGTTTTTTTCAAAAGGGGTTGATGGAAAGAAAAATATTAAATAGCACAAGTGAGGCACAGTTAGGACCAAAATTGTGAAGGTGGGATGTGAGTGACAGGTAATGGGGAAATAGTCACTGCACAAACATGGGGTGCCAGTGGTGTGGCAGCCACGGTGCTGGGGACAAAGGCAGCAGGGAACCCAGCAGACAAAGCCCTGCCTTTGTGGAGCTTATAGTCCAGCAGGGGTGGGTAGGGGGAGATGTAACTAAAATAAATCAAATGCATGGTGTGATCAGTGGTGGCGGATGATTTGAAGGACGGGGAGGCAGGGAAGGGAGGGCACTGGCTGCCATGGGCGCTGCCTCGCAAACACTGGCTCATGCTCTGAAAGCGTGGCCATGAGCACAGGCTGGGAGGAGGCGAGGCTGCGGCTTCACAGCTATCCTGGCACCATGCAAAAGGATCCAGTGGTGTCGCCATCCCTTCTGGTTGAGGCTGGCTTTGGAGACTCCCGCTGGTCAAGATTATACGCCACAGGAAACCTCACATCAAGGCACTAGCCTCCTTTCTTCCAGACAAAAAAGCAGAGGACCGTCTGCGGAGACAAGCGCTGTTGCCTGGAAAGCAGCCCCCGGGCGCGGTCTGGGGTCACGCAGCTTTGTCGGTGCCCCACGCTGTGCACAGGTGTGGGTCCGCTCCATGAGATCGGGACTCAGCGGTGACAGTGCCCCTTGGGGCTCTGAAATCATCACCTTCTGAGTCATCAAAGTGGCATTGACTTGCAGTCAACAGTGCGTGGTGCTAAGTGCACTTTATTATTCCAGTTCTTTGAAAATTGGTCATCTCTCTGTGGTCCATCTATGGCCTGGTAGGGTAGCAAAGCCAGGAATCTGAATCGTGGCTCCCCTGCTTTCAAGCTGCCTGATTCTGGGCAGGTTCTTATTCTTCTGAGTTTTCGTTTTCTTGTAACTAAAATGGGGGTAGCCCATTGAATGTGGTCACATGGCTGCTCCTGGCAGCCAGTCAGTAAATGTCGTCCTGTTTCTCTAGATACCAGACTATGCGTTACCCAGAACCCTATCTCCCTTCCACCAATGGGAGCTGGCAGGAGGAGGAGATGGACAGGAAACTTGGAAAACTCATTCATTCATTCATTCAAAGAGAATGTATGACTCCACCCCAGGCACTATTCCAGTCACTGGTGGTACAGAAGAGAGCAAAGACAGGTAAGGTCTCTGATCTTATAGGAACATGTCATGAAAGTGGGACATGAGATTTCAGCTAGCAACAGGGTCTGTGACGAATGTTTAGGGAAGCCTGCTCAGACTGGGTATCCAGGAAGGCTTTGCAGAAGAGGTAACATTGAAAGGGAAAGGGCGAGCTTGGTGAAGGTTTGGGGATGGGGAGAACATTCGAGGCAGAAGGAAGAGAAAAGCAAAGTCCTCGAGGCTTCTGAGAGCCAGAAAGGAAGCCAGCTCCCCTGGAGGACACGGGTGCTGGTGGGTGGGGAGTCAGACCCTGTGGGACTCAGGAAGGGGAGAGGCCTGGGAGGCTCTGTGGAGTGGGCTGTGTGGCAAGGCCTGAAGTTCTTGTTCTGTGCCAGGGGCCATTTGACACCATCTTCAGAAACCCCCGCATCATCTAGACCCTGGGCTTCCCTCCCGCCAGGCCAGGCCCTTCCTACTAGCCCATGCTGCCTCCTGCGGCAGCCCGTTCTTCCACCAGCCCACAGGGCACCCACTTGCTGGCTGAATTTCTCTCCCTGCATCCCAGTTCTCCTCCGAGTTGGAAGAAGTCTTTGTGGTTTGGATGAAGGAAGGGACGAGGAGGAGGGGGACAGAGCAAAGTGTGTTTGCTGGCACCAGAATCACAGCAGAAGCCAGTGCTGGAAACCTTCCCAAGTATTTAGAAATTAAAATAATAAAAGAAAACTGAGCATATGGAGTTTGTAAAGTGCTGTCCATCTTCAAGAAGGGATACAGCTTACTCAGAATGCACAGGAGAGCGGGTCAGGGTGAGCGTGTCTGCGGGATAGGGGTGAACACTCGGGCTCTCGGGTAGGATGAGGGGCCCCAGGCTAGGCTAGCCCAGGAGGCAGGAGGAGTGTGGGAATTCCCTTTAAGCTGTACTTTTAAAGGAGGAGAAAGAATATCTTCTATGGCCCCTCCCTAACTTCACAGGAGTCCCCAGTCCTTCCCGGCCCAGGGAATGCCAAGTCCCCAGCTCAACCCTGAACCAATCTTCAGTTCTTTCTGTCCATATCCAAATTCTCAGCCCAAATGCCGCCTCTTCAAAGAAGCCCTCTCTGGCCACCTCATCTGGAAGGCCACATCTCAGGTACTTTTTCATCACTCTGTATTTCTGCATGTACCTATCACCATCTAAAATGACCACGGCCCGGCGCGGTAGCTCATGCCTGTAATCCCAGCACTTTGAGAGGCTGAGGCGGGAGGATCATGAGGTCAGGAGTTCGAGACCAGCCTGGCCAACATGGTGAAACCCCGTCTCCACTAAAAGTACAAAAATAGGTTGGGTGTGGTGGCAGGCATCTATAATCCCAGCTACTGGGGAGACTGAGGCGGGAGAATTGCTTGAACCCAGGAGGTGGAGGTTGCAGTGAGCCAAGATCATGCCACTACATTCCAGTCTGGGTGACAGAGTGAGACTCCATCTAAAATAAAATAAAATAAAAAATAAAAATAACCTTGTTCATTGGTTTGACTTGTCCCTCCACCATGTAAGCATCATGAGCCTGGACCTTGCCTGTCCTCTTTCCTGCTACGTCTTCTACACCTGGAACAGGGCTTGGCCCAGGCTAGACTCTTCACAGACACCTACCAAGTGGGGACCGAGTAAATTCCAGAGCCACCTGGTTCATTTGGGTGTTCAGGTAGCACCATGCACAAGCCTGTGATTGCTGAGTGGCAAACAGCACCTCATGCCTAGGCAGTATTCCTGGGGCTGTGGCAGAGCCCACATGGTCATGATTTGGGTCCCTGCTGAGTAAACCAGCCCCCAGCCGAGCCACCAGGTGCTGCAGCACGTGTTGGGGGCTGCCCATCCTGACAGAGCTGCCAGGCAAGAAACTTCAACCTGCTACTCCTGGAGCTGGGAGCCCACCTGGGAGCTCCAGGTGCCTCCTTCTACCCCAGGTGCTCAAGTGCTACCTGTGCCAGGAAGCCCACCTGGCACAAGCTGGAGGGGAGGCTGGCTGGAAGGCAAGGACAGCAGGGCAAAAGGGAAAGACAGGTGCCCTGTGAGCCCTCCCAGGTAGGAGATCTGGCCGGCCCGAGGCCCCTGAGGGTTCTGGAGGTCTCTTGAGTGCAGAACTGGCTCTGTGGGCACACATGGACATGTGTCGGGGAAGCTGGGAAGAGCTGTCTGGGGATGGCCAGGCCTGGAGATGACAGGGTCCCCTCCCTGCAGCCCCTCCCCTCCTCTCCTTCTGCACCCCCCTCCGTCTGGCTGCTCCTCTCCCGCTCTGCTGCACGCTGGCCTCCACAAGATGGATTTTCCTGGCTGTGCCAATCTTGCTGCCACCTGTTCGCGCTGTGCTGGAGCCAGCAAAGTGGCTCAGCTTCAAACCCAGAGCAGCTGGGAGAATGGTGGCCAAGCCTCGTCGCCCCACTTGCTCCCTTCCTTTGTTGCAACGGCAGCAGCTCAGCCGAGCCATCCTGTCACCTGCTGTCAACCAGGCAGCCCCTGCTCTTCCCCACCGCACCTCCTGCAGACCACTCAATCCCTCCCCAGGCCTAGCCCCTCATGGTCAGGCTGCAGGGTGGGGCCCAGGCAGGCACTTCACAGTGGCCCTCAGCACCCCACCCTCCATCCCGGGCCCAGACTGAATCCCCTTCCCTCTCCCCCACTTCCCAAGGGATTCCCCCACTTACAGGCACCTTTCCCAGGAACTTTCGAAGGAAAGTTGAGGAACCAGGGGCCTAAGAAAACCAGGAGGTGACCAGCTCAGCCTGCTGAGCCCGCTACAGGGCAGCATGGCATGGGACACCTCCAGGTAGTGCAACCTCCGAACCTCCGGGAGAGGGAGGACTCTGGAAACTCCCTGCACCAGCAACCCAACCCGCGCCCGCCCGAGGCCAGAGCCCAGCCCTGCCCCTCGCACACGTTGGCTCCACCTCAGTTTCCTCAGCTGCCAATGGGCTAAGTCTGTCCCTGTGCACCCCGCAATGTCACTGTGAAGAACAAACAGAGGGTTAGTGCCTTAAACTTCAAGAACAAGGCAAGGATATAATTAAACATGTGCGTGGGATAGAGAAATGCAAACTGTAAAGGGCTGTGCAGCTGAGGAGCTGTTTTTGCTTTTCTCAGAGGAGGCGAGGCCCCAGGGGCCAAAGGGTGTGCATGCCTGCCCTCAGGGAGAAGATGCGGGCTTGTGCCTGTCTTCAGCAATAGTGGCTCCAGCTGAGGGGGCATCTGACAGCAGAGAGACAGGCACATCAGAAGATAGAGCGAGACACAGGCAGACAGACAAATAAACACAGATAAAATAGCCTGCAAGGCCAATGGCTCTCCTGATGGAAGCAGACAGGCAGTGGAGGTGGCCGCAGGGTTCCCGTAGCCTGGGGCCTTTCTCTCCTCCACCAGGATCTTTCCCAGGAAAGGATCTCTCCCTTCCCTTCCTCCTGCTCTCAGTCATCTGCTCCTGCTCCCGCTCCCGAGCCCACGGGCACACAGGCACAGTGTCCATTCATGCTCACAACACTGCCTCTTGCAGCCCCAGAGGGGGCCGGAGATTGGGGGTTGGACCCTCCAAATTCCAGAGACACTACTGAGGAGAGACCTGGTCCCTGGCATGAAGGGAAAAGATCTTTCCCTGGGGCAGATCCCTTGAAGCCTGAGGAGTGTGCCTTTGTGGATGATGATAACAGAAAACAGGAGGCCATTTCTGTGGGGCGCTCATCCCCTGGCTGGACTTTGTCAAGTTGTTTCCTCCCCCAGGTGCCTGGAGCTGAACCCGGGGTTCTGCAGTTGAGAAGAGAGCTTGGGGCTCAGCAGGATCCGATTGGGAGCGCTGGAGTGGGCTGGGTGCACCCTGCTGCCTCTGTCCCCACCACATATCCTCCCACAGCCGCCAGACTGCTCTTTTCTTGAGTGAGCTTTGTAGCTGTCCCTCGCCTGCTTATCCATGCCCCCAACCCCTGGCTTCCCACTGCACATACAATAAGGCCCAAATTTATAAATGTACCCAGGGCTGCCCCTGCCAACCCCTCCCTGCCTCCTGGCCCTCCTTCCCTAGCAGCCTTGTTCCTCCAGCCCAGTCCGCCGCAGGGCCTTTGCACGGCTGTGCTCTCTGCCTGGGAAACTCAGCAGCCAGTTGTTGCCTTGGGTGCCTTCTCATCACTCCGGTCTCAGAGGAGAGGCCTTCTGTCATCTCACTTAGCACCCTCTCCCTCCTCTGGTCACAGTCACATCTCCCGAGTTTTGTCCATTGGTTTTTCTGCACAGCAGGTATCCCTGCCTGAAAATATCTCCTTCCTGTGTTTTTCATCTGTCTCCACCCGGCAGAGTGCTGGTCCCATTCAGTGCCGTGTCCCCATGTGCTGGAGCACAGCGGTCCACACAATAGGCATTTAATAGGCAGGAAGGTCTGGCTTCCAAGAACCCCAGGCTGAAGGGGACAGCAGCCAGGAAAAAAGCCAGACAGGCCGGTCCTAGGCCTTGGTGGGCAAAGGTAGGGGCACAGAGGCCTGGCTCATGACAGAAAATAAGTTCCCTGGGGGAGATCCTGTGTGTGGCACATTGGTCCTTCAGAAGGGGAATGACTGAAGGCTGGGGTCCAAGTCCTCGCTCTGCTCCTGGCAACTCCATCTTCCGGCCTAACTACCCTCCTCTGTGGAATGGGGATAAAAATGGCTACTTCTGGCCAGGCGCAGTGGCTCACACCTGTAATCCCAGCACTTTGGGAGACCAAGGTGGGCAGACCACCTGAGATCAGGAGTTCAAGACCAGCCTGGCCAACATGGTGAAACCTTGTCTCTATTAAAAATTAAAATATACATATATATAGAGAGAGAGAGAAAGAGAGAGAGAGAGCCAGGCGTGGTGGCACACGCCTGTAATTCCAGCTACTCGAGAGGCTGAGGCAGGAGAATCACTTGAACTTGGGAAGCAGAGGTTGCAGTGAGCTGAGATCACACTATCGTGCTCCAGCCTGAGCGACAGAGTAAGACTCTGTCTCAAAAAAAAAAAAAAAAAAAAGTGCCTACTTCCCAGAGTTGCTCTAAGAACTGAATCAAGCCATATGTGAGAATCTGTTTATAAACCTTTAAGGGTTGTACAAATGTGTATTGGTAAGGACCCAGTTGGGCTGCAAGGATTAGAAATCCATCTCAAACTAGCTCAAACTCAAAAGGGAATTCATGGGCTCTTGTCATTGAAAAGTCCCTAGAGTGAGAGAAGTTTAGCTTCAGGTATGGCCAGATCAGGGTGCTCCAACAGAACAAGTCTCTCCTTCCCTGTCTCCTTGTCGGCTCTCCTCTGTGGGGCTCCCTGCTTAGGCAGGCTTTTACCAGCTGGTGGCCATCAGTCCTCCAGGCCCCTACGCTAACATGTGGCCCACCGCACCTGAAAGGGAGCATCTTCTATATAAGCCCAGGCTTCAGCCTCAGGCTTGGTTCTCATTGGTACACATGGAGAACTCAATTTGAACCAACCTCTGTGGAAGCCAGGACGTTGGGAAACTCTCATTGGCCACCCTGGAGCCCGGGCTAGAGTGGCTTCATCTGAGCCACAGAGACTGTGGGTGGAGGTGGGGGGTGGAGGTTCTCCAAGGGAAAACGGGAGCACTGCTACCCAAAGAGGGGGTCTGGGACCCTGGCTGGCAGACAATGGATGTTCACCACCAGGCAAATAGTGACGTTCTCAGCCTTCTGGCTGGCCCTGCGATCAGAGCACTCAAAGGTCCCAGGTCCCTGGAGGCTCCACTCTGGGACTGCCCTGCAGGTGGTCAGAGGAGTCCACTTCCCTGGGAAAGTACTGAATGAAGCTTCTGTGAGAATGAAACAGAATTGTTCATGAATGTGATTTGTAAATGTTGAAAACACCCTTCAAATGTTAGAGATTATCCTTAGTGTTGTAGAACAGGAAAGGGGCGAGGCACTACAGGATTTTGGAACTGAAATGGGCTTCAAAATGATTGGCCACCACCCCAATCCCCCCTTTTTTCCCAGTCACCTTACGTGGCAGCCAGAATAATGTATTTTGGATGCAGATCACATCCTGTCACTCCCTCCTGAACCCTCCGCTGGCTTCACTTTGCTCTTGCAATACTCTAGATTCTCCTTGCTCCGGGGCTCTGGGGGTCGGGGACCTGCCCACCTCTCAGACTCCATCCCCACTTATGTCCTCCCTCCACACCCTGCCGCTCCAGCTGCACTGCCAGTCCTTGGGGTCTGGAAACACATCTAGCTCATTTTCCCCCAGGATGCTTTCCACTTGCTGATCCCTGTATCCACAACACTTTTCCTCCAGGTCTTCCCCATGGCCGCTGCCACTTTCTCTTCAACCAGGTCTCTGCTGAAACAGCACCTCCTCAGAGACTCTCCCTGGCCACACTTCCATAGAGATGCCCTCCACTCCTCCTCTCTGCCCCTCTCTCACTTTACCCACTTTATATTCTGCAGCCTCTGGAATTATTTTGTTGTTCTATTTGTTTGCTTACTTACTGTCAGTCTTTCTCCCACCTGCTACCCCCACTGGAGTACTTGGCTCCAAAAACACAAGGTCTTCCACATAGCTCAAGGCCTGACATAGAGCAGGGAGGTCAATAAATACCTGTTGAATGAATGAATATCTGATGGACAGATGGGTGGGTGAGGGTGAGCGGGCCGAGCTCAGATGCAGATGTGATGTGCCCAAGGCCACACAGCTGGCACCAGCAACCTGGTGGACTGAGCCCATGCCCTGTCCAGTCCTGCCTTCACTCTCTAATCTATTTCATGCCCCTTTAAAAAATAATAATAAACATGTGTCCTGTTTATTCCCTTTAGCTTGGGAACTCGCGTGGCGCTCTGGTGGCTAAAGACCCTCCAGATTCCCACATCCCACCAGCTCACACCCTGTGGCCTCGGGGCCACCTGCTCTAGCTGCTGGATGCACCTGACTTCAAAGCCCATTAAGCAGATCATTACGAGGTTAATAAAACCTGTTCCCCTACACCCGCACACGTCCGCCCTCGCCTGCAGCCTGCTGCCCATCATCTGGGTCTGCTCTCACTGTTGCCAGGAGCTGAGAGAGAGCGGGATGGCTGTGCAGGTGAGCAGCCCCCAGGGAGTGGTTGTCACTCAGGCCCTGTCCCTCCAGGCTGTCCTTTGAGGTGGGAAGTGGGAGGTGGCCTGTCTCTTTGAAGACCCTGCACCTGAGCCAGACCCTGTTGGGGGGCCTGTGAGGCTGGCAGGAGGCGGCCACTACAGCAGGACTGAGGCAGCCTCGCACACAGAGATCTGCGCTCTGTGAGCTGCAGTAGTCTCCGCGATGGAGGAGGGAAGGGGCCTGCTGTCCCCCTGACTCACTCCAGGCACAGGGGGATAGGGGTTGGGGGAGCATTTGGGCCGTGGCGACAAGACTGAGGTGGGGCAGAGTGGACCACTGGGGCTGAGGGTCCCCATTCAGGGGGTGCCCTGATACAGGTACAGGACATTCCCAGCGTGGGGTCCTGAGGGTGAGGGAGGCTCCTCTCCTCATCCAGAAAATTCCATCTCGATGAAATGTAACTGAAGAAAACATCAGCTCCTCATGTCGTTAGTGAGGGGAAAGACACACTGCTGAAGGAAGCATACAGCAAGAGACCAGAGAGTAAATATCTAAATTCAAGCAAAACTCGGTCTAGTGACTGATGCCAACATATAGACCTGCACCCATGGAGAGAAAGGCCCAGGAGGCCACGGCAGACTCTGCCAGCGGCTTTCTCCCTGGAAAAACCAAGGGTTTGAGGTGGGGTGATGTGCAGTCTTTTTTAAAAACACAACATAATGTACTCATGTTTTATATGTAAGATTAAAAATTAATTTTTAAAGATATTCACCAAGGATATAATTTAGAGTGCGAGGGTCAAAGCTCGCCCTTGAAGGAAGGGAACGGACAGTGAGGAAAGCACAGGAGAGGGTCCCGGCTACAGGGGAGACCCCCGGGGTGCTGAGCTGCTGCCCTGGGCCTGATGCCTGGTGGACAAACCTTGGTGCCACCTGTCACCACGGTGCCTTCTCTGAGACTGGACACCCCCAGCTATCTCCCCAGGCTTGACCTCCCTTGAAGCTTCCTCCAAGACCTCACCCCGAAGTGGCTGAGGTGGACCCAGGAATTGGTTCCAGGACTCGGGGAGCGGCGTGAGGCAGGAGCCAGGCCCACAGACAGCAGGGAGCGTTCTGCTCGGCTGATCCACGGTGCAGGGGCTGCGGCATCTCCGCTTCCGCCCAGGGAGTGACAGTGTCCGCAAGCTCATGTGAGGGGAGTTATTTTATTAACCAGGTAGATTAAGCATCTCTCCTTCTAATTACCGGTTTAATTAACCTTGGCACACAGTATGTACCAGCCCTGAGGGACTGAGTCAGAATGGTTGTGCTGGGTGAACATCACCCATCTGCTCTGCACAAGCTCCAGAGGACTCTCAACGGTCCAGGGTAGCGGACATTGAGGGCCAGGAGTCTGGTGGCACCAGGAAGGAGCTGAGGAAAATGTGGGCAGGGATTGTCCGAAACCTCACAAGAGAGTCTTGCCATGGGCGCCGGATTCCAACAAGGCTGCCTCTTCAGCAGCCCTCCTGCAACGACCTGAGCAGGGCTGACCCGACCTCAGAGAAGGCAGCCCGGGCCACTCTGCTTGGGTCTCCCAAGTGTCCACAGGGTAGCCAGTGTCCCTGTGCAAACCTGGGAGGTAGAAGATGTGGATGGCGATGGTGGAGGTGCTGCTTCAAATTCTCCAAGCCTCAGTCTGCTCATCTGTAAAATGAGGAGGATTTTACACGGGGCAATTTATAAGGTTTAATGAAGAGAACAGAAATTGAGATGCTTGCATTACATTAATTTGTTGATTCATTCATTCAGTACATATTCCTGGAGTGTGCACTGTGTAAGTAAGGGATACGATGATGAACAGGGAGGATTTAGAGACTGAGTGCTCTGGGAATTGACAATGTCTGCCTAAGGACCCCAGAGTCATGAGCACATGTGTGCACACGCACATGAGCACACACACGCGAGCACACATACACACGAGCACACACAGATACACACGCGCACACACATGAGTGCACACACACAAGCACACATACACATATACACACGAGCAGATACACAAGTATGCACACACACGAACACACACAAGCACACATACACACGAGCACACACAGATACACATGCATGCACACACACGCGTGCACACACACAAGAACACACACATACACATACACACATATACACATGAGCACACACACATGAGCACACACATACAACCACACATACACACGAGCACACACAAATACGCATGCACCCACACACACGAGTGCACACACACAAGCACACATACATGAGTGCACACACACATACACATGAGCACACACACGAGCACACACATACAACCACACATACACACGAGCACACACAAATACGCATGCACCCACACACACGAGTGCACACACACAAGCACACATACACATATACACACGAGCACACATACAAGCATACACATGAGTGCACACACACATACACATGAACACACACACACGAACACACACAAGCACACATACACACGAGCACACACACACACATGAGAACACATATGAGCGCGCGCACACGTGCACACACACACGTGCACACACACATGCTGCTTCCTGACCTGTTGCCCATGACACCCACACTCAGCACACACTTAGAAGACGCTTGCACACACACACCTGCATGGAGACGTGTGCCTCCTTCACAGCCATGAACAGCACACACACTCATCTCAAAAACAACTCTACACCCACATGCATGCGCGGGTGGCCATGTGTGAAGACGGCTGTGTGCCTCCTCTGTTCTCAAGAAGCATAAGGCCAAGATGTCACATTAATAAAAAAGCACGGTGTCCTGGTAAAGGTATATTTATTTATTTAAAGCTTATTAAAATCTTAACCTAGTCTCCTCTTCACTAACGCAGTGTGACTGGAGTCTCTTGATGATTGTGTGGGAGGGTGAAGAAGACAGTGTGTGTGTTTGCATATGTGTGAGGGAGACTTTCTATTCATGTGTGTGGGGTGTGCCATTGCGTGGGCTGTGTCCAGGTGTGGCCTGTGTGTTTGTGTGTACCTGGGAGCATGTGTATCCCTGGGTCTGTGTGTACATGTCTGGGTGTGTGTGTGGGGGGTGTGTGTGTGCCCAGATGTGAGTTGTGTGTGCTTGTGTGTATTCAGTCTGGGTGTGGGATGTGTATATCTGTGTGTGCGTGTCTAGGTGTAGGGTGTGTGTATGTGTGTGTGTTCAGTCCAGGTGTGGGGTGCATGTATGTGTGTGTGCATGTCTGGGTGTGGGGTGTGTGTATGCTTGGTGTGGAGTATGTGTATTTGTGTGTGCGTGTCTGGATGTGGGCTGCATGTATATGTGTGTGTGTTGGCTGTTTCGTGAGTGTGCATATCCGGGTGTGGGCTGTGTATATATGTGGGTGTGTTGCCTGCGTTTCTGTGTGTGTGCATGTCCAGCTGTGGAATATTCGTTGTGCTCTTGTGCTTCTGAGGCTCTTTGAGTAGTAAGAGGTGTTTCTTAGCCTGTTTTTTACCATTGCCCCCATAAGGAGCCTTTGTAGACTTTTCATCCCTAGTAGCCCCCCTGAAATGTTAAGACCACAGATACACTGTATATCTGGTTATGCACCGTATGTGTGTATGTGTATATCTGTGTGTATATCTGTGCTTTAGAGACCAGAATTTTTTTACCTGCCCTGGAATAACCAGCTTCCACCCTGCTCCTGGAGAAAGGAGACCCTCCCACACAGGCCGCTGAGAGTCCCTGCTGCAGAGCAAGGGTTTCTTTGCCCGGCTTTAGGGGTGTGACCACTGTCCTCCCACTCCTGGCCCATGTTGCGTGCAGTGGTTCCCAGTCTTTAGGGCCCAGCTGGAAATCTCTTAAAACACAGCTGTCTGGGCCCCACCTAAAGATCCTGTCAGTGGACCTGAAGAGGGGCCTGACATCGGGGTTTCAGCAAGCTCTGAGGGGGTTCTGATGCCCTGTCTGAAGTGGGGGTCTGGGGCTGAAGGGGGTTTCAAATCACTGAGGAACCATCTAGTCTGAGGGAAAAGGGCCTGCCTAGAACGCTGACCTGGTCCTAGAGAACTCAAGACCCATCTAGCCAGGCCTCCCTATGCCAGCACTACCCAGGGCTGCCCACAGGAGGCTTGTGGGAGGCTGGTGGCTGGACCAGAACCCTTCCCACGGACTTAGGGCATGGAGGAGGCAGTATGAGGGTGTGTTCCCAGGACCACGGTCACGCAGCAGGTGTCTGGGACAAACACTGCCCCAGGATGTCTGGAGTCCCATTTTCCACCTGTTTGATACAGCCACAGATGCCCCCCACAGACCTGGGCCTCCCTTCTGTGGGCCCCAACCTTCCCCAAGGGACTGGAGCTCCCATGCCAATCCCAGGGTGGGTCTGGTAAGCAAGGCAGAGGTAAGCTTCTGCCTCCTCTCCCAGCCCTCGGTTCACTGAGTCAAAGCTTCCCTCTGTCCTGCCTACCAGACGCACCCTGGCATTGGCATGGGAGCTCCAATCCCCATGGGAACCCCATCTGGAAGTTGCTAGAGACCTGGTAGCAAAATCAATCAAAACCAGAGAACCCCTACCTGGCCCAGCTTTCTTTGGGTGCCAAAGAAAGCTGTGTCTCTTTGGAGGGCTGGGCCAGTGCCAGGCCCCAGTGCTGGGTGTCTGAGCGATCAGAACACAGGGGACCAATTGATGCGGTGTGGGCAGAGCTCCAACACGAGGCCGCAGGGGAGATGGGAGCCTGGAAGAGGGAGGGAGGGGCTGTGTGGTGGCCAAGGAGCAGGGCGGGGTGAGGGTAGAAGTGGCTCTGAGGGCGTGAGGGCACAAGAGAAGATCAGACAAGGGTGGATGAACGATGCAGATGGGGACAGAGATGGAGGAGAGTGGGGGTGGGGGATGCTGTGGTCTGGTGGGGAAGCAAGAAAGGCAGCCTTCTCCTTCTCTTAAGCTTTTAAAGGCATCAGAGCATCTTGCTAATTGTTCATCTCCCAGAGACGCTAATGAAATTAACTCTGCAAAATACTCATCAGGTCATCTGCAAAGGGCACAGTGCCAGGCTTCCACTTGGTCCAATCCCGTCCTCCTCCTCCTCCACTCCTCCTGCCCCTTCCTGACAATTCTCCGCCTCCTCCTTTTCACATAGGCCCCTCAGCAGAGAACTGCCCACCCCCCAACCTGCCTGAGAGTGCCCAGCAGGAAAACTCGAAAGGGGGACTGTGTAGCAAGGGAGACCTCAGAGACTGAGATGTCGCGGAGCTCACAGAGCTGGGAAAGGTTGTCTCTGGGTGTCTGCGGTGCGTGTGCGTGCGTGTATGTGTGTGTGTGATAACACATGCATCATAGGAGGATGTGTCTCTAATAAAACCATTTAGACTGAACATTCTTTCAGTCACTCAGCAAACATTTCTGGAGCAGCTTCTAGGTTTAAATCCTTGTTCCATCTCTTACCAGCTGAGTAGCTTTTAGCAAGTTACACCCCTCTCTGTGCCCCAGTTTTTGTATCTATATAATGGGTACAAGAATCACATCTACTTCATAAGGGACTGTGAGAATCAAAGGAGATAAACCAGCTACAGAGGTTAGTCATGTCCTGGGCACGTGGAGAGTTCTCAAGAAATGCTGGGCGCTGTCCTTGGTCCTGGAGGCTCCAAGGCAGTGACATCCCAGTTCTTGCGCCGAGGCACTGCTAGGCCAGCCTCAAGGCCCAGGCACGAAGTGCTCAGCAGAACAGGGCATTATGGAGGGTGGGCATGGGAACAGTCTGTGCAGGAAAGGAGTGGAAAGAAATGGAAGTGTCTGTACATGGATGTGACTGTGCGGGGAACGTGAGTACCTGTACTGCTTGTCATCGGTTACCCAGTATGCACATGTGTGAGCTGGTGTGGGAAGTGCATTTGTGTTGTGTTAGTTGTGGAGACTGGGCAGGTGCTGGCTTGCTGTGTGTGTGTGTTGGATTCAGAGCACGGGTGAGTGTTGGGGTTTGTGTGCAGAGGGGACGGGTCCAGATGTTGCCAGGGGTCCTTTGAAGGGGCTTATTTCTAGTTCCATCTCCTGTCTTACCCCTCACAAAGCACTCATTTCTTTTATGATCTGGCTCTCATTCCACCCCAGTTTACAACTGGGAGGACATTTGTGTCTTCCCCAACATGCTGCAGGTTCCCCCGGTGGGTAACATCAAGCCTCACAGATAGCAGTCAGTCATAAATGCTCACCCTGTATATTTTTAATAAAGGATAATTCTGTATTATTTTTATTTCCCTTTTTTTAAGAGACAGAGTCTTATTCTGTCATCCCGGATAGGATGCAGTGGCCCTATCATAGCTCATTGCAGACTCATACTCCTAGGCTCGACCAGTCCTCCCCACTCAGACTTCCAAGTAGCTAGACAACAGGCATATGCCACCATGCCTAGCTCATTTTAAAAAATGCTTTAATACACAGTGATACACAGTGTCCCTCTATGTTGCCCAGCCTGGCCTTGAACTCAGGGCCTCCAGCAATCCTCCCCCTTCAGCCTCCCAAAATGTTGGGATTACAGATGTGAGCCACAGCACCCAGCCCTGTATTATGTTTTCAAATATAAATGACAAAAACTGCAAATGGGCTTAAACAGCTCAAAAGGGAATGCGTTGGCTGATCTAACTGAAAAATCCAGCGGTATCAGCAGCCTCAGAAGCAGCTGAATCTCAGGGCTTGAACAATGAACTAGGATTCTGCAACCCTCTTTTCTCCAGGCTCTGCTCCTCTCCACCCAAGCTTCAATCTCAGGCATGCCCTTCTCTTGTGGCAGTGCTGCCAAGATCAGGTCATTTATTTCCAGAGAAAAGAAATTCTTTCTCTCCTTAGTTCCAACAAAACTCCCAGAAATGAGATTCAATGGCCTGGCTAGTGTCATATGCCCATCCCTGGACCAGTCACTGTGTTTCAGGGAACAGTGGATGCTGATTGGCCAGGCCTGGGCATGTGCTGTCTTTTGGAAATGGAGTGGGATAGTCTGACCTGAATCTTGTGCACTGATGGTGGGGAGGGGTGATCCTTCGAAGAAAAGACAGGAAGCTGCTTCCAGAAGACAGAAGCTGAATGTTGAGCAGTGGGCAGATGTGAACACTTGGACCACAGCAGGGACCATAAAGAGCCAATGTCTTGCCTGGATGCAGTGGTTCTCGCCTGTGATCCCAACACTTTGGGAGGCCGAGGCAAGCAGATGGCTTGAGCTTAGGAGTTTAAGACCAGCCTGGGCAACATGGTGAAACCCTATCTCTACAAAAAAAAAAAGAAAATAAAATAAAAAAGAGAAAAAAGCTGGGAGTGGTGACATGTGCCTGTAGTTCCAGCTACTTAGGAGACTGAGGTAGGATCACTTGAGCCTGGGAGGCGGAGGTTGCCGTGAGCTGAGAGAGTACCACTGCACTCCAGCCTGGGTGACAGAGCCAGACCCTGTCTCAATAAATAAATAAATAAATAAATAAATAAATAAATAAATAATCCAGTGTCTTGCTTAAGGGTCTCCAAGAGCATGTCCTGCTTGCTGAACTAATTTCCTGATCGATGGGGTTATTCGTCTGGTAGATTTGAGCAAAGCTGGAAGCTCATGATTCTGGGGCTCTGCTAAGTCTTTCCATTTCTTTTTGTGGGTACAACAGTGAGATGTGAGCTGAAGGATGGTGTGGTCAGAGGCTTGCTGAGTGGACAAAGGAGCAGCTGGTGAGCCTCTAGGTCCTGTCCTTGGTCCTGCTTGCAGCAACCTGTTTAGTAAGGACTTGGTTGAAAGTATATGTGACTTCCTAATGTCATCTGGGAATGACAGGAAGCAGAAGAAAATAGCAAATACCCTGCCTGACAGCACCCACGTCCTGAGAGGGCTCCATATGGGAAAGAAGGATTAGATGTAATACGATGGAATATAATTGGGATGCATTTAAGTGTCTGCATTTAATTGCAGAAAACCAGGGACCTAAAGGGTAGGTGAGGAACACCCAGTTGTTGATAGCACCTATAGCAAAGACCTAGGACAATGTCCCTCAAAGTATGGTCAGTCTTCAGACCACTGGCAGCAGCAAAAACACCTTGTAGGTATTACAGGGCTCAGCAAAAGCAGATTCCTAGACCCCTCCCCAGACATCCTGGATCAACATCAGGATAGGCAGGACATGGAAATTTATACTCCAAGCAACTCATAGGAACTTCGGTGCATGTCCAAGTCAATGATGGCCTCAGCACAGGGTCTGAGCTCCCCAGGTCCAGGGGATATTAGCAGTTCGATGTCACTGACCAACAGCTGATTAGGACTCCTCTTTTGCATCAGGCCATGATAGCAGGACACCTGCCAATCCCTTCAGGAGATGCCTTCGGGGAGCGGCCTCACTACAGAGCACTTGCGCGGGGGAGGCACAGGGTGTCTGGGTGGCGAGGACAGGGGCCCAGAGCCCTGCTGCCATGCCAGCATCTGAAGCAGAACTGTCTGCCCTGAAAATTCAGGATAGACCAAGACTTCGTCTTCTGAAGAAAAATTTGCCTGAGTAACAGAAGCAAAGGAGGCTGGAGCTCTCAGGAGTCCTCTTCGCATCTGGCCATCCTACCTTAGGGTCTGAGACAAACCCTTTCCTGGCAGCCCTTCACCCTGGATTCTTAAGAAGAGTTCCAGTGAGACACCTACTTCCCCTCTCTGCAGGGGCACCCCTCCTCCTTCTCCTGACATGACTGTAAGCACCACTTGGAAGGAAACAGTTCAGCTGAGGCCTGTGTGACTAAAAGGAACCAGCCATGTGAAGATCTAGGGACAGAGTATTCTAAGAAGAAAGGCAATGGGAAGGCCTGGAGGTGGGATGAGCTTGGATGCTGGAGAAACAAAGTGAGGGGTTGGGGGGCCTTATGGCCAGGGCCTAAGCAGAATTGAAGAGGAAGGCAGGGGCCAGAACCTGCTGGGACCGCAGGGTATGCAGGCACTCACACTACTCTCCATCTATTTCAGCTCTGCCTTCCAGGCATGAGGTAGGATTATACTTCCTGGCTCTCTTGGGTGGGACTGTGGGGCCAGTTCTGGCCAATGGATTGTGACCAGACACAATCCACTGTGTCCGAGCTGAGCCACTGATGGCTAGTGGGTGTACCTCTGGAGTGGCTGCTGTCAGGCTGGGCCCTCAAGTGAGGGTGACCTGGAGTAGTAGACCAATGATGGATGAATGAGAAACAAACCTTTGTTGATTTGTTACTGAGATTTGGGGACTATTTGTTATGACATCCCCTAATCTATCCTGACTGTTACATAGATCATTCCATTCTGGCTGAAAAGAGAGGGGCAAGAAGAGAAGTGAACAAAGCAGCCAAACTGAGCAGAAAAGACCCTTCCTTTCCTGTATCTCAAACCTTATCTCCCCAATTCAAATCTCAGAGTAGAAACTGTAGCAGGAGGAAAGATGAGGACATGGACATTGAAATCAAACCTCCCAAGGACGTATCTTAGCTACCCCAGTAGTCTATTGAATAAGGTTGGCCCTGAGCAATCAGGCGCTACCTCTCCTTATGCCTCAACTACTGCATCTGCATAATGGGGATAATCATGTTTCTTTAATAGGACTTCGTGTGAGGATCAAGCCAAATTATAAATGTATGCAAGGACATAGTGGTGTCCAGCATACACTCTTTTTTTTTTTTTTTTTTTTTTTTGAGACTGAGTCTTGCTTTGTCACCCAGGCTGGAGTGCAATGGCATGATCTTGGCTCACTGCAGCCTCCGCATCCCAGGTTAAAGCAATTCTCCCTGGTTCAGCCTCCTGAGTATCTGGGATTACAGGCGCCCACCACCACATCTGGCTGTGTGACCTCAAGTGATCCACCCACCTCAGACTCCCAAAGTGCTGGGATTACGGTGTGACCCACCACACCCAGCCATCCCTTTAGACAGAGCATACACTATTATAATGCCATCTTATACTCCAGCCCTCAATCCTGCTCCTTCATCCCCAACCACCAGCCTCCAGTGCCCAATCCCGGTTCCTAATCATCTCCCCTATACCATGAGCCCCAAGGGCAGATCCTGCTGCTGACTCACTTCTCCCACCCACCTCTTTCCTGCAGATGCTGAAGAGGGGTGTTATGGTGCCAATAGGAGCGGCCTGGGTACGCACTGCTCATACACACACACACACAGACATGTGAGTAGATCAGGCCCTGACACTGTGTACATTCAAACAGCCCCCAAAGCAGAGTTCCCAAACAAGAAGGTGGTGGACGTTCTCCCCTGGGCTCACATGAAGTCTAAAAAATTATTTTTTACCAGTTAAAAATTTTAAATCAGAATATTTCACATATGACGGCTTCTGTTGAAAATTTGGAAGATGGGGCTATACTGTGCCCCGGACCCCTCCCCCGACAACCAGCACCTGGAGCAGAAGAGACAGCTGTCCCTTGAGATGGGATCCGTGTGCCCTGTCGCCAGCGCTGCCCTTTGCCTCCCTGGCGATGGAGCCCAGCGTCTGTATGGTTGCCTCCGGAGCTTTAGCTGGTGTTTTTTATAGTAGACTTAAGAGGAAAGCAAAACATTTTTCATAACCCTTCTCTCAAAAGTGGGAAACAAAAGACAGACCGAGAGAGGGCCTCGTGTCTCAAGAAATATAGGAGAGCTCATATCTCTTTGTGGAAGCAAGACCATTCCTTATATCGCCTAGCCTGCAGCGCCAATTTATATTATCGACCGGCCCCGTAGGCGTTTGAGTTTGCGACCCTGCCCTCACCCTTCTCATTCCCCTCCCGACCCAGACTAGGACCCTCTCTTTTTCCGATCACTCGCCGCAAGGCACACGGCGTGCAGCTGTCATTTTCTTTCTCCTTCAAGGCAGCCCTCTGTTTATTTTAGCCGGATTAGGGAATGGGGGTGGGGCGCAGGAGACTCCAGCAGCGGTCACTGCTGGAGGCTCCAGGAGACGACGTGACTTGCCCAAGGTCACAGAGCTAGAAGGTGAAGTCGCCTAGACCCTACCCCCGATTTCTCTAGCTGCCAAAGCCCAGCTCGTTCCTTCCCGCCCACGTCGCGGGCGCCGTGCGCTCTCGGGGCTCAAACACCTCGCGCCCAGTTGGGTGCTCTGCGCCCAAAGGTTGTTTTCCTTCTGCGAACTGCGCCGAGTGGTTAGGGAAACCTTGGGTCATGGTGGGCGGCGCGCCCCTGGAATCCACCAGGCTGCAAGACTGGGATTGCGGGAGTCCCCGAGTCTGGCCTGCCAGCTCTGGTGGCCACCTCCGCGCGCCTGCCGGGGCCCCGGCGCTCTCCCGCAGTCCCCTAACCAAGCCGCGGGCTAGCAGCATACCGCGGCGCCCGGACAGCCCCGGAGCGCGGCCGCGAGGAAGGGGCGGGGAAGAAGACTGCAGCGGAACCTGCCCGGGGCACCCCTGCCCTGGGCAGCTCTCCGCAGGCTGGTGCCGCGCCGGGGTCGCCGCAGCCCCGGGCCCCTCCCGGGCCACCTGTGCGCAGACTGGCGGGCCTGCGAGAGCCCGGATCCGGAGCACCGATCCACTCCGGGTTTCAGACTCCTGCCCCTGTCCCTGGAGACCGCGCGGGGCGGTGGGAGGCCTCCACGCCCACCACCCCAAGCCCCTCCCTGGGGGAGCCTCAGGCATCGCCCAGAGGGATTCCCGGTGCTGGGGGTGGCCCGTGCGCGCGTCGCGGGGCGGCCCGGCCCCTCCTTCCCTCCCCAGCCCCTCCCAGCCGCCGCCCCGCTCCGCCGCTCCAGTCCGGGTTTTGCGGCGCCCACCGGCCGGCTCTCCGGCTGCGGGCTCCGCGGCGCGGCTGGCTCGGTGCGCGGCGCGGCTGGCGCTGCGCTCCGCCCCGGCTGCATTGCTGCGCTCCCGTGCCCAGGGGAGCCACGCGCCGCGTGCGCCCCGCAGCCGGCCGCCCGGAGGCAGCGCAGTCCGCTGGCATGGGCCCCGGGGGCGCCCCGAGCTGGGGCTCCGGGCTGAGGCGCTGAAAGCCGCCCTCCCGCCCGCGGGGCCCCGCACCCGGCCCGCCCGCCCGCGGCCATGGCCGTCCGGCCCGGCCTGTGGCCAGCGCTCCTGGGCATAGTCCTCGCCGCCTGGCTCCGCGGCTCGGGTGAGTCACGCCGCGCGCGCTCTGGGGAGGCTTACGGGGGACCGTGCGCGTGAACGCTCGCTACTCTGGGGGGTCCCTGGCCCGCGCTGCCAGACTCGGCTAGGAGCCCCCCGAGGCCAAACTTTAAGAGGCGGGACGCGGGGGCCTCTTCTTGCTGCTGCGCAGCTTCCCCGCGCGCTCTCCCGGAAGCCTGGGTTCTGCCAAGTCCAGGAGCAGCTGTCAGCGCACGGGGCTGGCGAGTGTAGACACCCCACGCCTCCGGGTGGGGGAAGTTTGCTGGTTGCCTGGGCCCGAAGCAGGGCTGGGGGTTTTGATCAACCCCAGGGAGACTGACTTTCAGGATTCGAAGATTAGAGGGTTTTGATCCTATCCCAGTGCCCAGAATATGGGGGGTGCGGGGAGCGGTTAAGATACCTCTTCCCGGTAGCATCTGCCCTAAACAGCCACTCACAGTCTCCCAGCTTGGCACCTGGCCTCTGCCCACGTCCAGAACACAGTGTCCTCCTCTGTCCCCGCCACACACGCTCGCACACGCACACACTCAGGCGTGGAGGCGCATACACCAGCCCCCAGTCCTTGCAGCCAGCACAGTCAAAGCGCGGCGGTCCGGATGGCCGGGGCTGTGGCTCCTGGTCTCTCTGGTGCTGGGGGCCAGAGTTGTGTGTGGTTGGTCCGCCAGCTTCCCCTTCTTCCTTAAACTCCATAGCCTTTCTTGGTCCCTGCATGCCCCATTGGTCACCCTAACCCGCTGCTAACTCAGCCCTCACCCCACCTCGTTCCCTTGGGAGGGGGTTTGGGGGGAGGAAGTTCCCTGCATCCTTTGTCTGCTGTCCCTGAGCCTTCACCTAGTCTGAGCTGTGGGGGCCTCCTGATCTCTGCCCCCCATGCACTAAGCTGAGCTAAGCTTATGTGTCTGTGGTCGGGGGGATGGGGGACGGGTGCCATTTGTGTGGTCAAGGGGGCTTGAGGCTTACCTGGCAATTCTCGATTCTTGCTGCCCCTAGAACCTGGGCGGTGACTCCCCAGCCTGGCCAGGCCACTGCTTATAACAGGGGTGTTGGAAGGGAGCATTGGGGTTTCTGAGCTGCCAAGCCAGATTGATCAGAGATCAGTGAGTGAGAGCTCGGGGACCAGCCTGATGATTGAGGCTGATGGCTGTTTCCTTAAAGGGTGTCTCTGCACAGCGCATCCTGCACCCACCACTGCCTGTCCGCCCGCCCCATCCTGCCTCCTCAATACCCCTCTCTACTCCATCCCACCCCCTCTATCTCCCTTCTCCATCAGCACCCCTCTTCTTCCCCAGGGCCTCTCCTTCTAATCCTGACCACGCTGAGAGGCTGAACTGTTGGGTGTGTGTCCGTGTCCCACACGTGTGTGTGTTAGGGGCGTGTGTGCGGCTCTCCAGATGAGCACTCGGGGTGCAGGTTGCACTGTTGTCCATGATGAGGTGGGGGTATTAGTGCCCTACACACAGGTGAGGTGTTGCCCAGCACCCAGTAGGTGCCCTGGAAATGTTTTCTGAGTTGATGCATGTGAGGGCTGGGTGGTCATAGCTGCACGTTGCCCACGTGAGCACGTGTGAAGGCTCTGGGTTGACATGTGTGCCCGGGTGACGAAGGGGGTTGGCATAGTCTGTGCAGCATTGGTATGTGTGCCCTGATGAACGTGTGTGATGGCCAGCATGCCGTACGTGTGTGACGGCTGTGTGCAGTTTCACAGGTGAGCGTGTACAGATAAGGGGGCACAGGTACCGGTGAATCAGGGCCCCGCAGCCTGGAGCGGGGGGTTGCCAGATGGACTCCTCAGGAGGCTGTGGGGTGGGGAAACTGCATCCCTGGTTGGCAGGGCATCTGTTCAGGCCTGGCCCAAGGTTGCCTAGGGAGTTGGCAGGTGGGCACAGGTGCTGCAGGGGCTGAAGCAGAGCCTGCCCTCAAGCATCAACTCTGCCCGTGGGCCTGCGGGAGGAGCTGCTGAAGGCCATGGGAAGGGGGGGCTGGCCCTACTTCTTTGGGACTCCCTTCCCCCTGTGCCCCACAAGCACGGGGCACATGTGGACGCCCAGGCAGGCTGGCCCTGCGGTGACCCCGGCTCCTCCCGCGCTGCCTTTCGCCTCGGTGGCAACAGCCTCCAGTGAAAAATGTGTCTGTGAGCCGCTGAAGGAGGGATGGCCAGTGGGCAGCAGGGGGCGCCGGGGGCCAGCGTGACCGACTGCAGCCGCCTGCTCCCCAGGCCACCCGCCCACCCTCTGTTGTTGGACATCACACAAAAGCCTGTCCCTTCATCATGCTCGCACCTGCAGGCCCTCTGTGCCCGTGCACGCAAGCACCCATCTGTCTCACAGGATTTTCCCTCTCAAACCCCGTCACTCGAAGCTGGCATGCACGCTCCCACCCTGCCCCTGTGGTCTCCCTGTCACCCAGACCTCTGCAGTCCTGGGCAGGAGGGGCTTGGGAGCTGGCTCCCTTGAAGATGGGGCTGAGGGGTGCCATGCTCTGGCACTGCCGCATTGCCTAACCTGACCCCAACCATCTAGCCTTGCTCCTCCTTCTCGGACCCCTATCCCCATACTTAGGGCTGACCTAGGACCCGTCTGTCCACCCCGACACTTGGGAGAATGCAGCTGGCTGAGGGGGTCTTAATCCTCCAGGGCTAGGAGATACCCTGTTCCTGCTCACCCTGCCTTGTGGGTGGGGTGGCCTGGGCTTTGGGGTCCCTAGGTCCCCCCAGGGGAGAGCTGGTCCTCTTGTTGCTTGCCTGCTCCCCACTTGCCTGTGTTGGGAAGGGCTTCTCTCAGGAACCAGGGATAGGCATTGATCCAGGTACCAAGCCCACAACCAAAAGTCACAGCTCTGGTTCCCAGGAGCAGCCAACTTTGGCCTCAGCCAGGGGCCAGAGAGCCCCTGTCCTCCCAACCCTTCTTCCTGCCTAGTGTTGCTCTGGGCCCAGACCTGCAGGCTGGAGCTCTGGGGCTTCAGAAGGCGGGAGCCTGCCCTGAGCTTGGGATGGGGCTCCCCTGCTCTAGTGCTGGGCCTAGCTGCCACTTGGGAACCTGTGTGTCCACGCACATGCATGTGGTGCCTCCTGTTCTAGGCCACCCCTCTCCTGATGCCCCCTCTTCCCAAGGGCCCTGTCATCTCTTCCTCCTATTCGCCCAGCCTGGGGCTGGAAGCCCTAGAGTCTCCCTTGGTTCTGCCTTCTCTTTTACGCTTCACGTCTAATATGTCACCAAGTCCTCCAGCTCAGGCCTACTTGTGACATTGCTCATGTCCCTCGACTTCTTTGTCTTCCTCCGCTCCTTTCTCCCTCACCTGGACCACTGCAGCAACCACCACCACCCATCCCCCTTGGGCCTCCTCCACTCAGACTAAGGGATGCCCTGGCATCCAGGCTGGAAATCTGCTAGAAAGCTTTTGGTGACTCCCAGTGCCTGCAGGTCAGTCCAAACCTTGAGCCCCCTTGGGCCCTTAGAAAAATACCTTCCTCCCTCGTCATCACCCCACATCAGCTCTGGGCTGGTCTATCTGGAGGTCGGGTGCCCTCCCTGGCTCTGACTGCTGGTGGGGTGGGCACCCCCAGGCAAGCTCTGGCTTCCAGACTGTAACTCCCTTGCCTTGCAAAGCCTCGTGCCACTGACCCTGCCAGCATGCTCCCCACCCAACACCCCAACGTTGGTTCTGTCCAGACCTGGGACACACCCCTTTGCTGCTGCCAGTCCCTGCACTGTGAAGCCTGCAGCTTCAGTCCAGCCCCTCCCAAACGCCTCCCACCTTCTCCGCTGCAAAGGGGCCCTGGCATACTGATGTGCTTTGGGTGGGCTAAAGAAAGACTGAGGCACTGAGTCCTCAGCCCTGGGGCAGTTGCCACAAGCCCCTGGCCTGAGCCACCGCCTTCTCCTCCAGGGCCTCCCTCAGGTATTGCCATTGTTTATGGCGCGATGACCCTGTTCTCCGCCCCAGCTTGCTCCGAGTCACTGCCAACCAGGTGCTGTTTCTCTTCATTTCCTCGTTGTGAGTTTGGGTTCTCTGTTCAGGCAGGGAGGCTGCTATTGCTGGGGACAGGGAGAGAGGTTTGCTCTGCCCCTCTCAGCAACCACCCCTTCCCTGTCCCTGAACACAGACTGCCGCACTCCAGGGAGGCTGGAAAGGGCCTCCTGTCCAGGGTGGGAACCAGGAAAACTAGGCCCCATCATGGAGTGGGGAGTGCTGTACCCCAGCCATACATATGGACAGCAACCCAGCTCACATTGGTGCATGCTTGTAGGCCACTCACGCAAGTTGGATGCCCATATCTGTTGAGTAGGAACCCCCATCCCCACCCTGACATGGATTTTCCCAGAGTGAATGTTTTCTTGAGCAAATAGTGTCATTCACAGAGTCACGTCATGACGTGGGCTGCTCTGCACAGCTCCTACGTGGGGTGGGACTCCTGGTTCCTGAGGCTGAGCCCCAGGGCCCAACCACGCTCAGACAGGAGCTCAGCTTCCTGCAGTCAGTTCCACCAGCCCACCCCTTCGTTCCTCGTCTGCTCCTGTGGGAGTGGCATTGAAGGGTCCTCCTGCCTTCTGGAGAGTCTCACCCTATATTCTCTCCAGGTGGAACAGAAAGGACAGGGGCTTAGGAGGCAGTCAGGGCCAACTTCCAACCCAAGCCTCATGTCCTTGGACAATCAACTTGCAGTCCCCAGCCTGTTTCCACATTGATAGAATGGGTCATGCTTGCTTTCTGGGGTTATAGTAACAGATTGATGGGCAATGTGGTGAGGGCACTCAAGATGAACTCCGACACCCAGTAGGTGCCATAGCTTGTCTGTCTCCTTCGTCTGTGTTCCCTTGCATTTGTGAGGGGGGGGGTGGCATGAGTTAGGACAGAGGTGGGGACTTAAGCCATATCAGCGCCCGAGCCCAGACACAGAGAAAGATGAGTCTCAGTGTGAGCCGCTTCATTTCCCTCTGCCCCAGGCCCAGGCAGTGGCCCCTTCTGGTTGGAAGAAGCGCCCCCGCTCCCCCGCCGTCTACATACACCACCCACTGCAGGGGCTTGGGCCTGATTCAGATGTCGGTGCTTCCAGTGCACAAGGGGCAGCTGTTTGGAGGTTCTGAAGATGAAGAGTTGGGTTCAGCTTGTCATGCAACTGTGTGTTGATGATCATCTCTGACTCTCAGGACATGGCACAGAGTGGGGCAAGAGCCCTGAACAGAACTAAATTCTAGTCCTCTCTCTGCTATTTGATTGCTGTGTGATCTTAGACAAATCATTTAACCTCTCTGGGCTGTTTGCCTCTCTGTATACTAAAAGGTGTAAACCCAATGATGCCTGTATTGGAGCCTGGGGTGGACTCTGCACTCAGCAGCAGGCTCCCCCAGGAACTGTCCACACCTGCACAGCACCTGCCACAGACATCAGCCGCCCTGGCAGGGGCTGTCTGCATTGCTGGAGAGCCAGGTGGCTGCTGGGGCAGAGCCAAAAGTGGCTGTGAGGCAGAGCTGGGGACTGTGAGTCCCAACCCCTAGGCCAGGAATTGAGGGCCCACTTCTGCTGGCAGATACCTCCTATGTCAGAAACAGGCCTTCTCAGGGCACCCAGGTCAGGGTCCCAGTGCCCAAGGCCCACCCCTTTCCTGGGCACTGGTGTCAGGTGTGGCAGGCAGCTTCAGACCCCAGGGGCCCAGAACCCCAGGCACATGGAGACGGTAGTGAAACAGGTGAGTTGGCAAGCTTTGTAGCTGGGTTTGGACCAGTACTAGGGTGAGGCTGGGCGGGTGCCTAGGCACAAAGGTAGGGCAGGCCCCCAAGAGTGAACGCCTCCTGGCCCTGCATGCAGCTCCTCCCTGCACGGCTTCAGTTTCCTTGTCTAAACAACATACTCAAAAGAACCCACCTCCTAGGTTTTTGTGCAGATTAGGCGGGCTGAAGCGTGTCAGTGCTGGCACATAGTGGGCACTCAATACATGTTAACAATTGATGATGACATGGCAGAGGGCACTGTTCAGCCCTCTCCTTCGGGAAGTGGGGGAGTCCTCGGCTGAATTTGTGGAAGATGGTGCGGCTGGGGAACCAGGGGGGAGGCAAAAGGCCTGGGGTGAGATTCCCATTCTGGGCTGGGGGCAGGCCTGGCTTCCTTTCTGTTTCTTGTCATGCCGAGGGCAGGTGGTCCTTGACTGGCCCTCCCAGCCCTGTTTGAGGTGGGAGAGGGGGAGCCGCACAGACCTCTGGGAGGTCTGAGTGGCAGCTGCTCAGCCCCAGAGTAACTGGGGAAGGGGAAGTTTTAGGTACTATTTTGATGGGGGAGGGGCCCTGAGGCCCCTGCTTCTGTGCTGTGGTGGGAGCGCCAAGGGCCAGTGTCACCCAGACTGGTGGGGCCCCCAGAGCCGGGCCTCTCCCACACTGGGATATCAGAGCTGTGTCCGTCTGGAAGGCTCAGGGTCACCTTGAGCTCCAGGCAAATATGTAGCTGAGATGGGGAGGGGGTGTGGGGGAAGACCGGGGGAGTCTGTCTAGATTGACAGCACCTGAAGGGCCTTGGGGAGGGAGGTCCGGACCCTGCGTCCCACCTCTGCCCTAGGTGTCCCCAGCCAGGACGGCAGGTGGAACTCCCGTGCCCCAGGCCAGCAGGTCCAGTGGAGAGGCGGCGGGGTTCTGGGGGAGTACTCCTTGAATTAGACTCTACCCCTCCTAATCGGGGCAGGGACTAAGTGGAGCCGAGGGGCCAGTGGTTTTTCCCAGGTTTGCATCTTTCCAGCACCGCCTCCCACCTCGCCCACCCCCCCCCCCCGCCAAAACAAATGTGCCCGTCACTGGAGGGTAGTAGCCCCTCCTCACCGTGTGCCTCCGGCCCCGGCAGCCCCCGCCCCACTGTCTAGGTGGCTTGGTACGCGGGGGCCCTCAGGCCGGCGGATCTGCGGGGCACGTGAGCGGCCGTGGGGCGCGGGTGCCGGAGCCCACGGCAGCCGGGGGCCGAGGGGCTTCGCCATTCGCCGCGGCGCCCGTCGGGCGGGGCTGCGGGAAGCTTGCGCCCAGGGGCGTCCAGGCCGGGGGTGGGTGCCGTAGGGCCGCCGGGCGCGGGGTAATTAACGCGCTGCAAACTCTGGCGGCCAAGCCGGGAAGGGGCGGGATCCCTCCGCCCGCCAGCCCGCCCGCGGCCGCCCGCCGGATTAGCGGCTCTTTGTTCGGGGCCTGTTAACAAGTTCCTGGCTGAGCGCTCGGCTGCCGCCCGGGGAGCGGGCGTCCAGCCTCCGGGCACAGCCGCGCGGCCGCCTCCACCCCGCCTCCGTGCTCTAGCCCAGCTGCAGCCCCCGCCCTTGCCCGCCCTTCCCGGGCCCCCTGAGAAGTGGGTGGGCGCAGGGCTTGTCAGGCGATCTTGTGCCTGGGGCTTCCGAAGACCCTGGGCTGATATCGCCGCGAAAGGGAGGAGAACGTGCCCATATCCCGAGCACCTCCTGCAGGCCGGGGCTTCCGATGCACCGGTGTCGCCATTCCCGTTTTACAGATGAGGTCGAGCACCGACTTGCCCCAGGTCCTGGCTGTCCTCTTCAGGCTGGGGCTCCACTCCAGCCCCAGACACCCAAATGCATTCCCCTTCTGCTAAGTAGAGAGGCTGTGTGGCAGGAAGAGGAGGAGCCCCTGGGGGCTATAGACTGTTACGTTTTTTATTCTTAATTAACTTGATGATGGTAGTAATCATGCCATTGCTGGGCTCCGCCTACCTCATCTGATCAAAATCTCAGGACAACCCACAGGTGGGTGAGGTTAGCCCCATGCATCAGATGAGGACACATATCAGGGGAGGTCACACCACAGGAAGTGGCAGAGCTGGGACCTTACTGGGCAGCTACTGCTCTGCCCGATCTCCCCCACCACACTCCACACCCACTTTGTGGGCTCTCCTGTGTGGCTGTTTACTGCCAGGGCCTCTCTGTTTTCCTATGGACTTGATGGGAGAAAGTATGGAGACCCTGATTCTGTGCGTGGCCTCGAGTGACCTCCCTCACAGCCTGGAGCCCATTCCCCATCGCCATGCTGCCTCCTGACCCCAACCTAGTGTGCTTCCAGCCTGAGAACGGCTGTCCAGGCCACCAGACGTTGATTATTAACTTCCTCTGGTGGTGTTGGCTTTCCTCACCCGTAGCCCTGAGCTTTAAGCCAAAGGGACTTGCCCGGACCACACATCTTCAGGCGACTGAGACTGTTCAAAAGCACTTTCTTATAATGAGGGGGACTCTTTCCCAGTAAGCTCCCCAGATGGTTCTGGGCCCTTCCTTCTGGGGCCGCACAGGATGGAGGAACCCTTTCAGTTATTTAAGACAAGGCTCTCACCTGGCCACATCTGCCCCTTTCCTGGCCAACCCTCCCCAGCCCTCTCAGCTGCTCCTCACCCAAGCCGGAATCCCAACCCCCCACATCTTTGTTACCTGCCTCTGGGTGGCGGCCCAATTGTCACAGCCTCCTCAGCCCTGGGAGCTTACCACAATGCCCCAGCTTGAAGTGACGTAGGACACTAAATGTATCTGTTGCAAATATTGGAACCCAACTCACACTGGCTTAAGAAAAAAAAAGTAAGAAGGAGACTATAATGGCACCTGGAACTGAACTCGGGGTGGCTGTGGCTTCAGGCATGGTTGTACCCAGGGAGAACGGCATGGCCAAGATCCTTGCCTCATCTCTGCTCTTGGGGATTTGGCACCACTCTCCAACAGCCTCTTCCCTCGATCCCAAGGTGGCTGCCAGGAGCTCCTGGGACTACATCTTTACAGGCCCAGGCCCAGGCCCAGGCCTGGCAGGGGTGGGGGAGAAGAGCACATCTCTTCCCTCCACCATCCAACAAATGTCCAAGTCTTCCATCATTGGTCTACCTCCAGTGCCCTGCCCAGTGTGTGAGCCAATCACCACAGCCAGGGGTACGATTATGCAGATTAGGTTGGGCTGGAGCCACCAAGGCCATTGTCCTGTGTTTACCCAGGCTATGTGCTGCTCCTCTCGGCTTCTTGTCCACCAGGAAGGGTGGGCACAGTCATCCTCAGATGTCATCAACACATTTTGCCAGGTATTAAATGAGCATACTGAATAGCACCAAGCACAGCCGGTGGCTCAGAAGCAAAGCAGGATCTGGATCAACACTATTTTGTTGGCAGCGTTAGAAAACAAGGCTGGCCAGGCCAGGCGCGGTGGCTCACGCTTATAATCCCAGTACTTTGGGAGGCCAAGGCGGGCGGATCATGAGGTCAGGAGATCAAGACCATCCCATCTCTACTGAAAATACAAAAAATTAGCCAGGTGTGGTGGCAGGCACCTGTAGTCCCAGCTACTCAGGAGGCTGAGGCAGGAGAATGGCATGAATCTGGGAGACGGAGCTTGCAGTGAGCCAAGATTGCTCCACTGCACTCCAGCCTGGGCAACAGAGTGAGAAAGGAAGGGAGGGAGGGAAGGAGGTAGGGAGGGAAGAAAAAAGAGGCCGGGCGCGATGGCTCATGCCTGTAATCCCAGGACTTTGGGAGGCTGAGATGGCCGGATCACGAGGTCAGGTGATCGAGACCATCCTGGCTAACACGGTGAAAACCCTGTCTCTACTAAAAATACAAAATATTAGCCGGGCATGGTGGTGGGCGCCTGTAGTCCCAGCTACTAAGGAGACTGAGGCAGGAGAATGGCATGAACCTGGGAGGCAGAGCTTGCAGTGAGCCGAGATCATGCCACTGCACTCCAACATGGGCAACAGGGCGAGACTCCGTCTCAAAAAAAAAAAAAAAGAAAAAGAAAAAGTAGAAAAAAGAAAACAAGGCTGGCCATTCAACAGGTTTTGCCTCCCCTTCATTGTGCTGTCATCTGCTCATATATCTGCATTTAGCCATCTAAGATATTTTATCAGGTGCCTGGCTAGAATCCAGACATGCTGTGTTTCTAGTCCATCCTTAATCTACCGTGGGACAGTAACCCCATAATAAGGGAAGCTGGTCTGGTGTGCCTGGTCCATGGGGATCCCAGCAGGCCTCTCATGGTCCCTCCTTCCTTTGGTCATCTGCAGCTCACTGAGAACAGTGCCTAGAGTTTGCATAAGGCTCACTGGACTGTAGCTACTCCAGTGGATGTTTGTTAGGTTTTGTATCTGGTCCAACTTCCATTCCAGTCTTAGTGGGGTGTTTTGGGGGCCCCTTCATTCCAACCGCAGGGCCCAGGTGAGCTAGGTAAGTATTTCTCTTGGCCTGGTTCTTTTCCAGCTATAGAGCCTGCTCTTTAAGCCTCGGTTCCTTCTCTTAACAACCCAGTCTTCCGCCAGTACTTCTTCTTTCCTAAATTTGTGAGAATTGTTTTTTTCTTGCTAACCTTCAAAGAACCCTAAGTGATATATTCACCAAACCAAACTTTCTTCCTTATGACGACTAGACATAAGGAAGGCTCCTGCTCCACAGCCGCCCCCATGCCACTTTCTCAGAGGTCAGCAGCAGGGCTCAGCTCTTCCGGGCTCCCTCCTCCGAGCCCCACCCCTGCCCTGTGTTTCTTTGGCATTGCCCACGAGCCTCACGCCGCTGCACCTGTGCTCCGCTTCCCAGCGTGGTTCCTCCATCCATGCCTCTCAACTGTGGCTCGTCCTTGGTTTCGGGCCATCTTTCTATACTGGGCTGTCTGGTCAGAGTCTGAGCCTACCTACCTGGATATCTTGTAGTTGCCCTGGCACTTTTCTAGGGACCTTCCTCCTCCAGTTCCTTCAGGATCACACAATAAGAGGTCCATTTTTGATACCCACTTGGTCTTCTCAAGACCTCTTTCCTTTCAGATCCCTGGCTCCACTGGAGGCCCGTCTTGAGTGTGAATTCCTGAAGCCCACCACCCAAATGCCAGGACGCCTTCTGAGAGTGGTCAGCGTTCTGCCTCCCCCCGCACCAGCGTGGTGTCCTGTTGAATGGTTAACAATTGGCTCTTCAGGCAGGCTGGGGGACTAATTTGCCAATTTCCATGGTGTAAATACTCCCACCACGGCCTATTTCAAGCTACCAATGTGATGTCAACTGACTTGCAAAATTCTAGAAATTGTAGCAATTGGCTGTCCTGAGCCAGGACGAGCTGGCTCCATACACCACTGCTCCTGACCAAGGTCACTCCCAGCCCTCTGAAATGACCACAGGCAAGGAGTGGACAAAGGCATCTCAGGCCTTCCCCTGCAGGACCAATTGACTTCCCAGGCCAGAAGGGGCAGCTTCCCTCCTGGACTTTAGACTCTGATGGGTCAAAAGGTAGCGCGTCAGCTAGGACCTGGGAGGACTGTGCTTAAGAGCCAGGACTCTGATGTGGATTAGAATCCTAAACTGGGTGAACTTGGGCAGGTTATTTAAGCTCTCTGTGACTCAGTTTGCTCACCTGGAAAATGCGGACAATGAAAGGTTCCTACCTCATAGGGCTGCAAGGAATAAACGAATCATTCCATGTGGCACATGCCGCCTGATGCCGGCTCACAGTAAATGCTCTGCAGGTGTGAGCTGTGTGGCCTGCGGGGCGGGGGATGCTCACTTTTGGCCCCTCTCTGTGACACACCCTTGAAGTGTTTGGTGTGGAGCAGGATCTTCGGTTGATAAAACTGGCAGCAGCATGCGTCAAGGGCAGGGCCTGCAGACCTGGAATCTTGGGAAGGTGCTCATTCTTGGATAATGAGCATTCATGGGGGGCCTGAGAAGGAAGATTGGCGTGGTGGTGAGTCACCAGAGTGACTTGGCTGAGTAGGACTTCTGACACCTGAGAGCCGGGATGTGTCTCCAGGACATGCAGAGCAGAGAGGTGGCAGAGGCCACAGCCACATTGGAGAGCCCAGACAGGCCCAGCAAGGACAGCCCACCTGCTGGCCTCAGGCCAACCTGTGGCTTCAGAGCCGGTCCCTGGGCACGCCTTGCCTCTGCCCTAGAGTTCTGGGAGCCCTGAGGCCAGAACAGGAGAGGGACTCCGGCTGGGACCTTGGCATGTGGTGGAATTTGGCCGGACAATGAGGGGAGGAGGAGGAGTGGACGCGCAATGCCAGTGGCAGCATGTGTACAGGGCAGTCGGGAGGCGTGCAGCCCCGCTGGAGCAGACGGTGCCTGTGGGGTGCCAGCAAGCGACAGGGCTGTGACCACATCTCTGAGCTGGGGAGTGACAGGCAGTGAGCAGTGTTTAAGGAAGATTAATCTGGCAGCCCATGGAGGATGGATGGGAGCAGGGAGAAGCTGGAGGCAAGGAGACCAGCCGGGAGGCTGCTGCGGTCATCCAGGCAAGAAATGACGAGGCGTCCCTCCCTGGTGGCAGGCAGGCGGCGGGGATGGAGTAAGAGAGATGGATGTGGGAGACGCTGCAAAGGGGGAAATGTTGCATCTGGATGCTGCATGTGGGGGGGCGAGGGAGGGGGAGGAGGCAAACATGATTCAGAGCTCTCAAGCCTGGGGAAGTGATGTCAGAAACAGAAAATAGATGGGGAGCTGGGCTGGGGGAGAAGCCGAAAGAGCAAGAGGCTCCACCCAGGGAGCTCCACCCTGCCAGGCTATGTGTAGAGTGTGGACAGGGCGTTTGGGTCACAAGCAACAGAAACTGGCTGTGGTCACGTGAAGCCAAGGGAGCGGAACAGCCCTGTCGGGTCAGGCAGGCACTGGGGGTGACAGGCAGACCTAAAAGCCAGCTGTGGCCCAGGAGAGACGTCCAACAGGTCCTGGTGGTGTGGGGCCATCCTGTTTCCTTTAGGGCACTGAAAGCCGTCCAGGGAAAGGTGGATTTACTCAGTTCTGTGAAGCCCTCCAGGGTAGGTCAGGACCAGCAGGGAGAGACACAGGGAGGCTGAGGGAGACCCTCCCAGCAAGCAGAGGCACGGAGGTCTGGGTGCAATGAGAGTCCCCACAGGGGGACTGCTGGAAACGGGCTCTATGGGACAGTCAGGGAGACCGTGGACAGGGGCAGGTGGCCTCGGCGAGGCTCGGTGGGAAAAGAGAAAGGACGGCTGGGCACTGACTTGGACTCCCCTCAGGTCCACCCTACTTGGTCTCGAGAAGTTTCTTACCCTTTGGGAACTGGGCTTTCTGGAGGGATGGCTCCATCTCAAGGGGTTTGGTAGTTTCTCTGCCGCCCATTGTTTTGGCTGCTGAAATACTTTCTCAGGGCACAGCACCTCCACCTTCCTTTGGTGACCTCCCGCCATGGAGCCCTGGTGGGACGGTCAGTTATGGGGGCCCAGCCTCTCCCTAGGGAAAGGACCTGCCCCAGCTGGTGAATGGTTCCGGAGATCCTGGGCACACGATTGGGCCAGGCTGGCCACATGGCCTGAGTTGAGCCAGTCAGGATCCTTCCCAGGGCTTCTCCGGCCTGGAGGCAGAGGTGCAACCCTGATACCTCCCAGGTTGGTGGCAGTGTTGATGCAGGTTCTGACGCTGTCCCAGAACTAGTTCTCCCTTGTATGGAAAGCAGCCGTGGGGCGGAGGCGGGTGAGGCCAGCGCACAGGGAGATCAGGGACAAGCGGAAGGAGGAGGCTGTCCCAGTGGCCCCGAGGCCCTGAGGCTCTGGTCCCTGCAGCTTTTCTCAGTCCTGTGAGCTGCTCTTAACAGCCTTCCTGGCCCTAGATCCAAGAACTTCCCACTTTAACGCCCGTGTGAGTTGGGTTTCTGTGTCCTGCACCTGAAAGGGGCCTGGCCCAGGATCTCAGGAGAAAGATGATGATGTGGGCAAAGCACCCACCCAGAGGTAGCCAGGTGGCAGCAGGCAGGGCATTGAGCCCCCACGCGGCAGATAGAACATTCTAAAAAAAGAGAGAGAGAGAGAGAGATAATTCACATAAAAATCCAAATGTCAGGCTTCTCCCGAAAAAGCAAAAGATCTGGGCTGGGCCCAGCGAGCCCATTTTCCTGAGTGGCTGGGGCTGGAACCTGGATGCCACTTTGGCAGATGAGCACCCCCACTGCTAGGTGCCCCCATGCCCATGCACAACCAGTGCCTCTGTACACCTGCCCTGTGCACCCCTACCACCTGTGTACTCCCTGCTCTGTGCACCCCCACCACCTGTGTACTCCCTGCTCTGTGCACCCCAACCACCTGTGTACCCCCACCACCTGTGCACCCCCACCACCTGTGCACCCCCATCACCTGTGTACCCCCTGCCCTGTGCACCTCCACCATCTGTGTACCCCACCACCTGTGCACCCCCACCACCTGTGCACCCCCACCATCTGTGTACCCCCACCATCTGTGTACCCCCACCACCTGTGTACCCCCACCATCTGTGTACCCCCTGCCCTGTGCACCCCCACCATCTGTGCACCCCACCACCTGTGCACCCCCTGCCCTGTGCACCTCCACCACCTGTGTACCCCCTGCCCTGTGCACCCCACCACCTGTGCACCCCCACCACCTCTGCACCCCCACCATCTGTGTACCCCCACCATCTGTGTACCCCCACCACCTGTGTACCCCCACCATCTGTGTACCCCCGCCATCTGTGCATTCCCACCACCTGTGTACCCCCACCACCTGTGCACCCCCACCACCTGTGTACCCCCTGCCCTGTGCACCCCCACCACCTGTGTACCCCCACCATCTGTGTACCCCCTGCCCTGTGCACCCCCACCACCTGTGCACCCCCACCACCTGTGTACCCCCTGCCCTGTGCACCCCCACCACCTGTGTACCCCCACCATCTGTGCATTCCCACCACCTGTGTACCCCCACCACCTGTGTACCCCCACCACCTGGCCCCACCACCTGTGTACCCCCACCACCTGTGTACCCCCTGCCCTGTGCACCCCACCATCTGTGTACCCCCACCACCTGTGTACCCCCACCATCTGTGTACCCCACCACCTGTGCATTCCCACCACCTGTGCATCCCACCATCTGTGTACTCCCTGCCCTGTGTACCCCCACCACCTGTGCACCCCCACCATCTGTGTACCCCCACCACCTGTGTACCCCCACCACCTGTGTACCGCCACCATCTGTGTACCCCCACCACCTGTGTACCCCCACCACCTGTGTACCCCCTGCCCTGTGCACCCCACCACCTGTGTACCCCCACCACCTGTGCATCCCACCATCTGTGTACCCCCACCATCTGTGTACCCCCACCACCTGTGTACCCCCACCATCTGTGTACCCCACCACCTGTGCATTCCCACCACCTGTGCATCCCACCATCTGTGTACTCCCTGCCCTGTGTACCCCACCACCTGTGCACACCCACCACCTGTGCACCCCCTGCCCTGTGTACCCCCACCACTTATACAGCCCAGTGCCCGTGCAGCCCCCTGCCCTGTGCACCCCCTACCTTGTGTACCCTCTGTCCTGGGCACTCTCACACTCTGTGTCCCCCTCTGCCCCCTGCCCTGTGCAGTACCACCACCTGTGCACCAGCCTGCCCTGCCCTGCACACCCCTACCCTGTGTACCCCCTGCTTTGTGTACTCTCTGTCCCGGGCACTCTCACCACTCCGTATGCCCTGCCCCATGCACCCCCAGTGCCTGTGCACTGCCCTCTCTTTGCCACTCACCCCCACTCCCATGCACACCAAGGCTGCATCCCCCACCCTGTGCACAGTGCTTGGTCGGTGTCAGGTACTGAGGCCACGGGCAGGGCCATCCCTCTCCTTCCCTCCCTTCCAGCTCTCGGAGCCTGCGTTTGGGGCCTTAGATTTCACCTGTTCAGTTTGAAGTGATGGAGGATATAGTCAGGTGGAAACATCTAAAAGATAATTGGAAACTGTGACTGGCACTTTCAGATGCAGTAAGGGTGGGAAATGGAGATGAGAGACCCTTTCATAAGGAGCTGATCACGGACATACGTGAGCTCGAATCCCATTCTAAGAAGATGATGGCTGGGGTGGAAAGGAGGATTCAGGGGACAATTTTGAGGAAGCCAGAAGGAGGCCCGGGAGAGAGCAGTGGGGGCCCAGGAGTGTGTGCAAGGTTTTAAGCTGGAGGGGAGGCAGCCTTGAGGAAGGCTTTGGCAAAGGCCCTGCTGATGAGGCCTGGAGGACATGCTGGGAGCAGGCAAGGAGAGCGGCCGGAGGAGCCTGTGCTCAGAAGCAGCAGGAGTGAGCTGGGACAGTGGCAACAGTGTGGACAGGCAGGACACAGAGGCCCTTTGGAATTTGCAGAGCATGGAAGGATACCAGGTAGAAAAGGCACAGGATGCAGTGAAGGTTTCAGGGAGAAACTTGGGAAATGGGGGTGAGGGCAGGACAAGCATATATTGCTGGGCGCTGGCAATGTATTTGCACAAAAGCTCTCGATGGGTAGCTCAGAGGCAAGTGACGTGCCCACATCCCATGGCTGCAAGGGCAGAGCTAGGTGCCAACCCCAGCTCCATGGCAGGCAAAATGAGCAGAAGGCCCAGAGCCTCAGCAAGCTTTTAAGAGAAGCAGAGGGGATGGACTGAGGGACAGAGCTAGGTGGCGACGGCACCTGGGCCATTAAATAAGCATGTATTGAGCACTGGCTGGGGCCAGGCCCGGCGTCAGGTGCCACAGATGAGCATGAGGGCCATGGGACCATGAGGGAGCTGGAAGCAGGGGCATGCTGGGTAGCCAGTGAGACAGGACAGTCCTGGAAGAGGTGACACTTGAACTGAGACCTGAATGAACTGAGACCGGCTGCGGGTGCAGCAAAGGGCCTACTGTGGTCTGGTTACAGGGAATGTGGAGCTGGGCGAGGAGAGGTGTGATGACTTGTGTCTGTGTCCATTTATACACGCGTAGAAGCCACCTCCACTTCCAGAGACGCACAGCGGGAGCGGCTGAGGGCACATTTGCTAGGGTTAGCTGGTTGGAGGACATCAGGAGGCCTGGGTCCCAGACCTGCTCTGCTGCTACAGCACAAGGCCAAGCCAGACACACTCCCCTGCCCCATCAACGAAAGGGAAGAATGACCGGGCCTGGGCTCTCACGGAGCTGATCCTGAGCCTGGGACAGGGGCAAGGGTAGAAGCCTTGGGAGGGTGTGGGGAGAAGGCTAGGCAGGCTGCGTCCGCCCTTCGCAGGCCTCAGCAACCCCAGGATCAAACAGTAACTGGTAAAACGAGCTTAGTCCAATGGAGTTGGACTTTGATGCATATATATTTTTTTTTCATTTTTTTAATTCTTCTTTGCCATTTTTTAATCAAGGTGAGATTCGCATAACATAAAATTAACCATTTTAAGTGCACAATTCATTGGCATTGAGTACATTCACAATGTTACGTGACCATCACTTCTATCTAGTTTCTAAACATTTTCATCAAACCAAAGGAGACGCCATTAAGCAGTCACTCCCCATGCTCCCCTTGCCCCAGCTCCTGGCAAACAGCAACTTGCTTTCTGTCTCTATGGACTTATCTGTGACGCTATTTCATGTAAATGGAATCATATAATTCGTGGTCCTCTGTGCCTGGCTTCTTT